>NC_089838.1:50171637-50471637 GCF_035609145.1 Eleutherodactylus coqui | reverse complement strand
CCATTGATTTCATTTGCGTGCATTTCGTTCGCAAAAAAAATGCGCATGTTCTATTCTTGTACGTATGGCATATATGAAACTTAATTACCTATTCAAATCAATGGCAGCATACTTGCATGTGCAAAACACGGAGCGTGAGCGGGCAAAAACCACAAGAAAACATGCACACGTGCGTTCAGAAATGCTACGCCTGTCATACAAATGTGCAGCACAGATGCACACTTACCCCCATTTGAAGCTGGCCTTATAGAGAAATTGCCTTACAATAGTTGGTGCTACAGCGACCTTCAGCCATTGTACCCTCAGACTCCGGTACACTACAACAGGCCTTGCACCACTTTCAGGCTACAATCACCCAGGCGGGCACCATATTGCATCACTTCTGTGAAATTGCGATACTCATGCACGTGAAAGAACCGCAAGTGTTTCCCATTGACTTCAATGGGAAACATCACATTGCACTCGCATGCACATCGTGCGCCAATGTGAGCGCCATGTGGTGGTTTTTAAGGTCCGATTGAAAACAATGGGCGAGGCATTAGATAGAACATGGGAAAAATCACCTGCGTGAATGAATCCGCTTTTCATATTTGCACATTTTGTGCCCATCGCACTACACACACAGGGGAGTCTCGCTGGTGTGAATACGCCCTCCGCTGGATGTTATCTGGGCAGCTTTTTATCCTCTGGATTTTTTTCAAGAATGTCCTCATTCACCGGCAGCAACCAGAGATACTGAAATAAAGACACAAAGTATATAGAGGAAGTTGCAAAACTTTTCCTTAGGGCTTCTTGAGATGACAGTATGCGCAAATACGCCCGCCACAGTTCGACCTATTTTTGCGTGCATATCGGCACATAGTAATGTATTTTTTGCGCAAGCATGCCCAGTTCACACACATGCGCAAAACACCCACCGCCCTGATTTAATAGGCTAATGAGTTCCAGTTGTTTTATATTCCCCACAGTGTGTTGCACATTTGCGCGGGTATTGACTGCGTACTCGTACACCTCTCTTGGTGCGCAAAGACACATGAAAATAGAGCAGGTCCGACTTTTTTGCGTGTGCAGGGAATGCGTGTGCAAAAAAAAAGTTCACCAGAACGAACTCTATAAAAGATTGATTCATCTGTATGTAGATGAGTCTGCAGCCCCCTTTAACACTCGCCGCTGGAGCCCCCACTGCAGAGAACACTGCACCGCGGCAGGGCGTTCGCTACGTCAGTGTTGTTTTATGGTTAGTGGCGGTATTACGGGTATTCTTCCCAGAATGCCGCTGGTTCGGCTCCAGTCCCCTTTCCAGCATTGTGCTGGCATTGTCTTCTGTGGTGTAACCAAGTAACGAATCCGCCGGCCATTAAATGGACTCAGGTGCGCCAGTTTATTTTCTTACATTTCACAGGTTTTATTGGGATTTTAAAGACCGAAGCGACACTTCATAAAGCGCCAGATTCACTGCCGTAACCATCACCACGTATTTCAGCGCGCTCACACAACTCTCGCAAATATATAACCTCACTCAGCAATTTCACGCTCAATCTAGCAGCAGACTACTAGATGGCTCCCCAGAGGGCAGTCACATGGGTTTCCATTCACTGACAGAGATCGCTGGGGGGGTTAAACTCAGGGCTCCTGCAGATGAGCTTTTCTGCGCACCTTTTTGGCACACACGAGATCGCTTGCACATATCGCTAACAATAGAACCCATCGATTTCAATAGGTTCCCTCACATTCAGTGTTTTTGCACTATACTTTCACGCACGTGAAAACAAACGCGACATGCTTCAAGGCACCATAGGGATTGCACATATCGGCACCCCGTTCACACGGAATTGCGCACAGAGCTGCACAATTTTGCAGTGTTAATCGAGAACACCAGGGATTAATTAGGCTGCCCAGCCAGTTCATTACACCCGCGCCGATGTGAACGGGCTCAGCAGCGCAAAAAAGTGCGGTAGAATGTGCACTTATGTGCGTGAAAGCTCGTGATAGTGCTCTGCTCACAGCGCAGCCATGGCTTCAGATGAGCGTAAATGCAAAAACACTCGCTCCAGAGCAACGTATTTGTAGCGCTGTGAAGGAGGGTTTTTTGCGCGCGTGCCTGCGCAAATACTGTGCGTATTTGTTCAGGCACCACTCGTTGACACGGGCAGGGGAATCGCCTCCACCCTGAGTTAAATGGCTATTAGGCCATTAATAAGGTGCCGATGTTCACAGGTATGCACATCTAACCACGAGGACCGTTGGTGCGCACAGAAATGGACCATTCGCGTTTTTTTATCTGCAAAAAAGAACAGCTAAAATGAACCCATTGAAAACAACGCCTGTCTGAAGCCGCCCCGACGCGTATTTGTGGAACTAACTATGGCTTTTTTAACGCACGCATCACCATATCTTACTGTACTTTTTGCGCATCATGGCATGTTCATTTTATGCACAACAAAGTAAAGCCCTATTTACACGCAAAGATGAGCGCTCAAAATTCGTTCTAGGGATAGGAAGATCGACAGTTGTGGGCTGCATTCCCACTAACGTATATCGGCTCGGTTTTCACGCCGAGCCGATATACGTCATCCTCATGCGCAGGGGGGGGGGGGAGGATGGAAGAGCCAGGAACAGGAACTGAGCTCCCGCCCCCTCTCTGCCTCCGCTCGGCCCCTCTGCACTATTTGCAATGGGGAGAGGCCCCACCCCCGTCCCGCCTCCTTTCATTGCAAATAGTGCAGAGGGGCAGAGAGGAGGCAGAGAGGGGGCGGGAGCTCAGTTCCTGCTCCTGGCTTTTCCATCCTCCCCCCCTGCGCATGAGGACGACGTATATCGGCTCGGCGTGAAAACCGAGCCGATATACGTTCGTGGGAATGCAGCCTAAGCGATCATTTGGCATAAGCTGCTAATGGGCACTAATGACCATTAGTAGCTTATTAGCTTCATTTGTGCGCAAATGAGCCTCCGGAGCTGTATGCAGATAACAGCAGGTGGTCTATTCTCTGCATACAGCTCCATTGTTCTCTTGAGGGACAGCAGTCGAATACAATGTTATCAGCACTCCCACAGATAATCACAGCGTGCGGTCCCTGTTATCAGCTGTCCGGATGAACGATGGATTTTAAGTGCAACTAAAAATCATCATTTGATTAAAAAGCAAACCATGGTAGCATTTACACGCAGCAATTATCGCTGAAAAGTCATCGTTTGAACGACTTTTGAGCAATAAATGGGGCTTAAGACGCACCGAATGAAATGGCTAATTAGTCTTAATAAGTTCCAGATGTGTTCTTTATCCAACGGGATTATGCAGTGTATCACGCATCTCCTAGCTAATTGTGCGCACATTTCCGCACCTTCCATTGACCCCCTTTGTGTGCAAATGCACAGAAAAATAGAGCATGCTCTGATTTTCTTTTTATCCAATATCACAGGAGTGAGAACATCGCAAATGGTAATGAAACCATTGAAAATCATTGGTTTCATAACCAGGCGCTTTTACTCGTTCTCGCACTGTGTGATTTTTCTCGCCAGTGATAAGCCGGCCTCAGACATTGAAATGGCCAGTTAGTTTGATGAGTTCCAGCTGTGTTCTTGCAGCATGCTGCATATTTTTTTGCCCCACCAAAATGCGCAGGAATATGCATGCTTGTGAAGGAATCCATCGTAATCAGTAAGTTGTATTTTCTACATATTGCATGCCCAGATTTTCATGTGCCAATTGAATCTGGCAATAGACTGCGTGCGCACAAATGATTTTTCCATTCAATTTCAGTCCGAAAATTGGACAGAAATAAAAGCCATTCCCCTCAGTGTCTGCACACGGCCTGTTCTCTGGGGCGGATTCACATGGGGGCATTTGTGCATGTTTTTGCGCAGGGAAAAGAACCCATTGTTTTCAATGTGCTCATCCTCAGTTTTGCGTGTGTTTCCCACACTAAAAAACCCACGGCATGCTCCATTTTGTGCGCATTTGGGCACATAAGGCACCACAGGAGTCTACGGGGGAGCGCAAATAGGTGATTTTCGTCTGAAAATTGCAACAGAATAGGACATGCTGCGATTTTTAGTTTGCTCGGACTGTTCGTCCATTTTCAAGACTCACACCTGTGAATAAAACCATTTTAAGGTTAAATTCAAACAAGCTTTTTTTCTTCCAGGCTTGAAAAATTGGCCTCTTTTTCTTGTGATTTCCACACCATTTTTTGATGGAACATGCTGTGATTTTTTTTTTAACTCAGACTGTTCATCTGATTAAAAAATTGTGCATGTGAATTAAACCTTTTAGAATAATACTCTATATTTTCATCCGATTACGGTCCAGTATATTCCAGTCCGAAAATTGGATGTAAAAATCGTTGTTGTGAATGTACCCTATGTTTTCGGTGTCCCATACATTGGACAACAGATGGACAGAGTGTCTGTGTGTTGTCCAATGTGATTTGTATTGTATTCTAGAATTTCTGGCGCTACTTTTAAATCGTTTCTGTGCCTTTGGGTTCCTTCACACGGCTGTATGCGCAGTCTTCTTTTTAATATACTTTTTGCGCTCGCAGGGCCTGTTCATTTGCACACAGCCCTGTTTTAAATGGCTATTTAGCCTAATCAGTTGCAGGTGTGCTCACAGAATTGTGCAGCGTACTGCGCATTTAACGCGCATTTGCACACCTCCCATGGACTTCTATGGGGACCTTTACTTCACAAATGCGCAATAAAATAGAGCTTGTCCGATTTTTCCGACGCAAAAACAGGAGATGTGTAGAAACACATTGACATGAATGGGTTCTATTCTCTGCATATTGAGCGCGCAAATACACCCATGAGAAAAACACATTGCATCGCTGTACCTACGATTTTCATGCTCTTGAAAACTGCAGGTTGTTCCAATATACGAAAAACTGAACAATTGCGATGCAATTTTTTTCACACTCCCACAGAAAATAATGTAGGATATTGTCCAAAAGTAGGATATTCTGTGATCTCAGACTCTCAACCTGAGAGAAGAATTGCCACCATGTATAGAAACCTAGAAAATGCGTTATTTTCTCGTTCGCATTCTGTCCATATCGCAATTGGACGGAACTTGTGCAAGGAAACCCCCTGTGTAACTACGGCCTTCAAGAGCTTCTGCCTATGCAAACCTACTGAGAGATCTACGAAGGGGCGGGGAGGCCTTGTACCTCTATTAAAGCTCTCGGCATGTGTTGCAGGGCAAAATCCAATTTTCTTTTTCCGCAGCTCTCCCTCTCTGTCCAATCAGATGCTCTACAGTGATGATTGACAGCTGTAGTGTACAGTTAGGAGACTTGTAGGACAATTGACATTTCTCCTGAAGACCTTTGAGATTTTTCTACACCCTGATTGGAGTCACCTGCGGTCAATTCAGCTGATGGGACATAATAGACCCCCCTGTCTATATAAGATCTCACAGCTCACAATTCATATCAGAGCCAAAACCAAGCCATGAGGATGAAAGAACTGCCTGCAGAGCTCAGAGACAGGATTGTGTGGAGGCTCAGATGTGGAGAAGCTACAAATACATTTCTGCTGCCCTGAAACTTCCCAAGTTCCCAAGAGCCCTGCGGACTCCATAATTCTTACATGGAGGAAGAACAACCAGGACTCTTCCTAGAGCCTAGACCCTTAACTAAGGGGAAGAAGGGTCCTGGTAAGAGAGGTGACCAAGAACTCAATGGTCACTCTGGCTGAGCTCCAATGATCCTGTGTGCAGATGGGAGAAACTTCCAGAAGGTCGATCATCACTGCAGCCTCCACCAATCTGGGCTTAATGGCGGAGCTGCCAGAAAGAAGCCTCCTCAGTAAGACATGACATTAAACCCAACTGGAGTTACCAAAAATCCCCTAAAGGCTCTCAGACTGCAAAAAACAAGATTCTCTTCTCTGCTATGATGACACCAAGATGGAACTTTCTGGCCTCAATTCTAAGCCATATGTCTGGAGGAACCTAGGTGCCACTCATCACCTTCCCAATACCATCCCTACACTGAAGCCTGATGGTGGAGCATCATGCTGGGGGAGGATAGACTGGTCAAGGGGGATGGAAAGCTGAATGGAAGAAAGTACAATGATAATGGAAATCTGATCCAGAGCGCAAGGGACCTCAGACCGGCCAGAAGGGTCACCTTCCAACAAGAAAATGACCCTAAGACTACAGACAAGACAACACACGAGGGGCTGAAGGACAACTCTGTGAATGTCCTCGTGTGTCCCCGCCAGAGCCCTGAACCCAAGAGAACATCTCTGGAGAGACCTGAAAGTAGCTGTCTATAGACAGACAGCCCCCACCCAACCTGACAGAAAAAAAAATGATTGCATAAATAGGTTGATGCTCCAGCCCTAGCGGTTGTGATCTAGCCATAAAGTAGTGTCTGCTCCATTTTGGTTGAAGTGTACCTTTAAAACCTCCCCTGTGGATGACTTGTTTTCCAGTCTGGAGTTACATGTAGTCTGCACAAAATACATTGTGGAATGACAGAAAACATGTAACCTATTGTACTCCCAGACCCCACAGACTCTCACACTTCATTATTAGTTGGAGTACTAAGTGGTCCTGTTGTTCGCAGACAATAAAGTGATCTGTACAACAATGTGAACAGCATGTACTGTAGAGATGATGGTGGGGGAATACAACCGTCATCATCCACACAGCAATGTAGATTCTAGGAACATATCTGTCTCTATTCAAAGGATTTATCAATGCTATGTAATATAATAGGGAGAGTCCGCACACCATATGTTATATGTACATACCATCTACATCAATATCAGACTCATCATGTACATATATTACTTATGCTGTACTCATCCTTAGTTACATCCTGTATTTTACCTCAGAGCTGTACTCATTATTCTGCTGGTGGAGTCACTGTGTACATACATTACTTATACTGTACTGATCCTGAGTTACATCCTGTATTATACCCCAGAGCTGCAATCCTTATTCTGCTGGTGGAGTAACTGTACATACATTACTTAAGGCCCATTTACATGGAGCGATGAGCGCTCAAAAATCGCTGAAACAACAGTTTGAGTGACAGCTTTGAGCGAACATTTTGCATAAACTATTAAGTAGCTACTTAGCTATTTAATAGCTTATTAGCGTGCAAATGAAGCCTTTAGCTGAATGCAGTTAATAGCCCGAGGGCTCTTATCTGCATTCAGCTCCTTTGTCCTCCGACAGATTAAATAGCTGAAACAATGCTATCAGCACTACCCGCGTAGAACTCAGCATGCTGTCCTAATAAGAGTGCACAATGATTTTTAGGCTGGCTTGAATTTAATGATTAACTAGCAGTGCATGAAAAGTGCATTATGGCCGCGCATTTAGATGCAACGATTTTTGCTCAAACGATCGCTTTTGAGCGATCATCGCTGTGTGTAAATGGGCCTTTATCCTATACTGATCCTGAGTTACATCCTGTATTCTACTCCAGAGCTGCACTCACTATTCTGCTGGTGGAGTCACTGTATACATACATAACCTATCCTGTACTGATCCTGAGTTATATCCTATATTATACTCCAGAGCTGCACTCACTATTCTGCTGGTGGAGTTACTTGGTACATACATAACTTATCCTGTACTGATCCTGAGTTACATCCTGTAGATCTTTTATTAGAAAAGTATAAAACACAACAAAAATACCAAACATTACCAACAACATACCGTATTTTTCGCTCTATAAGACGCACCTGCTGATAAGACGCACCTAGATTTTAGAGGAGGAAAATAGAAAAAAAATATTTTGAGCCAAAAAGTGGGCTAAAATATTTGCACAGCCCCACATACATGTACATGAATGTGTTAAACTGTCACTGAGTGATTCTGTGTAGTGACAGTTCAGACAATTCATGTTGTGTTTTACCTTTTTTTTCTTTTTTTTACACTTTACTGTTCACTCTCTTCTCTCTTCATCCACATGTACCGGTATACAAGGTGCAAAACTACAATTCCCGTCATGCCTGCACAGAAAAAAAGCTGGTCAGGCATGATGGGAAGTGTAGTTGGACTACAAGCGCCGTACTGCGCATGCGCTGGCGCCATACGTGACACGGCGCTTGCGTCACATCCCCCCGTCCTCTCCATCCAGTCCGCCCTCCTCCGCCGCAAGGGACCAGAGAAGAGGAGAGGCGGCGACAGAGGCGGCGGTCTCCAGATGAAGACCTCCCCTGGACGGCGAAGCGAGACAGTGGCTGTCTGGGACACTTTTGGTGAGTATATCGCCGCCCCCCCTCTGCTCCAGCGCCTCCCCCCCCCCCCTCCCTGCCTGCATCTTCGCTCCATAAGACGCGGCTGATTTTTCATCCTACTTTGGGAGGAAAAAAACTGCGTCTTATGGAGCGAAAAATACGGTAACTGTATTCAACAAGATAAGATTCTTCAACCCCGGTCCATGATCCATAAACAAAAGTAAAGTCACTTTATAACCATTTCCCCCCCACTGTACACTAACACACCCACACACATGCTCAGCATATAACAAAAATACATAAAAGAGCATAACGCTACAGAAAACTAAAACTACAGGTCCAGCCGAATCCACTGAAATCAAACGTAAATAAAATTAAACAATAGCAGAAATTCCAACATAAATAGCTAACCAAAACATACAGGTACTAACATAAAGACTAAGCCAAACAACATAACAAAACTACCTAAAATCTTTTTCTTTTAGCGTCCCCAGTACAGCTTGGGGGCCATGCCTGCTCCACCAGAGTTCAAAGTTCAGGACGGGCCAAGCCACACCATAGTTTTTTTTTAAAAAAACAACAATACCACACAGTGCCTGCCCAGCCTGGGGGCCACACCTGCTCCACTAGTCGGTGCCCAGAGTTCAATGTTCGGGACTAGAGATGAGAGAGCACCCAAATGCTCAGGTCTGCGTTATTCGAGTCAAGCTTTTCGGAAAATTCGAGAGCTCTACTCGAGTAATGAACCCCATTGACTACAATGGGAGACTCGAGCATTTTTGTATGTGGGACGCCGGGTCCAGAGCTGTTGTTTTTTTTCTTTCCTCTTTTCTTTCTCTCTCTCTCTCTCTCTCTTTCATAACGAGCAGCATCGAGTACGCTAATACTCGAACGAGCATCAAGCTCGGCAGAGTACGTTCGCTCAACTCTATTCGGGACATGTCAGGCTACGACTTAAGACGTAAATCCCACTCCCCACTCAACCTACCTACCTACCACCTAAAACGTGAATATATACAATGTATACAAACACATAATAAACTTCAATATACATATACAATATTCACATAACCCGAAAGCCTAAGGTCAGCTCAACTGCAGCCCTACTTCTTTCCATTTTGCCCGAACCAAAACAAAAAGCTTCATGGTGTACTTGCAGCCCCCCACTGGGAGTGGAGATGATAAGCTGGGCACAAGCACGACAATGCCCTTTCCCTTCCTTTTTAAAAGGTCTCCCTATTTTTCCCTAATTTACCCTAGACTGTCCTTAATCTGCCCCTCAGTCTGACCCTTCATAGAAAACTGCCCCTATCCTATCCCTCCTGTCTCCCTATCCTGTCCCTACTCTCTCCCTACTCTATAAAATTAAGAGAAGACTGTGCCTAATGAAATGCAAGCCCTCTCCATAGGAGAGAAGCCTTAGATGTGCCCAGCCTCTCATACTCCAGAGAACGTAGCTTCACCAGGTCACCCAAGATGTTCCTACATATCGTATGCACAGGGAGGATTTTAAGCTGCATTGAGACTAAACACCATGCACTCCAGATGTGGAATCTGACCACTAGGCTAACTAGAAATAAATTGTAGCAGTCCCTGCCACCAAGGCTTCTCAATGCTCCATATGCCCACTCCGTATAGGAGAGGTCTGCCAGCTAAGGCCAGCCTATGGAGACAGCAACCCGCTGGCATACCTCTGTATCAAAGGGGCACTGAAGCAGGAAATGCTCCATGCTTTCCAGCACGTCGCTGCATTCCCGACGGGGGAAACCCCTATCAATCAGAGGCCTGCTCTTCAAGTTACCCCTTACATACAGTCTCCCGTGAAAGCAGCGCCAAGTAAGGTTGGCACATCGACACAAAAATATCGATAGTATTGACTACCGCTGAACAAACTATCGATTATTGTAAAATATCGGTGGAAAACTATCGCTATTTCGATATATCGACTTTTTTAAATGCTGTATAAAAATAAAACAGGTCTAGGGTTAATAAGGCAACACAATCAACAAAAAAATTATAGTTTTCTTTTAAAACTTTAAACTGTTGAATTTATTAACTTTTAACTATTAATAACATCATGAAAATATATTAAAGTTACAAATAAAGACACGTTTCTTCTTTACAAAAATCGATATTATATCGCCTTAAACTATCAATGTTACTGATATATCGGACATAACAATATCGATGAAAAGTATCGCCAAAGCATTAGCGATATATCAATATTTCAATATATAGGTTTTCGATGTCCCAACCTTATCGCCAAGCCAAATACCAAAATTTCAAGGGCACCTGGGTTGAATTCAGTAAATGTAACCCTCCCTCCAGGTCCCGACTTAGACAGTCCTTGAGCACCAGGGGCTTCTGGAAATGGGTCAACAGTAGCATTTCATTGGGGAGCCTTCTCGTCAGAGTCCTGATATACCACACCCCTAGATCCCACCGGCGTATCACCTTCAGAGCCAAGGTAGCGTAAGACGGGAGATATCCATGCTGTGTACGAAGGTCCTTCACTCGCCCTCCTGTCTCCCATTCCTGAAAGAAGGGCCGAAACCATCCCTTGCAGGAGTAGACCCATGGAGGAGCCCTCTCTTGCCAGAGGCTGCCTATGTTGATCTTAAAAAAGGTGTCTACAAGAAACGCCACAGGGTTGACCATGGATAACCTTCCTAGTCTCCTCGTGTGGTATGTAACATCTCTCCTGATTAGATTCAAGCTAATCCCCCACAACATTAGGAAGAACAGGTTGCAGATCTGGGTCCAGAGAGGTTCTGGCAAAATGCATATGTAACGCCCCAAATGAACTTACTGTAGGTATGGCCGCAGGCCTAAACTTTGTCATGGTGACGCCACACTCTAGTTGGACACTCCGAAAAATGGCGCAGAAATAATGGAGACAAGTCCAGTTTAGTTTAGTAATCTGAGAGTGAGCTGATTTACTAAGTTTGGTATTTTTCAACAACGGGTTAACTTTACAATTCTCTGAAAACGTATTTAGAGTAGCTATTCAAGAATCCAGTAATACAGAAGCAGGATACAGTAATGTTGAATTTGTGATACTCTAACTTCAACCCCCCTTATATTTTTCGGAAGATTTGATTTGTTAGACAATTTTCCCCACTAGTGAATTCAAACTAAACAATTTAGGTAGATTTGACTGTAAGATTTGATGAAGCAGAGGGTCAAGCGGCTGTATGGCTAATCTTGGCATTAACTTTACCAGGTAGCTATAAGTCACTGTTAGTTCTCAAGAGTTGCGAGTAGTAGGATCTAACGACCTTCAGAATCCTTGATCTGGATCGATTCAGGGACTCTGTACTATCAATCAGTCCAGTGATCACTTTACTATTCACTGACATCCTACGTTTCTGTAAGGGTCGGCCGAGCGGTACGTCTCGAAATCCCTCTCAAAAACCAAGGATGCGTGCCTATCGTACCAACACTTCTTGAGCACAGATTTTACTCTGGAGATCTCCTCACGGCTACCTCCAGTCAAAACGAGATGTTCAAGTTTCCTCCTCAGGCCCTGATACAGGCGGTACCTGTCCAGGCTCCTGAGGTTAGAGAGCTCTCAGAAGAACCTCGCCACCCTCCTCTTGAACATTTCCCATCACTCTGACTTACTACTACAGAGATCCAGTAATGGTACCTGGCTCAGCAGAAAACCCTCAAAGGGCTATCTTTTATCTCCAGGAGTGACACATTTAGTCTCCACAAACCTCTGTCCATCCGGGGTGTCTCTGTAACATTCAGAGAATATTAGACAGTGGTCAGAGAATTCCACCTCAACAATGGACACTGGTGAAGAGATAGCTTCCTTCTTCAAATAAAACCTAAAATCTATTCTAGACCTGCTGCTGTTTCTATGAAAGGTGAATCCTTCGTGGCCTGGGGTATGCCGGATGTGGACATCTACCAGGCGAGCTTTGCTAGCTAGCTATGCTATATAAGTGCGATGCTGTCAAAAGTCAACCGCCTGTCTCCAGAGCCTCCCCTATCATGGGCTCTTGTGACTATATTAAAATCACCTCCAAATACAACTTGACGGCTGGAAAAAAGGTAGGGCTTGATTCTCATGAAGAGACTCTTCCTGTCCTTTTTTGACTGGGGACCGTAGATGTTGACAAGTCTCAGTTCTTGTCTCTTCATGAGGACATCTAAGATCAGGCACCTTCCCATTTCTAATTCAATAACTCGTCGGTATTCAACCAAAGCAGTAAAAAGGACCGCCACACCGCTATAAGGCTCAGCCGCAAGAGACCAGTAGGACCCAACCTCCACTCCCTTTTTGCTTTATGTATGGCTTCAAAATCAGACAGCCTGGTCTCCTGCAAAAATAAAATGTCGGCTTCAACCTAGCCAAGAAAATCAAAGTCCGCAAATCTAGCCGTATCTGACTTAATGCTGGCAACGTTAATCGATGCCAGCGTCAGCAGAGTGAGTGCCGCCATCATGAGAAATTAAATTAGATGGCTTTCTTCCTCACACCCCATTTCTTAGGGTCAGAGGAAAGCCCATTGCTTCTTTTTTTGGACACAGATGTGTCTATAGCAAGGAGTCCCCCGACACTGTCGTCCTTGTCTCCAGGTTCTAGAGTCGCCCACTCCCCGGAAGGAACCTTCATCAGAAGGAGACTCAGCGCCCCCTGTTGACCCTTTCTTTGCCCTAGGAACCTTGACCTTTGCCTCCCCCTCAGAAGAGGAGGGAGAGATGTCTTGAAGGGCTCAGAAACTATTAGAAAGTCCAACTGGAGGTGAGCAGGTTTCTCCTTCTAGTAATTGGCCTGGGGTGGGAAAAGATCTTGAATCCCCTTTGTTTCCTCCTCATGGCACCTAGCTTACGCCTTTTCTGTAACCATCTCTTGCCAAATAAAAGAGATAAAATAGGTCAGCACTACCAAATGGAAATATATCTCAATAGAAATACATAGGTGCATGTTAAACCATGGCTGCAACATACAGTAGAAGCAGAAACCAAAAATGGCAACAGCACGCAAAATAAATTTACTAATCAGAGGTATACATACCTATAATCAATACTCTAACCACATTAAATAATGCAAGGTTCTTAGTATATAATTCAATTAAATTACATTGGCCCATTTACCAACGTCCAGGTGACCAAGCTCAGACGGGTCCTAACACTAATACCAGTTGGTAAATCTCAACCTGGGAAAGTTACTACTAGATCAATACTCTAACCACATTAAATAATGCAAGGTTCTTGTTAATGTGGTTAGAGTATTGATTATAGGTATGTATACCTCTGATAGTAAATTTATTTTGCGTGCTGTTGCCATTTTTGGTTTCTGTTTCTACTGTATGTTGCAGCCATGGTTTAACATGCAACTATATACTTCTATTGAGATGTATTTCCATTTGGTAGTGCTGATCTATTTTATCTTTTGTTTTGTACAAATATTGTGAAGTTTTGGCTGCCTTCACTTGGTCGTGCACACCTGCTGCCCGTTTACCCTCTGTCCCTCCTACTGGAGCATATGTATGGTATCCCACCTTCCCTGGTTTTATTTGTAGGCTTAGTCCCAAGAGAGGAGCATTCTGAGAGGTAGGAACCCAACTTTCCCAGGTTGAGATTTACAACCTGGTATTAGCGTTAGGACCCATCTGAGCTTGGTCACCTGGACGTTGGTAGATGGGCCAATGTAATTAGATCGAATTATATATCAAGAACCTTGCATTATTTAATGTGGTTAGAGTATTGATTATAGGTATGTATACCTCTGATAGTAAATTTATTTTGCGTGCTGTTGCCATATGTGGTTTCTGCTTCTAACCATCTCTTGCCTTCCTCATTCACATTTTCATAGTGGGAGGAATCTGCAGAGTTGGTCTCATCCTCCTCCCTCTGGATCCTCCTGTCCTCTTCATCTAAATCACTGTCCCTCAAAGCCTCAGCCATTAGATTCGCTTCCGGAACAGAGGGTACCATTGACCCACCTGCCATGTGGGCTTCTGTCAGCTCCCTGCTCTGCCTGCACTTCTCCTGACGCCTCTGTTGAGCAGCTGTCTTTTGCCGGTTCTTCCCTGGTTCCTGAGCTCCTCTACCTCTGCTGGTCCTCTCACCCCCAGAGGCCACATCACAAATCCCATCCGTAGGGGCCGAGCCTGCATTGGCAAAGGAGCGTGGACAGTGACTAAATGGGTGACCGAGATCACCACACAGGTTACACCTAATCTCTGCACAGGAGGCAGCTAGATGACCAACACCCCCACACATAGCACACTTCAAGGTCTTACAAGCAGTGCTCAAATGTGAGAGATCGCCGCACCTGTGGCAGAGCTTTGGCTGCCCCTGGTTAAAGGCCAAGATACAATCCCTGCCGAGGAAGGCTGCAGATGGTATGTGAGCCACTGAGTTGCCTGAACATTTCAACTTGATTATAAACGTCCAGGCCCCGGACCAGATACCTTGCTCATCCCTGTTCTTCTTGGGCATGTCTGTCACCTCTCTGTACCAACTGAGCTAGGTGATAGTATCAAAGCAAGAAAGTGACTGGTTACGGGACACAACGGTCATCTTCTTGATATCATTCTGGCGAGACACCACCTGGACAGCAAAGTCTCGCCAGCCAGGCTCGTTTTTCATCAGCTCGTAATTCCCCCAAAAGAGTTCTAGACCCTCTGGGCGAACAAAACTGATTGCAAACGCAGACATGGCGTAGGGATGGATTAGGGCAAAGATGTTAACCGCCCTGAAGCCCATCTTCAGTTGGCTCCACTACCTTTCCCCTCAGGGGACATGCATAATTGCCCCTCCAATGAAGATGGGCTACATTCCTACGACCTGCCTGGGTGTCGGTAGGGACCATACTGTCTCGCCCTTTTGCTCTCGGAAGGCACCTTAGCCGTGTCTCTCTGGATAGAGAGATAGGTCCACCTCTCTTCCTCCTACTGTAATTTATCTCCCCCCCTTCCGCAAAGCCCCCAGGAGGCACTGTTGCAAAGCACCCTCTCCCTCCAGCGGTGACACTGGCATAACTCCTACCAGATATTGTTGCCGCTGGAAGGGCGACTGGAACCTGCGACCCTTTTTGCCTTACTACATTAGTATCTCCTGAACCTCCACCCATACTTATATCCACTTGTGTGGCATCACTGTTGCCAAATGCACCTGAGGTGCCCAAAGAGTCAGCAATGGCAGAAGCACACCCAGCATCCTCTCCCCCATCCCCAGCATTCTCTCTCACATTCACTTCTTTAGCTGGATCTGGCCTTTAGTATTGGCCTTTCCAGAAGTAGCTGGTAGCACCTCATCAGTTTTGTTTTTATTCTTATTCTTGTTTTTCCCTTTTCTCTTTCCGGCCTCTGCATCACTGGAAGCCCAGGACCCTTCTTGGCCAGCAGCCCCGTCCACATCACAGGCCCCGCTTGCAACGTTGCTTGTGGCACCGCTGCCGGTTTCTTTTTTTGCCTTTTGTGGACCACCAAGTCCTTTTTTGGCAAATAGAAATAGAAAGCCCCCTATATCAGGAGAGGCTTCCAGCTGTGGGGGTCTTCTGCACAAGTAGCACTCCTAGTTTTATTTTCTCTTCTACCTCAGACTCCTCTGATGTTGGTGGCAGTTCTATCTCCTCAGGCCGGAGGCTTCTGGCACTTGTGGTGCTGCTCTCGGTCAGTGATTGCTCACTAGAGAACACAGGCTGCTCCCCCAAACTCTCCTGCATATCTTCATACGCCTCCTTGTCCAAGCTCTCACCATCACTTGATGAATCGTTTTCGACATGGTCACTGCGAGCAGCAGCCATTTTTGCAAACCGATCATCATTAAGAAGTTTCTCCTAAAAGGCTTCTACCCACTAGCATTTTTTTTAATGCTGCAATATCGCTGTTTATTTTTAAATGGGACTTTCTAATGTTAAAATCGCATCGCACAAAAATCACAAAAGCACAAACCTGTGATTTTTGTGTGCTGCGATTTTAACATTAGAAAGTCCCATTGAAAAAAAGGCAGCGATATTGCAGCATTAAAAAAAAGGCTAGTGGGTAGAAGCCCTAAAGGGGCCACTCTCCTCCAAGATTTTCTCTCTCACTTCACGCCACATATTAATGCAGTCTTTGAAGTCTCTTATTGCCCTTCTGGCTACTGCTTTATCTTCCCTGGACTTCTTCTGCTCTTGTATCATCCTAGCAGATGGCAGCTTTCCCTTCTGCAGGACAATCATCTTGCCTGCAGTCTTGTAGTCCTGCATATGCTTTGCCAATCGGGAGGCGAGGTCTATCACAGATTCCTCCTCTTGTCTATCATTCCATTTGGACAGTTTTGTTGCTGTCTGTGGCTCTTCTTTTATCCTACGGGCCTGACTGCAGGTCACAACCTTGCCTCCTGTGACATCCATTGTGGCCACACTGCCAAACCAAGCCACAGCACTGCAGCTATGACCAGAACCCGCTCTCCTCACCATGTTGCTTGCAGCTCCTGTCCTCCTCTTTGCTGCTGTTGACACCGCTGGCTTGTCTGGCACCTGTAGCGAAGTTGTTGCCATCGCTGATGCTGCTGCCGCCATCATTGTCCTCCCTCCCTCCGACTGAGAACAAAGAGAGGAAGTGCGGGACTCTATCACAAACAAACACCCAGCAGAGTGCACTCTTTCTGGGATCCCAGCAAGATCTTCACCTGGGACTCCTGACCACACCCTGGTTTCTGCAGTGCTCTCCAAGACACAACCTACTCCTGAGATGCACTCACTATTCTGCTGGTGAAGTCACTGTGTATATACATTACTTATACTGTTCTGATCCCTAGTTACATCCTGTAGATCTTTTTATTACAAAAGTGAAAAACATAACAATAAACAGAACATAAATATCGCTCACTTGGCATAAGACATAATATAAAACAAAAACAAATTATCACTTATATTAACTGGACTTTGCCTTACTTCAGGACAAAGGAACAAAAGCAAAAGGTCCATCTGGTCCAAATAATATATACAGCACACTACACCAACCTGCACTCCAAAACTACACTCACTCATACTCACCAATACATATACGCTACATACTACATATAACAATAAACCCACATGTAAGAAAACATAACCATAACTCACAGGATCCAGCCTGAAATCCCAAAAAAGAAGAAAGAAAACTTGACTAATAACCGAAAATCCATGCCAAATGAATTATATAATAACAATAATGCTAACAACAATAACAAAAGTAATAATAATAATAATGACAACCCAATACCCTTTTTTTGGTACTTTTTTTTTGTAATGCCCACCACCTAAAGAATAAAACCTCACATAATCCTAAACTAACCCTATAACTAGACCAAACCACCACACACCCCACACAAAACCCGACAGTGCAGCCTGAGAGCCATGCCTGCATCCCAAGTCCGTGCTCAATGTCTATGTCCAGGACGAGCCAAGCTGCACCGTATTACATGCCCTGCCCGCCGCAGCCTGAGGGCCACGCCCGCACCAACAGTCCGTGCCCAGTGTTCATTGTCTGGGAAGTGTCAAGCTACGGCTAAGGCATATATCCCCCCTCCCCCCAAAAGACCCCCACCCAACCTATCTATAACCCCTAACCCTATATACAAAACAAAACATATAACATCTCTTACCTACTGCATAACCAAAACCCAACACTACACATTAATACCCGAAAGCCTAAGCTCAGTTACCTGCAGCCGTACATGCTTTATCTTTGACTGAAAACAAAAACTCTACTAGTGTCACACTCAGCCCTCCACCAGGATTGGATATGATAAGCCGGGCACCGACCAAATAGAGAAAAACTACCCCTATAGTTAATCTGTCCCTACAATGTCCCTACTCCTTCCCTAAAACTTACCCTCAGAGAAACTGTCCCTACCTCTCCCTATTCTGTCAATAAAAAGACCCTAACAATAAGAAAACTGTCCCTAACGAAAGACAAGCCCTCTCCATAGGAGAGAGGCCTTAGTCGTGCCCAAACTCTCATAATCCAGAGAGTGCACCTTCACCAGGTCACCCAAGATGTTTCTATTCACCTCATCCACACGGAGGATTTTCTCTTCCGTCGACACTAAACACTGTGCATTCCAAATTTGAAACCTGACCACTAAGCTAACTAGGAACAAAGTGCACCGGTCCCTACCACCAAGATCCCTGAATGCCCCATAGACCCATTCCGCATACGAGAGGTGTGCCAACCTGGGCCAACCAATGGAGGCTCCCACCCGATTGTACACCTCTGTATTAAAGGGACACTGAAGCAGGAAATGCTCCATGCTTTCCAGCACGTTGCTGCACTCCTGACGGGGGCAACCCCTATCCACCAGAAGCCTGCTCTTCAAGTTGCCCCTTACATACAGTCTCTCATGGAAACAGCGCCAAGTCAAGTCCCAAAACTTCAAGGGGATCCTGTCAGAATTCAATAAACGCAACCCTCCCTTCAGGTCCCGACTTGGGCAGTCCTTAAACACCAGGGGCTTCTAGAAATGGGTCAACAGAACCTTCTGATCTCCCACATCCCCAGACCCCACCGACGTATCACCTTCAGAACCACGGTAGCGTAAGCCGGAAGATGCCCGTGCGGCGTGCGAAGGTCCTTCACTCGCCCTCCTGCCTCCCATTCCTGGAAGAAAGGCCGAAGCCATCCCCAACAGGAGAATACCCACGGAGGAGCCCTCTCTTGCCAGAGGTTGCCTATGTTGATCTTAACAAAGGTGTTTATGAGAAACACCACGGGGTTCACCATAGATAACCCCCGTAGTCTCCTTGTGCCATCTCTCCTAATAAGGTTCAACCTGTTCCCCCACAACATTAGGAAAAACAGGTTGTAGACCCGAGTCCAGAGAGGCTCTGGCAAAATGCATACGCTGCCCAGGTAGATGAATACAGGGAGCAGGTATGTTTTGATCAGGTTAACCCTTTCCCGAAGGGTCAAAGACCAACCCTTCCACTGGGCCACCTTCTGAGTGGCACCATCGAGCCTGACCACCCAATTTTGCATGGGGTAATCTCCCCGACCAAATTCGATGCCAAGAACTTTAGCCGAGTCCTGGGGCACTGGAAGGGTGTCCAGGAGACCAAATGTAGGATCTCCCCTTCCTAACCAGAGACCTTCGCACTTATCCCAGTTGATGCCGGACCCGGATGCTTCCGAGTAGCAATCCACCTCAGTCATCACGTACTCTGCCTCCCCCCCTTGAGTACACAAAGAAGGCGATGTCATCAGCATACGCTGCCACCCTAAAGGGGTGGTGTCCGGCACCACCCGATCCATCCGACCCCCGCCATAGGCCCACCATCAATCCTCCTAAGGAAGGGATCAATGGCAAACACGTACAGCAAGGGGCTCAGAGGACAACCCTGACGGACACCAGACCCAACCTCAAATAGGTGGCCAACCCAACCGTTCACAAGTGGGAAAGTCTCAGCCCCCGCATACAATGTCCTGAGCCAATTGACAAACCCCACCGGCAGGCCATATCTCAGAAGAACAGACCAGAGGTACTCGTGGTTAACCCGATCATACGCTTTGGCCTGATCCAAGGACAGCAGGTACCCCTCCCAGTGACCAGCCCTACCCTGCTCCACTGCCTCCCGGACACCGAGAACAGCGAGAACAGCCAGAACCTTCCTGTCCGTATTGAGAACCGCTATGGGATGCCAGTTCTCAATACAACTTGAGTCTTTACCTTTTGACAGAATGATCAAAGCCAACCTCCTCATTGACTTTGAGAGAGTGTCCGAGGAAAGACACTCATTGAGAACCTCAGTCAAGAGGAGACTCAAGAGGTCCTTGAAGGTTTTATAATACTTGGATAATAGGCCCTCCGGTCCTGGCGATTTTTTGAGCGCAAGCCCATCAATCGCCAGTTTAACTTCCTCTATGTTGATCTCCTCTATCAAAACATTAAGTGAGATGTCATCCCCTGGCTCAGGAACAGCTTCAGCAAGGAAAGCCGACATCACATCTCGATCTAGATCCCTCTTTCTCAAAAGGTGCGAGTAGAAGGATCTGACGACTTCCGGAATCCCTGATCTGGACCTGTTCAGAGATCCCATACCGTTGATCAGTCCAGTGACAACTTTACGATTCACTGAAATCTTGCAGTTTCTGTAAGGGTCAGGTGAGTGGTACTTCCCGAAATCCCTCTCAAAAACCAAAGATGCGTGCCTATTATACTGGCACCCTTTGAGCAAAGACTTCACTCTGGAGATATCCTCTCGGCTACCTCCAGTCGAGACAAGGTGTTCGAGTTTCCTCCTCAGGCCCTGATAAAGACGGTACTTACTCAGGCTCCTGAGGCTAGAGAGCTGGCGAAAGAACCTTGCCGCCCTGATCTTGAAAATCTCCCACCACTCTGACTTACTGCTACGAAGATCCAGCAGAAAATCCTCAAAGGACTGTCTTATCTCTGCTTCCTCCAGGAGTGATGAATTCAGCCTCCATAAACCTCTGCCCATCCGGGGGGTCTCTGCAACATTCAGGGAAAACAAAATCAGACAGTGGTCAGAGAATTCCACCTCAACAACAGAAACTGGTGAAGAGATGGCTTCCTCCTTCAAATAAAACCTGTCTATTCTAGACCTGCTCTCGCCTCTATAATAGGTGAACCCCGCGTGGCCTGGGGTGTGCCAGATGTGGACATCCACCAGGCGAGCTTCGCTAGCTATGCTATTAAGCGCGACGCTATCATAAGTCAGCTTGCCTAGGGAGCCTCCCCTGTCACGGGTCCTCGTGACTGCGTTAAAGTCACCCCCAAAGATCACCTGCCAACTGGTAAAAAGGTACGGCTTGATCCTCATAAAGAGATCCTTGCAGTCCCGCTTGGTTTGGGGACCGTAGATGTTCGTTAGCCAAAGCTCTTGTCCCTTCATGAGAACATCCAGGATCAGGCACCTCCCTATTTCTAACTCGATAACCCGTCGGCATTCAACCGCTGCGGTAAAAAGTACCGCCACTCCGCTATATGGCTCGGCCGCAAGAGACCAGTAAGATGGACCAGACCTCCATTCCCTCCTTGCCTTATGCACAGCTGCCAAATTTGGCAGCCTGGTCTCTTGCAAAAACAAAATGTCGGATTCAACGCGGCCGAGAAAATCAAAGGCCTCAAATCTAGCCATATCAGACTTAATGCTGGCAACATTAATGGATGCCAGCGTCAACGGAGCGGGTGCCGCCATCACTGGTGATTGAGTTAGATGGCTTTCTTCCCACCCCCCTTCTCATCCGGGTCTGAGGTTGACCCCTTGCCACGTTTCTTGGACACTGAAAGGTCCATGGCAAGGGGTTCCTTGACCTCGTCCTCCTTGCCACTGGGCTCTAGGCCAGCCCTCCCCTGGAGGTCACCAAACCCCCACAAGAGGAGGGCTCAGCACCCCCTGTAGGCCCCACGCTTGCCCTAGACATGTCTCTCTCTACCTCCACCGAGGACGAGAGAGCTTGGTATCTGTTGGAGAGCCCAACAAGAGAAGAGTTTGGATTGCCTTCCTGCACCTGGCCCATTGCAGGGGAAGATTTCCCTTCCCTTTTTTTCCATTTCTTGGTGCCCTGCTTGCGCTTTTTCTTTTGCCACTCATCTTTGCCCTCACCCACACTTTCATAGTGGGAAGAAACTGAATAAGTGGCATCCAATTGCCTTCGGATCCTCCTGACCTACTCATCCAGCTCCCTCTCCCCTGGAGCCTCAGCCACATGATTTGCGTCCAGAGCAGGGGCCAGCATTGACCCACCTGCCACCTGGGTTTCCACCAGCTCCCTGCCCCTTCCGCGCTTCTCTTGGTGCCTCAGCTTGGCTGCCCCAGTATGTTTGTTCTTCCTTGGCTCCTGGGCTCCATCGCCTCTGCTGGTCCCCTCCCCTGCAGAAGCAACCTCACGGCTCTCCTCCGCTGGGGCCATGACCGCATTGGCGAAAGAGCACGGACAGCGACTGAATGGGTGACCGAGGTCACCACACAGGTGACACCTAATCTCCGCACAAGATACCGCAAGATGACCTACCTCGCCACAGAGAGCGCACTTGATGACATTACAGGCTGCACTCAAATGTGTGGGGTCGCCGCACTTGGGACAGAGCTTCGGCAGCCCCTGGTAGAAGACCAAGATACGATCCCTGCCAAGGAAGGCCGCGGATGGTATGTGGGCCACCGAATTCCCTGAACGCTTAAGTTTCACCATAAACGTCCAGGCTCCGGACCAGATGCCGTGTTCGTCCCGGCTCAGCACACACACAGCCTTACTCCAGAGCTGCACTCACTATTCTGCTGGTGGAGTCACTGTGTGCATACATTACTTATCCTGTACTGCTCCTGAGTTACATCCTGTATTATACTCCAGAGCTGCACTCACTATTCTGCTGCTGGAGTCACTGTTTACATACATTACTTATCCTGTACTGATCCTGAGTTATATCCTGTAATATACTCCAGAGCTGCCCTCACTATTCTGTTGGTGGAGTCACTGTGAGCATACATTACTTATCCTGTACTGATCCGTCTCTCCTGGTGCCATGCTTATGCCATGTGCCACGCCAGGCTCTGTGCAGGTCTGTATGCTTGTTGTGTCTGCTACCTGCCCGGCCGACAGTCTTCCCCACACCCCTCCCCTTGTTATGCCACCTGCGGCCACACACGAGGTGCTGGCAGCCCCATTTTACAGATGTTGCTCTCACAGCTGCCCTGACTTGGCCGCTGCCGGCTGCGGAGTGTGACTACAGGGAGGGGGCACTTTGTATTGCCGCTCTGTTTCGTGACTGGCTGTGGGGGGCACAGCTATAGAGAGAGGGTCTCTGCAGGGGTCACAGGGTCCTGTGTATTTGAAATCAGACTCTACATATGTTTCTTTTCTAATAACAGAACCCCCCCTTTTCCGACCACCCACGGCCTCGAGCCTGGCATGGAACCCTCTTAACCCTTACTGTGCCATCCCCACCCTTCCTGTACGGCATAGGCCAAGCTGTACCAGTATTAACCAAAACAGTGCCAGAGCTGCTGTAATGTGAGCCAGCCGTGGTGTCTGATGTCTGCAGTACGGTAACATACACCGGGGGTACAGCCCATTTCAGCCGCAGCCCCGCAAGAAAAACCTACAGTAACCCCAAATGTTCCATCTTCTCCCACGGCAGAATTCTGCATCTTCCCAAGTTAACCTCTTATTTACTGGTTTCTATGTTAGGTTTCACATTTCTCGCTGGGCAGTAGAATCTCTTACTAATTTATTCCTCTGTGGCCCCCGCTCCTATTTCTGAGGTTTACCTTTTGAGGGGGGCAGATACTTTATCCTGCAGCACATGGTTTGTGTTTCCAGTGTTGTAACAATCCTGGGTGATTGTACACTGTATCTAATAGACCTTCTGGAGGATTTGGGAATGTGATGCGAATGATGGATAGCCTCATGTCAGGATGGTTTCACATCTGTGCTGGAATTTCCGGTCGCAGGTTCCGTCGCACATCATATGCAAAATACTGGAAGAAAAGGTGGATTCCAAAGGGGGTGGGAAAACTGAACCCCCAACGCTGATGTGGAAGCACCCTAAAATGTTGTTTTGTCAGAAGAAGCAAGTGAAATATTTTGTTTCTGTCTGTGTAGCTGGAAGGAGATTCCACAATACTTGTAGTCAGGCAGCATCATCAGAGGGCAATTACCTACATAATGTAGTGTATGTACACAATGACTCCACCAGCAGAATAGTGAGTGCATCTCTGGAGAGGGTTGGGTGTGTGAGAGCTCTGCAAGATCCAGGGTGTGGTCACCAGTGAGAGGAATCTTACCCAGAAAAGTCTACAGGTGCTGGGCTTGCTCCGGCCATGGAGTCCCAGACCTCCTCCCTCCGGCTTCGGTCGGGGGGAGGGAGGACTGCACCCCAGGAGGGGAGAAGATCAGGTCAGAGTGGCAGCAATGTCACCCTGACTCCCCTGGAGGAGCCCAAGATGACCCGGAGCCAGAGGAAGAGAGTGGAGGACCATGCGGAAAAACATCATACGCAGGCAAGTTGGGCTGATCGCAGGGAGGGCGAGTCTGTAACGGATGTGGCAACCCGTATCGCCAAATATATGAAGGACTATGGGAGGCAGCTGAATAAATATAGGCAGGAGCTGCACGCTGCCCGCTATGATGCGAAGCGGGCCAGATCCCGCACCAGGAAATTGGCCATATCGCGGCAGATTGAAGCCTGTGAGGAGGCTATTGAGTTTTATGCGGAGGAGAGGGAAAGGATACTGGAAAGAAGTGGACCTTTCAAAGAAAAACTGTTAAACGATGAGAGGTTCAGCAAAATGGCGTCTGTGAGCAGCGCTGCTATTGAAGAGCGTTCTGCCAGGCACTCAAGCAGCAGTTCGGTGGAATCTGATGGTGCTCTGAATGGTCGAGCTGGGTGCTCTGGGGAGCAGCAATCATCACTGCCAGGTGGGACTGCTGGGCCCAGCATCCCAGCTGAACAGGTCAGCTTGCCCTCCACGTCGGGCGAGTTGGATTCAGAGGACACTGATGACAGCTGCAGCAGCAGTGGAGAGGGGGCGCTGATAATGCGGCAGATACAGCTGCAAGAGTCCCCAGAGAGGCTGCAGTCCTGCTATTTTGGAAAGGATTTGCCCCCAGAAACCTCAAACAAGAAGAGGAGGAAAAAGGAAAAAACGTATATTCAAGAAAAGTTTGTTTATGTCACCAAGCACTCTGGTTTGGCTACAAAGTCAAACCAGGGTGGTAACCCTGAGCTCCTAGTCCCGGGCTCTGTGGTGGGTCCGGTGCAGGGGACTGGGGAAGAGAGGGTTAATGTGGCCCAAAACTCCAAGCCCGCTTGTGGTAGTAGTGGGAATGGAGGAGTAAAGGAGGTGGAGAAGAGCATTGGGAAAGCGAAGAGTCGCGGCCAGTCCAGAGGTGCTGGCGCTGTTGGTCATGTCCCAGTGGGAGGGGGGCGTGGTCCGGCGCCAGGTCCCACCGGTGGTGGCTTAGCTGTCCCCCCTGTGTCCCTAAAGCGCCTTTCCGGTGCAGAGGGGGCGCAGTGGGTGGTGGCTGGGTCTGCCGATCCTCCCACACATGGTAAACATCCTTCTTCTGCTGCTGAAAGGAAAGTTGGAGAAACTACAACTCCTAGAGTGGCTAAGGTGGGCGGAGCTACAGCCACCAATGTCCAAAGAAATGTTGAAGTGCATCTTCAGCCACCCACCGGAAGTGCCATGGACTTGCCCTCAGGGCATAAAGGGAAAGTGAACGGTAAAGGTAACATGGATCCTGGTCCAGCAGCTAATGGAGAAGTGAGTGAAGTAATGGATGCGGCTGTTGGTACCTCTGCTGTCCCCGGTTCCCCGTCTAGTATGCCACCTTGTGTACGGGTGGGTGGGACTTCGGAGGGTAGTCGGGGTGGGTCAGGATCCAGTCACCCCTCCAGCGGCGACAACAGCTGGTAGAAGTTATGCCAGTGTCGCTGCTGGAGGGAGGGGGGATGCGTCCTCCTTGTCTTTGGGCTCTGGGGACGGCGTTTTGCAACGGCGCCTCCTGGAGGCCTTGAGGAGGGGGGAGAGCTCGATGAATGTAGGGGAGAGAGTTGTGGATTTGTCTCTCTGGGTGGAGAGACATGGTCTTGGTGCCTTCCGAGAACAAAGGGGGGAAACCGTCTGGTCCCTGCCGACAACCGGGCAGGACATTGGCCGTAGGAATGTGGCTCATCTTCAATGGAGAGGCAATGATGCGTGCTCATCCAGGAGTAAGGTGGTGGAGCTTCTGCTGAAGATGGGTTTCAGGGCAAATGACATCTATGCCCTGATCCATCCTTACGGCATGTCTGAGTTCGACATCAGCTTTGTTCGCCCAGAGGGCCTCGAGCTCTTTTGGGGGAACTACGAGTTGATGAAGGACGAGCCCGGCTGGCGTGGTTTCGCTGCACAAGTGGTAACCCGCCAGACTGGAGTCAAGAGAGTGACCGTTTTGACTCGTAACGAGTCCCTCTCTTGTTACGATATCATGACTTGGATAAGTCGGTACGGAGAGGTGGTGGATATGCCCAATAAGAACCGGGACGAGCACGGCATCTGGTCCGGAGCCTGGACATTTATGGTAAAACTTAAGCGTTCAGGGAATTTGGTGGCCCACATACCATCCGCGGCCTTCCTTGGCAGGGATCGTATCTTGGCCTTCTACCAGGGGCAGCCGAAACTCTGTCACAAGTGCAGCGACCCCACACATTTGAGTGCAGCCTGTAACGTCATCAAGTGCGCTCTGTGTGGTGAGGTAGGTCATCTTGTACAGAGATTAGGTGTCACCTGTGTGGTGACCTCGGTCACCCATTCAGTCGCTGTCCGCGCTCCTTTGCCAATGCGGTCGTGGCCCCAGCGGAGGAGAGCCATGAGGTTGCTTCTGCAGGGGAGGGGACCAGCAGAGGCGATGGAGCCCAGGAGCCAAGGAAGAACAAACATGCTGGGGCAGCCAAGCTAAGGCGCCAAGAGAAGCGCGGAAGGGGCAGGGAGCTGGTGGAAACCCAGGTGGCAGGTGGGTCAATGCTGGCCCCTGCTCCGGGCGCAAATCATGTGGCTGAGGCTCCAGGGGACAGGGAGCTGGATGAGGAGGTCAGGAGGATCCAAAGGGAAGAGGATGCCACTTATTCAGATTCTTCCCACTATGAAAGTGTGGGTGAGGGCAAGGATGAGTGGCAAAAGAAAAAGCGAAAGCAGGGCTCCAAGAAAATGAAAAAAAGGGAAGGGAAATCTTCCCCTGCAACGGGCCAGGTGCAGGAAGGCAATCCAAACTCTCCTCTTGTTGGGCTCTCCAACAGGTACCAAGCTCTCTCGTCCTCGGAGGAGGCAGAGGGAGAGGTGCCTAGGACAAGCGTGGGGCCTACAGGGGGTGCTGAGCCTTCCTCTTGTAGGGGTTTGGTGACCTCCAGGGGGAGGGCTGGCCCAGAGCCCAGTGGCAAGGAGGACGAGGTCGAGGAGCCCCTTGCCATGGACCTTTCAGTGTCCAAGAAACGTGGCAAGGGGTCATCCTCAGACCCTGATGAGAAGGGGGGTGGGAAGAAGAAAGCCATCTAACTCAATCACCAATGATGGCGGCACCCACTCCGTTGACGCTGGCATCCATTAATGTTGCCAGCATTAAATCTGATATGGCTAGATTTGGGGCCTTTGATTTTCTCGGCCGAGTTGAAGCCGACATTTTGTTTTTGCAAGAGACCAGGCTGCCAAATTTGGCAGCTGTGCATAAGGCAAGGAGGGAATGGAGGTCTGGTCCATCTTACTGGTCTCTTGCGGCCGAGCCATATAGCGGAGTTGCGGTACTTTTTACCGCAGCAGTTGAATGCCGACGGGTTATCGAGTTAGAAATAGGGAGGTGCCTGATCCTGGATGTTCTCATGAAGGGACAAGAGCTTTGGCTAATCAACATCTACGGTCCCCAAACCAAGCGGGACCGCAAAGATCTCTTTATGAGGATCAAGCCGTACCTTTTTACCAGTCGGCAGGTGATCTTTGGGGGTGACTTTAACGCAGTCACGAGGACCCGTGACAGGGGAGGCTCCCTAGGCAAGCTGACTTATGATAGCGTCGCGCTTAATAGCATAGCTAGCGAAGCTCGCCTGGTGGATGTCCACATCTGGCACACCCCAGGCCACGCGGGTTTCACCTATTATAGAGGCGAGTGCAGGTCTAGAATAGATAGGTTTTATTTGAAGGAGTAAGCCATCTCTTCACCAGTTTCTGTTGTTGAGGTGGAATTCCCCGACCACTGTCTGATTTTGTTTTCCCTGAATGTTGCAGAGACCCCCCGGATGGGCAGAGGCTTATGGAGGCTGAATTCATCACTCCTGGAGGAAGCAGAGATAAGACAGTCCTTTGAGGATTTTCTGCAGAGCCAGGTACCATTACTGGATCTTTGTAGCAGTAAGTCAGAGTGGTGGGAGATGCTCAAGATCAGGGCGGCGAGGTTCTTCCGCCAGCTCTCTAGCCTCAGGAGCCTGAGTAAGTACCGTCTTTATCAGGGCCTGAGGAGGAAACTCGAGCATCTTGTCTCGACTGGAGGTAGCCGAGAGGATATCTCCAGAGTGAAGTCTTTGCTCAAAGGGTGCCAGTATAATAGGCACGCATCTTTGGTTTTTGAGAGGGACTTCGGGAAGTACCACTCGCCCGACCCTTACAGAAACTGCAAGATGTCAGTGAATCGTAAAGTTGTCACTGGACTGATCGACGGTACGGGATCTCTGAACAGATCCAGATCAGGGATTCTGGAAGTCATCAGATCCTTCTACTCGCACCTTTTGAGAAAGAGGGATCTAGATCGAGATGTGATGTCGGCTTTCCTGGCTGAAGCTGTTCCTGAGCCAGGGGATGACATCTCCCTTAATGTTTTGACAGAGGAGATCAGCATAGAGGAAGTTAAACTGGCGATTGATGGGCTTGCGCTCAAAAAATCGCCAGGACCGGATGGCTTAACATCCGAGTATTATAAAACCTTTAAGGACCTCTTGAGTCCCCTCTTGACTGAGGATTTCAATGAGTGTCTTTCCTTGGACACTCTCCCAAAGTCAATGAGGAGGTAGGCTTTGATCCTTCTGTCAAAGGGTAAAGACTCGAGCCGTATTGAGAACTGGCGTCCCATAGCGCTTCTCAATATGGACAGGAAGGTTCTGGCAAAAGTGCTGTTTAATCGGCTGGTCAAGTTTGCACCCCGGCTCCTCTCGGGCGCCCAGCATTGCTCTGTTCCAGGCCGTAGCACCTTTAGTGCTGTTCTAGGTGTCCGGGAGGCAGTGGAGCAGGGTAGGGCTGGTCACTGGGAGGGGTACCTGCTGTCCTTGGATCAGGCCAAAGCGTTTGATCGGGTTAATCACGAGTACCTCTGGTCTGTTCTTCTGAGATATGGCCTGCCAGTGGGGTTTGTCAATTGGCTCAGGACATTGTACGCGGGGGCTGAGACTTTCCCGCTTGTGAACGGTTGGGTCGGCCACCCATTTGAGGTTGGGTCTGGCGTCCCTCAGGGCTGTCCTCTGAGCCCCTTGCTGTACGTGTTTGCCATTGATCCTTTCCTTAGGAGGATTGATGGTGGGCCTATGGCGGGGGTCGGGATGGATCGGGCGGTGCCGGAAGCCACCCTCAGGGTGGCAGCATACGCTGATGAAGTCACCGTCTTTGTGTCCTCGAGGGGGGAGGCAGAGTACGTGATGGCAGAGGTGGATCACTACTCGGAAGCATCCGGGTGCGGCATCAACTGGGATAAGTGCGAAAGTTTCTGGTTAGGAAGGGGAGATCCTACATTTAGTCTCCCGGACACCCTTCCAGTGCCCCAGGACTCGGCTAAAGTTCTCGGCATGGAATTTGGCCGGGGAGATTACCCCATGCAAAATTGGGTGGTCAGGCTCGATGGTGCCACTCAGAAGGTGGCCCAGTGGAAGGGTTGGTCTTTGACCCTTCGGGAAAGGGTTAACCTGATCAAAACATACCTGCTCCCTTTATTCATCTACCTGGGCAGCGTATGCATTTTGCCAGAGCCTCTCTGGACTCGGGTCTACAACCTGTTCTTCCTAATGTTGTGGGGGAACAGGTTGAACCTTATTAGGAGAGATGTCACGTACCGCACGAGGAGACTACGGGGGTTATCTATGGTCAACCCCGTGGTGTTTCTCAAACACCTTTGTTAAGATCAACATAGGCAACCTCTGGCAAGAGAGGGCTCCTCCGTGGGTATTCTCCTGTTGGGGATGGCTTCGGCCTTTCTTCC
Organism: Eleutherodactylus coqui; assembly: GCF_035609145.1. Lineage (NCBI taxonomy): Eukaryota > Metazoa > Chordata > Amphibia > Anura > Eleutherodactylidae > Eleutherodactylus > Eleutherodactylus coqui. Next base: position 50,441,782 of record NC_089838.1, on the reverse strand, counting down.
AGGAATGGGAGACAGGAGGGCGAGTGAAGGACCTTTGCACGCCGCACGGGCATCTTCCGGCTTACGCTACCGTGGTTCTGAAGGTGATACGCCGGTGGGGTCTGGGGATGTGGGAAATCAGAACTCTGTCGAGGAAACTCCTCGATAAGAGGGTTCTGTTGACCCATTTCCAGAAGCCTCTGGCGCTCAAGGACTGCCCAAGTCGGGACCTGGAGGGAGGGTTACATTTATTGAATTCTGACAGGATCCCCTTGAAGTTTTGGGACTTGACTTGGCGCTGTTTCCACGGGAGACTGTATGTAAGGGGCAACTTGAAGAACAGGCCTCTGGTGGATAGGGGTTGCCCCCGCCAGGAGTGCAGCAACGTGCTGGAAAGCATGGAGCATTTCCTGCTTTAGTGTCCCTTTAATACAGAGGTGTACAATCGAGTGGGAGCCTCCATTGGTTGGCCCAGGTTGGCACGCCTCTCGTATGCGGAATGGGTCTATGGGGCATTCAGGGACCTTGGTGGCAGGGACCGGTGCACTTTATTCCTAGTCAGCTTAGTGGTCAGGTTTCACACTTGGAATGCACAGTGTCTAGTGTCGACGGAAGAGAAAATCCTCCCCACGGATGAGGTGAATAGAAACATCTTGGGTGACCTGGTGAAGGTGCGCTCTCTGGATTATGAGAGGTTGGGCACGACTAAAGCCTCTCTCCTATGGAGAGGGTTTGTCTTTCGTTAGGGACAGTTTTCTTATTGTTAGGGTCTTTTTAGGGACAGAATAGGGAGAGGTATGGACAGTTTTCTCTGAGGGTAAGTTTTTAGGGAAGGAGTAGGTACATTGTAGGGACAGATTAACCATAGGGATAGTGTTTTTCTATTTGGTCGGTGCCCGGCTTATCCTATCCAGTCCTTGTGGAGGGCTGTGTGAGACACTAGTAGAGTTTTTGTTTTTGGTCAAAGATAAGGTATGTACGGCTGCAGGTAACTGAACCTTAGGCTTTCCGGTATTAATGTGTAGTGTTGGGTTGTGGTTATGTAGTATAAGAGATGTTATATGTTTTGTTTTGCATATAGGGTTAGGGGTTATAGATAGGTTGGGTGGGGGTTTATTGGGGGGGGGGGAGGGGGGATATATGCCTTAGCCGTAGCTTGACACGTCCCGGACAATGAACACTGGGCACGGACTGTTGGTGCGGGCGTGGCCCTCAGGCTGCGGCAGGCAGGGCGTGTTTTCTGGTGCAGCTTGGCTCGTCCTGGACATAGACATTGAGCACGGACTTGGGATGCAGGCGTGGCTCCCAGGCTGCACCATAGGGGTTTGTGTGGGGGGTGGTGGTGGTTTGGTCTGGTTATATGGTTAGTTTAGGATTATGTAGGGTTTTATTATTTAGGTGGTGGGCATCACAAAAAAAAAAAAAGTATTATTATTATATAATTCATTTGGCATGGATTTTCAGTTATTAGTCAAGTTTTTTTTCTTCTTTTTTTGGGATTTCAGGCTGGATCCTGTGAGTTAGGGATATGTTTTCTTACATGTGGGTATATTGTTATATGTAGTATGTAGCGTATATGTATTGGTGAGGATGAGTGAGTGTAGTTTTGGAGTGTAGGTTGGTGTAGTGTGATGTGTGTATTGTTTGGACCAGATGGACCTTTTGCTTTTGTTCCTTTGTCCTGAAGTAAGGCAAAGTACAGTTAACACAAGTGATGATTTGGTTTTGTTTTATGTTTATGTCTTATGCCAAGTGAGCGATATTTATGTTCTGTTTATTGTTATGTTTTTCACTTTTATAATAAAAAAGATCTATAGGATGTAACTCAGGATCAGTAAAGGCTAAGTAATGTATGTACACAGTGACTTTACCAGCAGTATGGTGAGTGCAGCTCTGGAGTATAATACTGTTACAGTATACTACCCGTGATACGCCAGCCCGGGTGCCCTAGATCTCACCCAGAACCCCTGTCCCTTCCTGCTAACCCCAGGCAGGCAACTGGGCGGTGGTCCCTACTCTAAATAGGGACCGAAAAAGGGACGCTGGTGTACCTGGATGGAAAGGGTAGAATACCGACAGAAAAGGCAGATGTAAATAACCAACACAAACAATACTAAGCAGAACTGAGGCAGATGGAAAAACCTGGGGGATAATAGCAAGGTATAGCAGACAAACTGACAGAAGCAGGAGACCAACAGAGGGACAAAAGGTTTCAATAATGACTTATGAAAAACCCTATGAACCCTCCATGTAGCTGGCAAATCAAGTCCATAAGCAAGAGGATTTACTACACGCGTGATGACAAAGCGACCCACGTAACGCGGCGCCAGATTCAAAGAGGGAGCCTTCAATTTGAGATTTCTAGAAGACAAATATGCCTTCCGTCCCATCCTGTAAGGTTCAGATACTGACAGACTCCTCCCACTACACAACTGCATACGAGCCCCCGTTGCTTCCAGGTTCTTCTGTACTTCTTTCCATACTCCCTGCAGTGCATCTGTGGTGACATCAGCTGCAGGACAGGCGGACAGAGTAGAAATAGCTGTAAGGAAGCGAGGATGCTGACCATATATGCAAAGGAATGGAGATACCCCAGTGGAAGAACAAGTACGATTGTTTAGTGCAAACTCTGCCAATGGCAGGAATTCTGCCCACTGATGAGCCTTTTGTCTAGCAAACAACCGTAAATATTGCACTAAATCCAGTTCTTCCGCTCTGTCTGACCATTACTTTGTGGGTGGAATGCTGACGAGAAGGAAAGCGACGTTCCCAGGCTTCTACAGAAGGCTCACCAGAATTGCGCAACAAACTGAACACCGCGATCAGATACGATGTTCTCGGGAACCCCATGTGGGCAAATGATTTCTTTTACAAAAATCTTGGAAAATTCTATCGCAGAAGGTAGCTTATTTAACGCCACGAAATGTGCCATTTTTGAGAAACGGTCTACAACAACTAGGATAGTGGTGAACTTCTGATACAATCTACCGATAAATGCGACCACGGACGAGAAGACGCGGTAACGGTCTCAGAGGCCCCTCCGGACGACGACGACGACTTTTACAGCGTGCACAGACAGTGCATCCCTTAAAAAAGTCGTGGATCTCCCGAGACATGCCTGGCCACCAGTAGTGTCTAGTACAAAGATCCACAGTCCCCTGAACCCCCGGATGGCCTGCGAGAACAGATGAATGAGACTCTTCAATGACTCTAAGACGCAAGGTCTCTGTCACAAACCATCTGCCCCCCGGCACCCCCGGCACCCCCAAAGGAGAAGCCTGTTGACAATTTTGTAGATGAGGAACGAGATCAGATTCCACCACCACCCCAGGTGCCAGGATATTCTCGGGAGCCACTGTCTCACTTTCCAGCGAACCGAAACTCCGTGAGAAAGCATCTGCCTTCATGTTCTTCTCCCCTAGAATATATGTAACGACGAGGTTAAACCTGGCAAAAAACCATGCCCACCTGGCCTTATGAGCTGTGAGTCTCTTAGCATTGGTGAGATATACCAAGTTTTTATGATCAGTATACACGGTAATGGGATGCCTTGTCCCCTCAAGATGGTGACGCCACTCTTCTAGAGACCACTTAATCGCCAATAACTCACGATCACCTACGTCGTAGTTACGTTACGCTGAACTGAACTTCCGTGAAAAGAACGCACATGGACTATACCCAGATCTCCCGCTGACTTCCTGAGACAATACAGCCCCCGCACCCACCTCAGACACATCAACCTCAATAAAGAAAGGTCGCCACACGTCAGGCCGTACTAGCACCGGGGCAACAGTAAACGCCCTTTTGAGATGACTAAAAGCCTCTAGGGCCTCTGGCGACCATCTTACCAAGTCGGCACCCTTCTTGGTAAGATCAGTCAGGAGTTGAGCAATAACAGAATAATTCTTAATGAATTTACAGTAAAAATTTGCGAAACCTAAAAACCGCTGGAGAGCTTTCAGGTTATCTGGTCTGACCCATTGGGAGATTGCCGCCACTTTATCAGATTACATTTGAATCTTTGTGGGTGAAAGCACATAACCAAGGAAAGACACTTGTTTAGTACCAAAAATGCATTTCTTCAACTTGACAAAAAGTTGGTACTCACGCAAAAACGTGTCAGAACCAGCCTCAGGTGCCGCACATGTGAATCCCAGTCTGGGGAGTACACCTGAATGTCATCGAGATATATAACCAAAAATACCCCCAGGAAGTTCTGGAAGACCGTGTTCATAAATCCCTGGAACACTGTGGGGGCATTACAAAGTCCAAAGGGCATGACTAGACATTCAAAATGTCCGAACGAGGTGTTGAACGCGGTCTTCCACTCATCTCCCTTTCAGATGCGAATCAAATTGTAAGACTTCCTTAAAGGGGTTGTCTCGCGGCAGCAAGTGGCGTTATACACTTCTGTATGGCCATATTAATGCACTTTGTAATGTACATTGTGCATTAAATATGAGCCATACAGAAGATATTCACTTACCTGCTCCGTTGCTAGCGTCCCCGTCGCCATGGATCCGTCTAATTCTGATGTCTTCTTGCTTTTTTAGACGCGCTTGCGCTGTGCGGTCTTCTTCCTGGTGAATGGGGCCGCTCGTGCCGGAGAGCTGGTCCTCGTAGCTCTGCCCTGTCACGTGTGCCGATTCCAGCCAATCAGGAGACTGGAATCGGCAATGGACCGCACAGAGCCCACGGTGCACCATGGGAGAAGACCCGCGGTGCATCGTGGGTGAAGATCCCGGCGGCCATCTTGGTGAAGGAAGAAGAAGGAAGACGTCGCAGAGCGGGGATTCGGGTAAGTAATAAAATTTTTGTTTTTTTTAACACATCTTTTGGGGTTGTCCTGTGCCAAACGGGGGGCCTATGGAAAAAAACAAAACAGTTTCGGCGCGAGACAACCCCTTTAAGTCCAATTTGGAAAACCAGTGGGCCACTACCACCTCAATAAATCAGGAATCAGGGGCAAGGAGCACTGGTTCTTCATTGTAATTTTATTCAAAGCCCAATAATCCACACAAGGCCTCAATGTCCCATCCTTCTTCTCTACAAAGAAGAGACCTGCCCCAGCAGGGGACCTGGACGGCCTGATATGTCGTTTGGCCTGAGACTCTGAGATATAGGACTTAAAGGGGTTGTCCCGCGCTGAAACGGGTTTTTTTTTTTTTCAACCCCCCCCCCCGTTCGGCGCGAGACAACCCCGATGCAGGGACTTAAAAAAAAAACCGCTCAGCGCTTACCTTAATCCCCGCGCTCCGGTGACTTCTATACTTACCGGCTGAAGATGGCCGCCGGGATCCTCTTCCTCCGTGGACCGCAGCTCTTCTGTGCGGTCCATTGCCGATTCCAGCCTCCTGATTGGCTGGAATCGGCACGTGACGGGGCGGAGCTACACGGAGCTACACGGAGCCCCATTGAAGAAAGCAGAAGACCCGGACTGCGCAAGCGCGTCTAATTTGGCCATTCGACCATTTTAGACGGCGAAAATTAGGCGGGCTCCATGGAGACGAGGACGCCAGCAGCGGAGCAGGTAAGTGAAAAACTTTTTATAACTTCTGTATGGCTCATAATTAATGCACAATGTACATTACAAAGTGCATTATTATGGCCATACAGAAGTGTATAGACCCACTTGCTGCCGCGGGACAACCCCTTTAAGGGCTTTGTGCTCACGCCCAGACAAATTGAAAATGGCTCCCTTAGGGATGGGACTGTCGGGGATCAAATCAATACCACAGTCCCACTCCCGATGGGGAGGCAAAGTCTCGGACAGTTTCCTGGAAAATACGTCATGAAAAATCAGACAAATACTCAGGAATAATAATGGTATCTGCTGAAGCCACAGATATAGTAGCTAAGTGACTAAGACAGGACAACCCCCAATGTGTCAATTCCCGAGTGGACCAATCAAATCGGGGATTGTGCATTGCCAACCAGGGCATACCAAGCACTACATCAACAGACATCCTTTCCATTACCAAGAACGACAGATTCTCAGAATGGAGAACACCCACAGTGAACTGTAAAATGGGAGTCCTCCATTGTACAACACCTGCCAACAGAGGGGTAGAATCAAGACTAGTGAAGCAAATGGGAATCTTTAACGCTAGTCACCAGAGGTCTGACAAAACTTAAACTAATCAAATTGGCGGCAGCACCCGAATCAATAAAAGCTTGACCGGACTGGGTGAAATTCTGGAAGCCAATCTGACAAGGCACCAACAACTTAGGGAGTACCTGTGATCCTAGGCGATCCTCCCAAAAATCGCCTAAGATCTGAAGTTTTCCGCCGGTTCAGACTGATGTTGTAGACGCTTCTGAGAACAGGTCGCTACACGATGTCCGTCTTTCCCACAATAGAGGCAGAGACGATGAGTCATCCGTTCCTCGGGACTTAGCTGGTCCACTTCCATAGGCTCGGCACCAGAAGTTGGCATGGGAGAAGTGGGTCTGCTGGATTCCCTAGCCTTAACGGCATGACGCTCCTCTTTTCTAGATCTCAGCCTCCTGTCAGCTTTGACCGCCAATTCCATCACATCATTGGGTGTCACGGGAGCGGGATGAGAAATGAGTAGATCCTTGACAGTGTTAGACAGACCCAACAAAAACAGATCTTTAAGAGTGCAATCATTCCAAGAGGTTTCACCTGCATGCAGTCTAAATTTAGAGCAATAGTCCTCTACCCACTGCTGCCCCTGACGTAGAGACAAGAGATGAGATACCGCCAACCCTGCACGTCCAGCTCATCAAAAATACCTCCAAGTTCCTGGAAAAACAAATCAACTGACTGCAGGCAAGCTGAACTCTCGGGCAAGGAGTAGGCCCATGTCTGGGGGGGAGGGGGGGCCCTGAAGTAAGGACATAATCCAACTTTCTAGGATTCTGAGCCGGATGAGCTGGGCCGCAACCGAAAATACAATCTACATGCCTGCTGAAAAACAAAAAACTTGCTCCTCTTCCCTGAAAATACCTCAGAAAGAGGACACTTGGGCTCGGGAATAGAAGGGGCGGTAGAAACATGCACTAACTCCCGCTGCTCCTGGGCCACCATACGACCGGACAGGTCTTGAATCACGACCACTAAATCCTGCAACTGACTTGCGAGGATACTCATGGCCTCCATTGGAGAGCAATTTTAAGGGCCAGTTATTATGTTACGGTATACTACCCATGATACGCCAATGCGGGTGCCCTATATCTCACCCACAACCCCTGTCCCTGCCTGCTTGCCTCCACTCCTGGCTAACCCTAGGCGGGCAACTGGGTGGCGGTCCCTACTCTAACTAGGGACCGAAAAAGGGACGCTGGCGTACCTGGATGGAAAGGGTAGAGTACCGACAGAAAAGGCAGATGTAAATAACCAACACGAACAATACTAAGCAGAACTGAGGCAGAATGAAAAACCTGACGGATAATAGCAAGGTATAGCAGACAAGCTGACAGAAGCAGGAGACCAACAGAGGAAGACTAGCTAGCACACTGAGGGAAACCAATAACTGGCAGTGATTGCAAGTCTCTGCCCCACCTTTAAACAAAAGTGTTACCATTCCGGGGGGCGCTGGGTCCCGCGGGAGGGCTGATAGCATTGTTTCCCTGTGGAGAACAAAGGATCTGAGGGAAGATAATAGCCTCAGGCTATTAGCTGAGTTCAGTGAAGGCTTCATTTGCATACCTAATTGGTATTTAAGTAGCTGAGTAGCTACTTAAATACCAATTAATTTTTATGCAAAATGATCACTCAAAGCTGTCATTGTCCTTTGAGGGATCTTTGAGTGATGATCAGCCCATGTAAATCAGCCTTAAGTAATGTATGTACACAGTGACTCCACCAGCAGAATAGTGAGTGCAGCTCTGGAGTATAATACAGGATGTAACTCAGGATCAGTACAGAATAAGTAATGTATGCACACAGTGACTCCACCAGCAGAATAGTGAGTGCAGCTCTGGAGTATAATACAGGATGGAACTCAGGATCAGTACAGGATAAGTAATGTATGTACACAGTGACTCTACCAGCAGAATAGTGAGTGCAGCTCTGGAGGATAATATAGGATGTAACTCAGGATAAGTAATGTATGTACACAGTGACTGAACGTTAAATGGAAATAAAATAAATATGTACACATTGCAGATAATTACATCTATAGAATGACAGAACATTCAGAAAAACAAAGTCATTATGTCACTTTGGTAGTGTTTCTCAGCAAACATGTTCTGTTGAGTAGAAGTAGAAGTGTTTATGGTCAGCAGTTGCACGTAGTTCTAGGAGATCCCTAAACGTCCTTAGTAGTTTTATTATTGTAGTATCTTTGTACAGTCCGGTGATGTCGTCATTTTTTTAAAGTTTGTTTTTTTTTTATCTGTAAATCCCGACAAAAAAATGCAATTTATTAAAAATTTGTGAATATACACGAAGAAGAAGATCCCTTGACATGTCGCTGGTTAATAATTGGAAGTGGTCTGACCAACCCTTCCTCCACAACTACACTAATAACCACCATATAACACATCCAGTACATGCAATAAATGAGAAATCCCATCGTTTTGATACTTTGTCTCATGAGAACGTCCATCATTTTTCCCCTCCCGCTTTCCTGTTTGCTTTTATTGGCTCTGCGTACTTATAATTATCCCGAGATGTGCGACTTCCTACGCTTTTTCTTCTATATTAAAACAAAAATAAAACAGCATCCTAGGTTGTATCTGACATTGCAGCTTAGTTCCACTGAAGTGAATGGGTCTGAACTGCAATAACACATGTAACCCACGGACAGTAGGGGCGCTCTTTCTGAAAGAGAGCTGCTATGTTTTTCTAATCCTTTAAATTTAATAGCGCATGTGACCAAAGGAAATTTCAAGTGATCTTTTGAGGGTGGTTTCACATCTGCGCTCAGGGTTCAGCTTTCTTGCTCCATTCGGAGGCAGATACAGGTAATAATGATGATCAGAAGCTAATGCCACACAGTTATAATAGAGGAAATCACAGATCATGCTGCTGACTGTATACTTTTGGTCTGTAGCTTATTTAGGTGAATATAAAAGGTAATGCTAATTAAACTTACCCCCCCCCCCCCCTGCAGGTGGAAATGGTAGAGCCTCTAGCTAATGCTATGCTGATGCAACACAGAATCTGTATACACACTGCTGATAGCAAGTTGCACCCGTGATTCTTGGGCGCAACTTGTATTGCACAACATACAGATACTCTGTCCATGTGCTGTCCAATGTGCGGGCAAACCATTGTTAGACATTAAGTTTTCCTTTTGTAGCTCTCATGTTGGTCAAGGGCCAACATATGTGTTTCTTACACTATGCAGGACAGTGCTCTGATGTCGGAAGCTATTCTGCATATATATGTTACAGTATACAGGACAGCGCTATGATGTCAGAGGCTTTTCTGCATATATATGTTACAGTATACAGGACAGCGCTATGATGTCGGAGGCTGTTCTACATATATACGTTACAGTATACAGGACAGCGCTATGATGTCGGAGGCTGTTCTACATATATACGTTACAGTATACAGGGCAGCGCTCTGATGTCGGAGGTTGTTCTGCATATATATGATACAGTACACAGGACAGCGCTCTGATGTCGGAGGTTGTTCTGCATATATATGATACAGTACACAGGACAGCACTCTGATGTCGGAGGTTGTTCTGCATATATATGATACAGTACACAGGACAGCACTCTGATGTCGGAGGTTGCTCTGCATATATATGATACAGTACACAGGACAGCACTCTGATGTCGGAGGTTGTTCTGCATATGTATGCTGCCATATACAGGACAGCGCTCTGTTAGGAACATGTGTCGGCTCTCTTCCGACATGGGAGCTATGCAGGGAAATCTTAATGTGCGATGAGAGCCGACACTGGATTGGAAAAACGTTTAAATCTGCAGCATAAATAGGCTTGCTGCGGATTGCTGCAGATTTATTGCTTAAATTTTCCGCTCCAAGTGAAAGAGACTTTTGAAATCTCATCTACATGGTTCGGTCTGTAAATACTGAGGGATTTCCGCAGCAAAAGCTTCAATGTTTACGGCCTGTGTCAAGTCTACCCAAGACCTTCCATCATTTCAGCTGTTACTGCAATGTTACGAAAATTGCAGTAAGTGAAATCTATGTGAATCGACCTGTAGTGCTGACGCTCCTGAGCTACTTCGGGGATCAGTGTTATCTAGGAATATTAATGGTCTTCCACAGCCCAATAATAACACCCCCACTCCGATCTCCATGTATCCTATTAGGGCATATTAAAAGGGGTTGTTCCAAGATGTCATAGGGGCCTGTCCGTCCGTACAACATCTAACTATAGGATCTTTTAGGGAGTGTTAGCATATGCAGAATATTTCTGCAAGCCCAGGCTCCATCTGCTGCTCCATCCAGTCCATTACCTTCATGTATAGATGCTGAATTTGGTGCAGAACTTTCTGCGTCTTTAGGTGCAACTTGCAGAAATATTCTGCACGTGTGAAAGTTTCCTTAGGACGTATGGATGCCATAGAGGGTGTGGTTTCCCTTCATAAGCTGTTATAGAAGGGCAGCACTCAGAGCCACCATGCATGTAGGCGTCCATTGATGTTGAAGTGAAGTGTGATGCCATAGCACATGTAGGTGCCTAGAGCTTTCTCCAGCCCGGACCACTGTAATTATTATTGGAGGTGAATTAAAAAACTATAAGCTGGGAAAAGTTGTGTAAGTGGCATTAAGCAGGAATGTTGATTGTAGACACGTGTGAGCCCCGGTGCGCTACATGTCAGAAGCCGATGACTATGTTATTAACGGCTGGAGCTTGGTCTGATTAACAAGGAGAATGACTCAAAGTCTAAACAATTAGCAGATATAATTGAATGGTTGGCGACAGCTCGCATCTTCCCGTGATCACCTGTCTGGGAGACAACGGCACCAATGACCTGAACGTACAAGTTCAAGGTATAGTAAAAAGTGCATGGACAGGTTTCCTGGAAATTGATGTTGTGGTGCCAGGGAATCCCATGAGTTTTTTTGGCTCTTGTTATGTAGCTGCTTCCATAAAAGTAGCAAAATATGTTTGTCACAGGCTCATTACACTTTAGGTACAAATTGCAGGTGTTCATGTGCATACATAGTGAATAGCTGTGGTCTCTAACTTATCGCTCATCAATTACAACTTCTAGCATAACCGGAGGACCACAGGCAAGCCATATAGAATTGAACATCAAAGTGGTAAATAAAGGCATATAATAATAATAGATGTTTTACCAGCAGCTTGTTGGTGGTTTCCATGCATCATATCTCCAATGGTTCTATGAAAAATGTCCAAAGGAAAAACACCCATGTAGTAGCCCAGAATGTATATTCCTGGCCCCGGTATTATTGTATGTTGATGCCACCAGCAGAATGGGTGGAGACAAGATACACACCCTAACCAACGCCCCCACCAGGATTGGCTGCCCAGGAGAATGGGTGGCATCATCTCCCGTGGCCATTATCTCCCCTGTTAGCTCCACTGAAATCCCTCTCCGATGCTCGCCGTAGTTTCCTTGCCGTCTCCTGCGCTGTCACTCTCTGCTGTGCCATAATTGGAGGCCGCTGAGGAGACTGTAGCAGAGCATAGAGGGGTGAAGGCAGAGCGGCGGCCCCACTAACAGCTGAGGGCATGAAAGTGGCGCAGCAGGAGCAGCGAGACAAAGCGGCTGTGAGCATCAGCAGCGGCACCAGCACAAGGCCCAGCAGAGGAGTCACTAAACAGCAGTGGGGAGCATCAGCAGTGGCACCGACAGAAGCCCCAGTAGAGGAGTGACTGACCTCATCTCCGGCACCCAGTCTGAGAGCAGTGGGACACAGCGGCAGGAGGCGTCTGCAGCAGCTCGCCACAAGGCCCCGCGGAGGAGTGACTGGCTGGAGCTCCGGCAGCCAGTCAGACAGCGGCAGAAGGGTGAAACTGGCGGCGTGTTCAGCTTTGCTGCAGAAGGAAGGCAGCACAGCGCCAGGGACACTAAGCAGCCAGGAGCAGTGATGTCAGCAGGGGGTGGGGGAACAGCTAAGGAGACACTAAACTGGTAGCAGTGGTATTATTGAGCCAATCGGGAGCTAGGGGTGTGACAGTGGCATTCCTTAATGGAAGCCCTTTCAAGCCTCTAGCTTCTGGTGGCGTCAAGATACCATAATACCCCTGGACCCTCCATAAATGTCATACATGTCATGTCTTTTGTAGATGTGCTGTGCAAAGTGTCTTGTCATCTTGTCATGTGTATTGCACAGCTGCAGCAAATGAGAGGATAATGTTTGCATTGGAGATGTCTGCAAATGTATCAATTTATGTCATGTTATGACATGGGGGGTACATTCAACTTCATGTGGTGAAGTGATGGAGAAAGAGGAGCGGTTCCTGAGGGTCCCTATACCAGGAACCGTGGAGGAGAGAGAGCAAGAGAAGTTAGAGAGAGAGAGTTTGAGAGTGAGTGTGCCCAGAAAAGCCCGAGATTCTTCTGCAGAGGTACTGTACTTCAAGAGTGTCTGAGGAGTGACCCTACCCCTATCCTCCTCTGGAGAGTTCCCCTGCCAGGAGCGGTTCCTGTCAGATAACTGAGACTGCAGGACCGGTGTCATCCTGTGTTTCCTCCCTGACCTCAAATCTTCTGTTTTGCCTACACATCCGTCTTTTGCATTTGTGCCTTGTATCACGTTTATCAAGTAGAGTTTTGCCAGTCCCTGACCATTCCCAGGGACCTGAGGTATGGTACACAGTCTGCAGATCCTTTATTTACAACCGAGGGTCATTCCGGTGGGTAACGGAATGATGTCACCCATGACAACGTTATCTCCTGCTCCTATGTTTTTTGGCCATCCCTTTCCTAGGGGTGTCAAGAAGAGGCCCAGCACTGCTCTGGACGAGGCTACGTATGTCCCTCCGGGAGGGAGCCTAGTAAGTGCCACATTGAGAAGTGACCACTCTACCCTCCCAGCTCCTCAATGTATGCCCTGTGTCTGGAGTCACCCTACTGGATGCTGCATCCACAGACAAAAACCCACAGCAATGAATGCCCACAGGAAAGTTATCTACATGAAAAATTTCCCACGCGCATTTTTTTGCATCATTGCAGAACCACAAAGTTATAGATCTGTGATATTCAAGGTGCAAGATGAGGATGCTCACGGAATATGTGATCTGATTTGATTTTAGTGCAAAAATTATGAGGATCCGTGCTTTGCAAACATATTTGTACCAGTCTGTCAATATTATCAATAGATAGATACTGTATGGTCTCATCACTCACTGCTCCTGCTTGTACCTGACTCATCTTCCAGCCCAGCACACCCATTTGCGGTGTTACATGGATTTCAGAAAGGCAGATTTTATTAGACTCAGAAAGAGGGTAGGAAGGATCCAATGGCTGGATATTCTTAAGGACAGAAATGTCCAAGAAGGTTGGGAAATATTACGAAATAAGATTCTCTAAGCACAATTGTTCACAATACCTAAAAGAAGGAAGAATGGGAAGCATTTAAAAAGACCAGGATGAATGAACACAGAACTTGCACAAAAATATGTTTATCAAATGGAAAGAATATAATGCGGTCTGCAGAAACTGTAGGGCAAGTGTCAGAAAAGCTAAAGCTAATAATGAATTGAGGCTTGCAACAGAGGCCAAAAGCAATAAAAAAGGATTTGGGGTATGTTAAAAGCAAAAGAAAAATCAAAGATGGTATTGGACGTTTACAGGCTTATAATGGTGAATTGGTTAAGAATAATGTTGAGAAGGACGAACTTTTAAATTCCTATTTTGTATCTGTTTTCTCTCAGAAAGTAGATGGAACATCAGCTGATCTTCCCTGTGCTATTGGGGGAATAAAAGAATGCGGGCTATCTATAAGCATAGAGATGGTGAGGGAACACTTAGCTAAATGAAGTTAAATGAATTCAAGTCTCAAGGTCCAGATGAATTACATCTTAGGATACTAAAGGAAGCAGTGGAGGTAACTGCTGAACCACTCGCCATTTGAAAATTTCTGGAGAACAAGAGAAGTAAAAAAAGATTGGAAAAGGGCAAAAGTTGTCCCTATCTTCAAAAAAAGGGGAGAAGGTTGATCCAGGAAACTACAGGCCTGTGAGCCTGACTTCTTTACAGGGAAAGATCTTTAAACAAATTTTTTAAACAGCATGTATGCAAGTACTTGGATAAAATCGGAGTAATTAACCAGAGCCAGCAACAAACCAGTGATGCCAGACAAATCCAATTTCCTTCTATGACAGAATCACCGACTGGATTGAACAGGAAAATGCGGTAGATATAGTATATCTTCACTTAGGTAAAGCATTTGACATGTATCTCATACCATACTTATTGAAAAAATGACCAAATACAGGATTGACAAGGCAACTGTTAGGTGGATTCTCAACTGGCTGAGTGATCGTACTCAAAGAGTAGTCATAAATGGCTGCACATCCAAGTGGAAGAATGTACCAAGTGGGGTACCACAAGGCTCTGTCCTAGGCCCAGTGTTAGTCAGCAGTTTTATAAATGAAAGAGGAAATTGAGGGGAAACTGATCAAATTTGCCAATGACACAAAGCTAGGAGGGATACATAACACTAGGGGAGAGAGAGTGGGCGGCGACTAACAGAATGGTATTAAAGAGTAATGCAAAGTCCTACATCTGGGGAAGAAAAATGAAAAAAGTACGTACAGAATGGGAGGAATTGGGCTAAGCAGCAGCACATGTGAAAAAGACTTGGGTATACTAATAGATCATAGACTGAACATGAGTCAACAATGTGATGCAGCAGCCAAAAAGGCAAACACAATTCTGGGATGTAGTAAGAGAAGCGTTGACTCTAAATCACATGCAGTAATTATCCCCTCTACTTTTCCTTAGTCAGACCTCATCTAGAATACTGTGTCCAGTTGTGGTCACCCCGATTTAAGAAAGACATAGGCAAACTGGAGCAAGTTCAAAGAAGAGCTACCAGGATGGTAGCAAATAATGTTCTTTGAGGAACAATTAAAGAATCTGTGAGTGTTTAGCTTGCAAAAAAGACTGAGTGTCTTCAGTGTCTCGCCCGGCACGCACACAGTGCAGCGCATGACGCGCCAGCGCTGGGCCGTGACGCATATTCTTGCGGTATCGCAGGACGGACAGCTTCCATTGACTGCAATGGAAGCCGTCTGCGCGATTTTCCCCATAGAATAGAACATGCTGCGATTCTCCCCTGCGAGCGGAAAATCACAATTGATTTCCGCTCATAGGCATGGGAGAAATGTTTACCACAGCATGTCTATGCACATTGATACGGAATTCGCGACGGGTGTCTGACCACGAATTCCGCAGTGATAATCCGTCTGTGGGCATTAGCCCCTAATAGCTGTCTAAAAATATCTGAAGGGCTGTAACAGTGCAGAGGGATCAGCCCTATTCTCATCTGCACAAGGAAAGACTAGAAGCAATGGGATGAAACTGAAAGGGAGGAGACACAGATTAAATAATAGACAGTGAGAGGGAACAATGAGTGGAACAGGTTACCACGGTAGGTGGTGAGTTTTTCAATGGAAATGTTCAAACAAAAGCTGGACAAATATCTGTCTAGGATAATTTAGTAAAACCTGCACTGACAGGGGAGTTAGATCAGATGACTCTGGAAGTCCCTTCCAACTCTACCATTCTATGATTTTATGATCCACTACATTATCTGTACTCAGAGGGTTAGCATTGTGTGTTATCTATGCAGTTACATAGGACTGCAGGAAATATTTAGTTCATTATCTGTACTCAAAAAGTTGTCGTTGTGTTTTCTGTGGGCTTAGGGCGCTTTTACATATCAGACGTAGATGCCTAACAGGTCAACCAGCGATGATCATTCCTGTGCTTTTAAACAGGAATGATCATTGCTAGTAAATTGGAAATGGAGCGGGCCGGCGATCATTCTGGCCTGCCTTCATTCACAGTAAACAAGCCGTCATTCAAAGATGAATAACTGCCTGGCTAGACGGGTTGATCCATTGTTCAGTTTTTATGCATGAAGAAACTGAGTGCCGAATGAATTCATTGTTTGTCATTCAATCATGTATGTATTTAGACTGAATGAATTGTTGACATTCTTGCTGATTGCAGGAATCTAACAATTTCTTGGCCCATGTAAAAGGGCCCCTACATAGGACTGCAGATATCATTCACAACATTATCTGTACTTGGTGAGCTATCTGTGGTGTTACATAGGAATGCAGGTATCATTTACTACATTATTTGTACTCAGAAAGTAAAGGTCCATTTATACACAGCGATATTCACTCTAAAGCCATCGTTTGAGCAACAATCATTGGGTGTAAATGCTGCCATCTTTCACTCTTCGGCTGAACGATGATTTTTAGGTGAGCATAAAATACATCATTCAGACAAGAGAAGATAACACAGACTGCATGCTGTGTTTGCTGCCTATAGTGCTGTGTTCTGCAAGGGAGCGCTGATTACATTGTATTCAGCTGCAGACCCATGGCAGAACAAAGGAGCTGAACAGGTGCATGGGGGTTAGGGGTAGGCGCACAACTCCAGGGATTAGGATGGTTGGAGCCAGCCACCACTGCCCAGAGGAATATTAAGCCACCAGCTAGCAGATTATTGTATTATCTGGTAAGGGCATTTTTAATGTATTGAGGGTGCAGATGGGGAGATCTTTAGTTTCCTGTGAGAATATGAAATAATCGTGATGCATCTCTGAAAAAGTCATCAAAAACTGCAAACTGTTATGAGGGATTTCACGATTGCACTTAATTCCTTATTCTACTGCAGTCATCACAGCATGTGGTTTCTGCTTGATGGTTTGCAGAGGGACCAAGCTTACGACAAATTATGGTTCAAAATGTATTTTATTTATATCTGTGGAACAAATATCATCACAGGCCATCAATTCTGGCCAAATTACAGCATTGTGGTATTCTTATATTATAAATAGTAAAGCTGAGTTTAACAAGCCAATATCCGGTTGTTGAATTCAATCATTTACTTTGAACATTATAATGCTTTGCGAACCGTTTTTCAACAATCAATATATAGAAAAAATGATAGATTCAGTACGACTCTGGTAGAGTCTAAAGTATAGTAAAGAAGAGAGGGAGAAGATAAAGTTGAAAGAGTAGTATAGGTTGGAAAGAGAGGGGGGTGGTCGAAAGAGGGGGTGTAGATAACTGACCTGACTGTCCCTTCAGATCCGATCGACTCCACCAGAAGCAAACTATGCTCCGGCTGGAGGGCCCCGACCCCCAAGAACCTCCCATCAGGGTTTTTCAGGCCATCATCCGCAATCATATCTCTTACCCTAGGGATGTCTTCTACTTGTTCCTTTACTAGCATATTAACAAGGGACGAGCCCTTGAAAAAAGCCGGGATGTTAACATTTCCCACTAGCGGCGTCAGTGGTCCCGGTCTCCTTATCAGTCCTGACCTGGTGGCCTGCCCTATCCAGGCTGTCATGATCTCTTCTATGAATGGAGATAGTCCCAGGTTTTTATGCTTCCCATTACCTGGGATCCAAATAAGGCCAGCACCTCTGTATGGGACCGAGTCCTGCTCCATAACTACCCACCTTTTCTGAGATCCACCACATCAGCTCTAAAATTCGTCGAGACAACGTTGCTCTATAGTATAAGGAGATGTTCGGGACACCCATTCCGCCTCCCTCCCTGGGCCCCGCCAGGGCTCTCCAGTTTTGTCTTGGCCTTCTGTCCTCCCAGACAAACCGCATCACTGTTCTCCTAATTCTATTCAGGAAGGCCCCAGGGAGGCATAAAGGTACAGTCTGCATAACATATAGGAATCTACGTAGGACATTCATCTTGACAGAGCTAATCCTGCTGAACCAGGAGAGGGGTGCAGCCGGCCACCTATCCAGGTCCTCCCCAAGTTTCACCAGGAGTGGTTTATAATTTTTTTGGTAGAGGTCCTTCGGGTTCGGGGTAATGGTTACACCTAAGTATTTGATCCCTTCTCTCTTCCATTTAAACGGGAAGGACGCCTTTAAGGCTTTCTCTTTAGTGTCGGGAATATTAACATTTAAAATTTCTGACTTGTTCAAATTTACTTTAAAGTTGGAGAGTCGACCAAATTTTTAGAAACTTCTCGAGGACACAGGGAAGGGCCACTCTTGGATTTGAGAGATATATCAATAGATCGTCTGCGTATAAAGCAATTTTTTGCTCGACATTGGCTACTTGGACCCCTCTGATGTCGGCATTGGCTCTGAGGGCATTCGCCAGGGTCTCCATCACTAAGATGTACAGGAAGAGGGACAGGGAACAACCCTGTCTCGCACCGTTCCCGATCCGCACCTGTTGGGGGAGTCTACCATTTACCAGTATCCTCGCTGATGGGTTGTTGTATAGTGCCATTATCCACCCCAGGAGCCTTTGGCCTAGCCCTATCTGTTTTAGCGCTGCCTCCAAGAATCCCCAATCGACCCTATCGAACGCTTTTTCAGCGTCAACCGACAATAGGCAAAGGGGGCTGCTTGACCTGGCCGCCCACGAGACCACCGCTAAAGTTCTAATGGTGTTATTTCCTGCTTCCCTTCCCGGCACAAAGCCCACCTGGTCCCCATGTACCAGAGTTGGAATGTGAGTTTGTAAACGGCCTGCTATCATTTTAGAGAATAATTTAGTATTGATGTTTAGCAGTGAAATCGGTGTATAACTCCCGCAACAAGATGGGTCCTTTACAGGTTTAGGGAGGACCGTAATGATCGCTTGTAGTGTTTGTGCCGGGAAGGGGCATGTCCTTGAGACCACATTAAATGCTTCCAGCATCAGAGGGGTCAAGCGCTCCATGCATATTTTATAGAAGCGAGGTGTAAAGCCATTGGGGCCCGGGCTCTTTCCAATTTTCAGTGACATTATCGCTTCCTTCAACTCCTGAGGAGTGAAGTCCTCCTCCAATGCCTGAGCCTCATCGCTCGTAATATGTGTAGGAGTGTGTTCGGCCACGTATGTATTCCTCTCTGACCTGAGGTTTCCCTCAGAGTCCCCCGGGCTCCTCCCAAGGTTGTATAATTCCTGATAATACATGTGGAAGCTCTCAAGGATCTCCGTGTTATTATGGACCATCCCCTTCTCCGGTTTGTGGACCTCAAACACATAAGTCTGTGGTGATCTGGGATTAAGTGCCCTGGCTAGACCCATGCCACATTTGTCCCCAAACTCATAGTGCTTTCCACGTATCCTATCCCGACGGCATAATGACGCCTAGTCTAATATACGCAAGATATTGATTCTGCTTGCTGAGATTTCTGCCGCAACGTTATCCGTGGGTGAATTTTTGTTGGGAGTTTCTAATTTATGTATGTGAGCTAACAACTCCTCCAATTTGACAGTCCTCAATATTTTAAGTCGTGCCCTATGGGATATAAATATCCCTCTGAGGACGCACTTGAGGGCCTCCCACTTCAGAGGGACCGTCGTGGGGTCCGTACTGTGAGTGGCCATAAAAGAGTCTATCGACTGTTGGTTATCTTGTAAAAAAGTTATAATTTAGTCGCCAGGTGAAGTTCGTGTCATCTGTATGTCCTAGTGTCAAGGACCCCCAGACCGGAGCATGGTCAGACCATATAAAGGAGCCCATAGAGGCTGAGGGTCTTCTGTCCAACAACCCGTGGGAAACAAAAAGGTAATCCAGCCTATGATAACTATTGTGGGCGGAGGAGTGAAAGCTAAAATCTAGAGATGAGCGAGCGTACTCGGAAAAGCACTACTCGCTCGAGTAATTTGCTTTATCCGAGTATCGCTGTGCTCGTCCCTGAAGATTCGGGTGCCGCTGCGGCTGACAGGTGAGTCGCAGCGGGGAGCAGGGGAGAGCGGGAGAGCGGGCGGGAGAGAGGGAGAGAAAGATCTTACCTCCGTTCCTCCCCGCTCTCCCCTGCAGCTCCCCGCTCCGTGCCAGCACCCGAATCTTCAGGGACGAGCACAGCGATACTCGGATAAAGCAAATTACTCGAGCGAGTAGTGCTTTTCCGAGTACGCTCGCTCATCTCTACTAAAATCCTTTTCCCCAGGATGGAAGGTCCTCCAGAGATCTACTAGTCTAAGGTTGGCTAGTTCTAATCGAAGTCTGCGTATCACTGAGGGGGAGACCCCCGAATTACCCCTTGAGGAGTCCCTGGCCGGGTCCATGGTGAAGTTAAAGTCTCCACCAAGGATGATGTGAGATTCATCCGCAAAGGCCGCCAGCGCCCCCAGTACTTGGATCCCAAAGCATTTCTGGTCCTGATTTGGAAAATAGTCGTTAGCTAGTGTCATTATTCCGTTATTTACTTGAATTTTTAGGCATATCTCCTGTTTTTGTCCGCCTCTGAGGATAGAAGTCTATGTGGCAAACTTTTGTGAATTGCTATAGAGGTGCCGCCTGCCCTCTTCTCTGGGTGTGGGCTATGATACCACGTGGTGTAGTGGCGATATATGCATTTAGGAATTTTAGAATCCTGAAAATGGGTCTCTTGGAAGAAGACAACCATAATCTTCTTACGGTGGAAGTGGTCTACGATCAGCCCCCTCTTGGTGGGCCCATTTACCCCCTAGCTTGAAGGTGCAGAAAGTAAAGTTAGCCATCAATTTGTTTTATAGGGGGAGGGTAATTGGAAGCTGATGGATGTAGGACAGTCATGGCAGGGGAGAAGCGACGAAAAGGGTAGAGCGAGAGGTAGAGCAAAACATAGCCCTGGAGAAGAAGTAGAGTAAAAGAGAGGAGGCTTATCAGAAAAAGCCTAGAACAGCTAAAGCAGCTGCATGTACTGTCCGGGAGAACTACTGGCATGCAAATTACCAGTATTTGCACTATGTGCGATTGGTCACCCTGTGTGGGGAACGTAGAGGTACCAGCCAGGACAGGCACTGAGCCCCCACGTCCCTCCCAAAATGCGACGGTTTCATAATTGCTATCGGCCCCTAGTCGAGGCCTTGGATTAAAGCTCTTGAGGCACCGAAGATCTAAAAAGCAACATTTTTAACTTGAAGTCTGTCATAACAGAGGCTAGAACAACACCCAACTCGGGGGCCAGATGTGACACCCGCTTGGGGCTCCCAGAGGGGAGGGCCGCATGCCTTTTTTAGAAGCGAAAGGAATAAATTAACAATTATCGCCAGGGCATGTGTCCCGAAGGCAGCCCTCCAAGAGGGCAGAAACCTGCCCGTATCAAAGCATCCTCCCTCCCCGTAGGCCACCCGCATCTCCCCATCCTCCCTCCGAGTAGTCCATTAGTGGTGTCTCTTAAATTGAGAATGACGTGCAAAGGCAAAAATGTAACCGAGGTCCCACAAGTATGCTCTTAATGGAGGAAGGGTATCTCTGACAAGAGGGAGACAAAGTTTTCTTTGTATTGTACTGAAATGGGTTCAAGTGTTCTTATCTGCCGACATCCGCTTCTCACTGTGAGGTTTGGGCTGCATGGTGTGCCAATGCTCCTGGGCTGTAGGAGCCAGGATCGTTGGGACCGTGGGCCAGTCTGGCAACGCTATCATTGGTAGTTGAAAGGTACCCAGAAAGTTGGGCAGGTCTCCGGTCGAACAAAACACCGCTGATTTCCCATCTTTTTTGGCTGTTTGGGAAAAGGGGAACCCCCATCTATATGGCATCCCCTTGGCTTTCAGAGTCGCCAGCAGAGGCCTGAGGGCTCCTCTCATGTGCAGGGTATGGCGTTCTAGGTCTTGTAAAAGTACTATGGGTCTGCCTTCGTGCTGCAAGTCCCCCCTCTCTCTGGCCTTCCGCAGGATTGCGTCCTTATCACTAAAAAAATGCACTCTGCAAATGATGTCTCTTGGCCTGTGGATTTGGTTGATTTCTATGGGGTGCTCCGCTGTACGGTTTAGTAGCTGCTGAAAGAAAGATTGCGCCCAAGAATCTAGGTGTTGTCCCTCCACCTCCTCCGGGAGGCCCCGTATGCGCAAGTTATTTAGTCTATTCCTGTTTTCCAGGTCATCAAGATGCATAATGATGCCGCAGATTTGGTCAGCCTGTGCTTGGATCGCCTGTCTGTGTGTTTCTAATATGGCCGCTGTACCCTCCTGGGTCTCCTCGACTTGTAATATTCTATGACCCAAATGTTGCACATCTTGGTGAATGCTTTCCAGAGCTTTTTTGTTAGATGATTCCAGTCTCTGGAAAAATTCATCCAGCTCATTTTTTGTTGGTATGGCCATAATGCGGCTCTTCCATGCCTCTTCACTTATTTTATTAGAGGAGCCTCTGACTCCTTTATGTACAGGGCTGCTGGCCATGCTGGAAGCCTGGGAGTGGGGTCAGGTGGGACTGCTACCCCCATCAGCTATGGAGGTCTGCACTGGGGGTGGTGGTGGGCTGTGCTGCATGCGGGGGCTACTGCCTGAGGTACTCACAGTTCCCCATAGTGTTGTATCTCCCTCCAGCTCATCTTGTCCCGCTGATATGGGGGTCTAAAGGCTTCCTCCCTCGTTCTGTCTGCCTCTGGGTGACTTATTCCGGCCGCCTGCTCTCTCCCCCGGCCCTCCGGAATGCTGTGCTGGCTCTGCGCTATGAGAAGGCTCCTGTGTCCGTTGTCTCGCGGGTGCTGGTGCCATTTTGGGTCTGGCGGCGGCTTCTCCTCCGCTGCCGAGAAATCTCTCCAGGGTGCTTCCTCTGCTGACCGGAGTTCAGGACTGGGACCGTGGCAGCCTCTTCTTGCCCATGGGATGTCAGGTGTCTGCTTTCTGCTGCTCGCCGGTGCCTCAAGGCTGCAGCTTAGGTAGGAGATGCAGGAGCTTGCCTAAGGTGCGACTTATCCCGCCATCCGCTGGCCACGCCCCAGCTTACGACAAATTAAGGGCTTGTTCACGCAAGCCTGCTTTTCACGCTCTAATAGTAGCGCAAAAAAAAATTGCACAACTCTTGGGAGAAAATAGCATGAATGGTCGATTTCCAGCTGTTAAGTCTCGAGCTTATTAGCAATTAAATTGCCCGTTCATGCAATCGGCAGGTGCGTGGTGCATGTTATCCAGCTCCCATAGAAGTCTATGGAAACTCCTGCGCAGCATGCACCAAAGATAGGTCAGGTCCTATCTTTTCTTGCAGCACGGACCTTAGATGCAAGCTTTCCACACGTATGTTCTATCTTTGCTAAGTGCAAGCTTTTTGCGCATCTAAAATTCCTTCATGTGAACGTTGCCATAAGAAACCATTGGTTCTATTAGACGCAATCTTTTCATGCGTCATGCACCTATACTGCGCAAAACCATGCTCATGTGAACGAGCCCTAACACTGGCTAATGCACACGCAGTTCATGGCACTGTATCTCAAGGTTGCCACTTCTGTACAGGACTATCAGCAGGTGGAAGACAAACTTAAAGGGGTTGTCCCGCGGCAGCAAGTGGGTCTATACACTTCTGTATGGCCATAATAATGCACTTTGTAATATACATTGTGCATTAATTATGAGCCATACAGAAGTTATAAAAAGTTTTTTACTTACCTGCTCCGTTGCTAGCGTCCTCGTTCCCATGGAGCCGACTAATTTTCGCCCTCCGATGGCCAAATTAGCCGCGCTTGCGCAGTCCGGGTCTTCTGCAGTCTTCTATGGAGCCGCTCGTGCCAGAGAGCGGCTCCATGTAGCTCCGCCCCGTCACGTGCCGATTCCAGCCAATCAGGAGGCTGGAATCGGCAATGGACCGCACAGAAGAGCTGCGGTCCACGGAGACAGAGGATCCCGGCGGCCATCTTCAGCGGTAAGTATTGAAGTCACCGGAGCGCGGGGATTAAGGTAAGCGCTCCGGTAAACTTTCTTTACTTCCCTGCATCGGGGTTGTCTCGCGCCGAACGGGGGGGGGGGTTGAAAAAAAAAAAACCCGTTTCGGCGCGGGACAACCCCTTTAAGTACTTAAGGAGATTGCCTAGTTTGTCCGTGTAGGAAGTTTTTTGTGTGGGTAATTTTCCCTGTGGGCATTAATGGCCATGAGCTTTTTCTGTGGGCATTTTTCTGGCCACCATGTCCAACTTATGGTCCTTCAATTATTGTGAAACTACAACTTCCAGCATACCCCGACTTTCACGGTCAATCCAATTACAACACAATACCAGAATGTACTAAAAACACTAAATAAATTAATAATGCATGTGTCAGCTTGGTGATGGTTTCCACACACCAACATTTCTTGTTCTGCATATGAGTAAAAACAGCAAAAAAGTTATATATTTAGATTATAAAGAGCTTACATTTCATAGCCATAAAGCAAATGTTAATCGAAGGTACAGCTTGACTTTAAGTTTGGCGCATTTTGCACATTCAACCAATGTACTAAGTAATGAAGCGTGATAAAACAACAATGTAACACGGCTGATCCAATGTTCCGCTACGCTAAAAATGCAGAATTATGAAACGCCAATAACTATTTTAGGGAAAAAAAGAGAAATAGGAAAATACGATGTGAATAACTGAAATGGCCTGAATGTAGAACGCAGTCTAAGTGCAGATTTCTATTATTTCCACATTTCTAGCCAGATTGGCAAACATGCCCGCAGCCATTTTTTTTAATGATGTTAGTACTAAAAACCCAGAATCGGGGAGCTCTGTGTGAGTTTTTTATGATATTATGAGCCAGTTAGCTGCACATAAAGACGAATATTACAAGCTTCCATAGTGTACAGTTGATAAATCCCATTAAAAAGGAGTGTAAACTTTTGCAAAATCCTTTTAACTGCCCCAATACGATTAAAATGAGAAAAAAAAACAATATTACAGATAGTTAAAAAAATCTATCATTTCTTGTATGCAGCTCCCATGCAGGCGTATTTGTCTCCATGCTTACAAATCCTGTATAGTCTGATCCTGCAGTCATGTGTTACTTCCATCCGCATTGTCTACTACTGTCTGTAGACTGTAAAGAAGGGGCTTGAAACACACCTACAGTATCTTTTTAGCCCCTCCCTCCTCTTCTTCCTCATTCTGCTTGCATTTTCTTGAAAAGTACACTATGTTGAGAAAAGTATTTGCCCCCCCCGGCAGTCCTGTGCTGTCAGGTGATGTGTGAGTGTTAGGTATAAATAAGAGGATCACACAGGAGATCCCAGGGCAGAAACCACTGAAAGCCCCCAGGTTTAGCACTGACAACGGGGTCTGGCGGTGGAATGTTAACAGGTGTAGAGCTGACAGCGGGGTCTGGCGGTGGGATGCCACCAGGTGTACAGCTGCCAACAGGGGGCTTGTGCTGGGATATCACCAGGTGTAGAGCTGACAACGGGGTCTGGCAGTGGGATGTCACCAGGTGTAGAGCTGACAACGGGATCTGGTGTTGGGATGTCACCAGGTGTAGAGCTGCCAACAGGGTCTGGCGGTGGGATGTCACCAAGTGTAGAGCTGACAACAGGGTCTGGCGGTGGGATGCCACCAGGTGTACAGCTGCCAACAGGGGGCTTGTGGTGGGATATCACCAGGTGTAGAGCTGACAACGGGGTCTGGCAGTGGGATGTCACCAGGTGTAGAGCTGACAACGGGATCTGGTGTTGGGATGTCACCAGGTGTAGAGCTGCCAACAGGGTCTGGCGGTGGGATGTCACCAAGTGTAGAGCTGACAACGGGATCTGGTGGGGGGGATATCACCAGGTGTAGAGCTGACAACGGGGTCTGGTGCTGGGATGTCACCAGGTGTAGAGCTGACAACGGGTTCTGGTATTGGGATGTCACCTACCAATCAGTACAGACATCACAGCTTTTGGACCTTCCAGAGTGCACTGTTGGCCATGTTATTGGGAGATGGAGACCATGTGTGCGGTGCAGCCACGTTCAGGGATACCTCGTAAACTGACAGAATGTGGACAATGAAGCCTTGTAGGAGCTGTGAAGACATCACACACATCGTCTGCCCTCGCTCAGGAGGTCTCACAGGCCATTGGGACATCTATTACCACCAAAACCATCTTTAAGGAACAGCATCTAAAGGGTTACCATAGACGAGCTGCTGCGCACAACACCACAGCAGTGACTGCACAGCAGCGCCTGCAATGGGGCTTGGGGCGACGGACTGTAAGCAAGCAAGAGCAAGTGTTGTGGACGGATGAATCACAGTAAACCATCTTCCGATCAGATGGCTACACTTGAATATGGTGGTTGCTTGGAGAGCGTTTACTACATGACTGCATCATCCGAATAGTGAAGTGTGGAGGAGGTTTTATGATGTTGTGAAGGAGTTTCTGTTGGGATGGACTTGGGCCATTGGTTATAGTGAAGATCACTCTCAACACCAATGGGTACAGACATTCCAGACAATGTGGCATCACCTACCCTGTGGTAATACTCTGATACAGCTCCGTGTCTCTACCAACATGACCGAGTACCATTTTATAAAGCATGCAGAGTTGAGGTTTTGAGGAGTAAAATGTCTACACACTTTATTAGCTGCCCAAAGTCTGGATCTCAATTCCATCTATCAGCCTTTGATGAAGCAGAACACTGTTTCGTGCTCGCCAAACACACCCTTCATTTCCTGCATCACTGTCTGAAGCTTTCCTGGAGGGATGGAGGCAAAACCCTCCACACATCTATTGGAGTTTTGGTGGGAAGCGGCTGAGGAGGGTTACTGCAGCAATTGAGGCCAAAGGCGGCCCAATATCATATTGAAAAATGGGAAGAAAATTAAATTTCATCAACTTCTATGTGCGTCCCAATACTTCTGTCAACATAGTGTCTTAGCATGTTAAAGGGATTTTTTCATACTTAGAAGTCGAGGTTGGAGAAAATCATGATATGAGGCTACTGTCATGCAATTCAGAATTGCGCAAAAAAGGATCGATTTTTTCCCACTGGGTGACAAAGATTGCAACACCTACACTGGAAATTAAAAAAAGCTTATCAATGGCTGATTCGTTCCATGAGAGCGCGGGCAGTCCTATAGGTCTTGGCGCTGGCACCGTTTGCCATCACCCTCTTATTTCCTGACATCCACATCCTGTGGGAAATGTTGACCTTTGTCTGCATTTTATGTCGCTCTATCTAATGACGCTTTAGCAACCCCCCTCTTCACTTCTGTCTGTGCCCAGCGTCAGTTCCGTGAGTCATGCTGATAAAATGCCCACTTTGATCCCACTCACAGTTGGTGTGTTAGGTGACGTCTTGTAATGACCCCCTCTCCTGTCATGCCCCCCCATCCACTGCCAGCCAAGCGTGGCAAGCATTCCTCCTCTCATTGTTCTCGTGCCCACGTTGGTGATCTGATACTTTGTCCTTTCAGGGGAAGCTGAGCATGAAAGTCCAGTGTTAAGTGGTCGATGATTGGCTGTCTTCTTGCGTTCGCTTTCGACCCTCTGCTATATATAGAAGATGTTTTTTTCTGTTATCGCAGCTTCGTCTTCCTCATTGCTCTCGTAAACACGGAAAGGTGTTACATGTGTGACCTGTGACACTGAGCGCCACCGCCATGACATATTGAACAAACACCCCACATCTGTTTTAGCATGCGCTTAAATGTATGGAAGGATTAGCACTTAGCCTAAATATCCCTAGTTATCACCCCCCTCCTGCTTTATCCTCGCACTTGTAGTCTCCGGCAATTAAAATATTGCTCTTTCGGCTGTCAACACTCTGAAGTGCCAAACCCCATGTCTGATCAGAGCGCTCACATCGCTGCCCGAGTTCTGTCTTCTCTGCGGCCGTCTGCATTGTCACATCTACCCAGTCATGTTCTTGCTCTTCCAATCATCTGCAGTATCTTCTCCATTCTTTTATCTTTGTGGTTGTGAATTACCTTTTATGACTTCCCTTTTACAGTAGACCTGTAGTAGACATAACCAATGCCCAACCACTGTAGGTGCTGACACAGATCCCCGGCTAAACAGAACGATTATCGCTCAGATTACCGCAATCCAGTTGTTGGCTTCTTGTTTGTTGTTCCGTTTTTTACATTTGGAAAACTGAACGACGTATCATTCCGTGTAAACAGGCAGTATCACTTCTGAATGACGGCCTGCTTGCTGTCAGTGGAGGCTGGTGAGCCGGAACGATCTGCAGCACGCTCCGCCTCTATTCAATCAGCGTTTCTCATTCCTGTATAAAAACACAGAAACAATGGGACGACCCGTTAGGCATCTGTTGCACCCTTAGTCCCATAGTCTTCTAAAGACAGCTTCACCCAGGCATATGCGTTATTGCACACGACTCAGCACAACGTATTTGTACTTTGAACGAGTCTCTTTTGTGCACATATCAGCTTATTTTACTGTACTTTTTGCACTTGCAGG
This sequence comes from Eleutherodactylus coqui, assembly GCF_035609145.1. NCBI lineage: Eukaryota > Metazoa > Chordata > Amphibia > Anura > Eleutherodactylidae > Eleutherodactylus > Eleutherodactylus coqui. The sequence continues at coordinate 50,413,596 of NC_089838.1, read as the reverse complement.
GCATGGATTGTAGCACCAGGACACAACCACGCCACAAGTTAAATGAATATGTAGCCTATTGAGTTGCAGGTGTGTTATTTTTCCCATAGAATTTCGCTGTTTTCACGCATTTTCTTGCATATTGTGTGCGCATTTGTGCACCCTCATAAGAAAATAGAGCATATTTTATCTTTTTTTGCAGGTGTCTGAAATATGTGCACATAATTGGGAAATGTGTGCGAACCCATTACTCTCTACAGAGTGTGTGCATAGTGTGAAAAAGCTCGCGCAAATACTCCTGTGCGAAGCCTCCCTAACTCCAAATTTGCAAAATTTTCATGGCAGCACCTTGAAAGCTTCTACAATTGATTGTACCTCCTTAATCTGGAATTTTAAAATCTATTCCTCTTCCTTTAGTGCTATTTTACAAGACGTCAGACTAAGGCCTTGTTTACATGGGCATCATTTTGAGGCGCGCCAAAAAATCGTATCTGTTGGAACCCATGGTTTCCTATGGGTTCCTTCAGACGCACACTTTTTTGACATGCCTAAAAAATCGCGCATCAAAAGATAGAACATAGGCACATTATTTTAATGTCGATATTTCTATTGTGTCAAAAGATAGGACATCTTATCTTTTGATGGACCAACGCAGAAGTCTCCCATAGACTCCTACGGGAGTCTATGAGAGCGGGCCAGCTAAGGGAGGGAGGGGGACAGCATACTCGTGAATACTAGCTACGACGTGCTGGCAGCTGGTATTCGTTCACGCGATTTAACGCTCAGATAGCCACGATGTTTTAATGCGGCTATCTGAGTGTTTAAACGATGCCCATGTGAAAGAGGCCTGACATTGTTAAGAGTTGTTTCCAGTATTAACAGTAGTTCTCTTGGAGTTAGAACACTGTTCTAACCACATGAATTGTAATAAAACATGTTCTAACTCCTGGTCCTGGCTTAAAGCGTGGAACAAGTATTCTAGAATACACGAGTTCTCCTTACCCTAATTTGCTGTTGTTTACACACTTTTTCATGTCTGTAAGTTCCTCTTTTTTAGGGGATATTCCCCATTTTTGTTGTTGCTCTGTTGTTTGCAATCCACTGTCATGGAGGGGCATGTAACAAGCCTAGCATTCTGCCAGTTGTTCACTGTCCTGGCTTCTTTGCCCTTACTTCCTTGATGTATTGCACTATGTCTAGTTCAGTCAGCAGGGAGGCCGTATCTAAATGCCTGACACTCTGCTTTCTCAGGATGATCAGGCATTTAGAAACAGGAGTCTCTTCGGCCACCTGCCACCATACACTGTAAACTACTGCCTGTTTACACAGCTAAAAACCAAGAGACTCCAGCAAGTGAGCGATTTCTTGGCCTGTCGATGGCTGTGTGTACATGAGACGACTATTGCCGAAATTCAGCAGTCTATTTACACACATTTTAAAAAAAGCACAAAATCCCACTTATTTTGTGCATAAATCGAAGAAAATATGTAGACTTCCTGCATTTTTACGCATGCCCATTGATTTCAATGGGCTATTGGGGTGTGTTATACGCACCAGGATAGGACGTGCTACATATTTTCTATGTGGAAAATTCACAGCTATGAATAAATCCATTGAAATCAATGGTCTCTCTTCACTGCGAATTACGTGCGTATAAAATATGCGCGTAATACACTGCATATATACTCTCATGTGACAGAACCTACAGTCTACATTCGCACTAGCATTTTTTCAACTGATCCAGTTTTATAAAAATCAGAAAACTGAAGTGAAATGGAAACATCTTTAAGGGCTACTTCTCACTGGCGAGGGCGCTGTCACGGCCCGAAATCGCACTTTCCACCATAAGAAAGCCGGGGGATGTGAGGCATTTTTATGTGAAAACAGCCTCGCATTACTTCAGGGATGAAGGCAATCCCCACTGCGAAGCTGCATTAGAGGATCACAGAGTTCTCTCAATGCTTTCAATGGGGCCAACACTGCTGCCGCCAGCCCCATTGAAAACAATGGGCGATTTTCCCGCATAGCATTGCATCGCGGTGCTATGCATGAAAACATCACTGTTGTGAATTAACCCATTCTCGCAAACCACAAATCTTGTGTGTTTTCACGCCAGTGTGAAGGCAGCCTAAGCTTTCTACTTACATTGATTTTTCAGCATTTAAAATATGGTGGTGGCTCAGTGGTTAGCACTGGTGGGGTCCTTGGTTTAACCCCTTAACGCCACATTACGCAACCTTATGTGGATAGCGCAAGATACTTCAAGCCATCCGGCAGCGGTAGCTGTTACGGATACCTAGCCTCCCACTGCAACAGCGGGCTGCTTAAGGAAAGCAACCCTCGCTGTTAACCCCTTACGTGCCGCAATCTATGTAGATTGCCGCATGTAGAGGGTTCACAGATCGTGAGCGCTTACCTCCGTGACATCAATGGACCCCTACGATGTAATCACGGTGGGCTGATTACATCGTAGGGGTCTAATGGCTACAGGCGCCTTTGCCATTGCCTATGATCACTATTAGGCATTGCAGTATAGAAGTCCTGCAATGCTTTACCATAGCAGCGATCATAGCTGTTATGGATCAGGTCCCCATGAGGGATATAAATAGTGTAAAAAAAACCTAAAGAAATAGTGTACCTTTTTTGTTCATTTTCTCCTATTTGTATGTAAAAAATTAAAAATGTCAGAAAAACTCAACATGTGGTATCATCGTGTTTGTAATGACTTGTACTATAATTTGAGCACATTAATTATCCTGTGCAGCAGAAAATGTAAAAAAAGGAGGCAAAGTTCTTATTTTATTCATGTTAATTCCCAAAAAGCGCAATAAAATTGATCAAAAAAGCCATACAAATAAAAACTATAGCTAGTGATGAAAAAAAAAAAAAGCCCTCACAGAGCTCCATCCATTGAAAAATAAAAACGTTATATGACTTTGAAAGCAACAATGAAAAAATAATTATAATTTTTAAAAAAGGGGTTTTATTGTGCAAAAGAGGAAAAATCTGAAAAAATTATGTTTTTGGTATTGTTGTAATTGTACCGACCCGCAGAAAAAATGTGTTGTGTCATTCATGCTGTACGATTGATGCTGTAAAAAAAATTAAAAAACAATGGCAGAATTAATGTGTTTTCTCTCCCTATTCTCAAAAAAAAAATTATAAAAGCTTTATAATACATTTTATGCACCCAAAAATATTTTTCGCCAAGCAAAAAACAAGCCCTTATACGACAGAAAAATAAAAACGTTATGGCTCTTGAAAAGTGGAAATGAAAATACCCCAAAAATCATTGCGTACTTAACGCCAAAATAGACCATGTCCTTAAAGGGGTTGTCCCGCGAAAGCAAGTGGGGTTAAGCACTTCTGTATGGCCATATAAATGCACTTTGTAATATACATCGTGCATTAAATATTGGCTATACAAAAGTTATATACTTACCCCCTCCGGTGTTGGCGTCCCCGTCTCCATGGCGCGAACCGAAGTCTTCTTCTGCCTGGATTAGATGCGCTTGCGCAGTCTGCCCTCTTCTGTCCCGCTCCGGCGTGCTCGCGCCGCAGAAGTCTTTTGCGCATGCGCAGAAGACCTGTGCATCGCGAGCACACCGGAGCGGCCCCTTCAGTGGGACAGAAGAAGCAGACAGCGCAAGCGCATCTAAACCAGGCAGAAGAAGGCTTCGGTCGGCGCCATGGAGACGGGGACGCCAACACCGGAGGGGGTAAGAATATAACTTCTGCATGGCCACTATTTAATGCACAATGTATATTACAAAGTGCATTTATATGGCCATACAGAAGTGCTTAACCCCACTTGCTTTCGCGGGACAACCCCTTTAAGGGGTTAAATCTCATCAATGACAACATCACCTTTGAAAAACTCCATACAGACATCACCCTTGGTCAGATTTTAACCTTCAACTCCATCACAGCAAGGTAACAGTGCTAAGGACTGAGCCACCGTTCTAGTTCTTCATTCTTTCTTCTCTGGAGGAGAACAAGAAACACAAAGAGAACATACAAAGTCCATGCAGATGTTGTCTTTGGTCAACTTTGAACCTAGGACCCAAATGAAGTCAACGGTGGTAATGACTAAGCCACAATGTTTTTCCTCTTTCTTCTTCTTCCTCCTCCTCCTCCAGAAAATAAGAAGAAGAAAATAAAGTTGGAGGTAAAGGGGAAAGCTGAGAAAGAGAAGAAGATGAAGAAGAAGACCAAGAAGACTTATAACACTGGGGTCCTACGTTCATATCTGACTATGGACAATATCAGCATGGAGGCTGTAAGTTTTGATTGGTTTATTCTTCTCAAGCATGGTGGCTCAGTCCTCAGCAGTGTTACCTTGTTGGACTGGAATTATAGGCTCAAATCTGACCAAAGATGATGTCTGTATTGGGTTTTTATGGTTCTCTTTGTGTTTATTCTTCTTGCTCTTCTACTTTTTTGAAAGAACAAGTGTGGTGGCTTAGTCATTAGCATTGCTGCCTTGCAGTGCTGGAGTTTGTATAATTCTTATCATCTTTGGGTTTGTTAGCGTTTAGCTTTGCAACCCAAAGGTCATTTTCTATCACGCCTATCACTATTGGCTGCAGTAGTCACAGGTCCTGGTGAGCAGCAACCAGGTATAAGCAATTTTAGTGGAAAAGCTCTTTAACAATTTAATGCATTTTTGCACGACAGGCAACTCCACTCTTCCCCCTCACTAGCACTATTACATTTCCACCTGTCAGCTGACTGACAAAATACAAGCTGGCTATTGGTGAAAGGAGTTAGAACACTATGGCTCAGACAGTACAGTAACCTGGGGCGATAGAGCAAAATGGAATGATCGGTATTCCCTGTAGACATACGATGTCAGCTTACACAATACTGTCTACTCGTAAATGATGGGAGTTAGAACAGGTGTCCAACAAGTTTTTAACAGAAAATCAGGCAAAAGTGGAGTTAGAGCAATATGGAACTAAGGGCTCATTTACACACAATATGATCATTTTGCATAAACTACTAATTGGTACTAATGCCTATCAGTACCAATTAGTAGCTTATTAATGCATGTGAGCCATCAGGAGCTATATTCAGAGAACAGAGAGGTGGGGGTCTGTTTTCTGAATACAATCCCTTTGTTCTGATGTGGGGCTGACAGCTGAGACAATGTAATCAGCGCTCCATGGGCAGAACACAGCGTGCAGTCCTTTTTATCAGCTCCTCTGCAAAACAATGGATTTTATGCCGAACTGAAAATCATTGTTTTGCAGAAAAGTGAAATATGGGCACATTTACACTCAACAATGAGCGATAATCATTGTGAGTAAAAGGGCTTTAAGATAGTGATATGTAAATTTATAATGATCCAACTTCCTCCTCATGCACGTCTATGGATGTCTTCAACCTAACTGGATCCTACAATCCTGGGGAATGCCTTAAAGTATACCTAGAAATATGACAATAAACATGAAAGAAATGTAAGCTCGTGTAGATAAGTATGTATTAGGATATCCAAGATGATTCTCGTACTAGAAAACCCAAACATTCCTCAATAACTTTTTGTATGGCTTCCCATGACCATTGAGCTCTATGTACCATGTATGTTGCAAAACAATATTTTGTCTTAAAATCTGTGCCACAATCTTCATCCTGGTCAGTTTTTTCAGACAGATGGATGTAGGTCTACCTTGCCACACACCCGTTTTTACGCTTAACCCTTTGCAATCCAATTTTGGATTCAGGGTTTACTAGGGGGCTTTCTCTTTCTGCCATTATACAATGGCTCCATCTGCTGGCTAGAGCTAGTACTGTGGTATGGGACATGCTGGAGAGTCCCCTGACAACAGATCGGCCAGTAATATACAATAAGAATACCATGCTGGGCGTCTTCCGACATCGGAGCTGTATAGGCTTCAATCAGAATGTCTTTAGACGTCAGACAGTGGATTGGAAAGGGTTAAGCCATCTAAATGACATATGCTGGCCCTTTAAGAGAGGGGGTGGGAGCATGCATGAGCCCCACTAGCAGAGATTGAGTAGAGTCAGAGGAGTGCACCATGTCCCACCACAACCCCAGGAGAACAGGGGCGACATACCATGACAGTTTTCATAGGGAAGCAGACAAAACTTACATAGTTATTGTTTGGGTTTCCTATGAGAGAATCACCCTGTAGTAAAGATATGGGTTAAGCTAATAACTTCTTGTAGAATGCAAATTGGTGATGGAATAATGCCTCCACAACACCACCTAACGTAATGGAAGGAAGCTACCCCATAAGTAGTGTACGACCTTCTGATAGGACTTGCAACATGGCTAGAGATGCAAGCCAAACCAGAATCTTCTCAAAAAGAAAAATACCCCCATCTACATGCAGAGTAGATTTCTGGTTGCCATCAGAGTGGGCCTGGAGGGATAATGTTTCCCCTGTGGAGATTGCCACAAGAACGAAGGAAGTCTTACAGGCCATGCAATGCTCCCTGGGAAAAAGTATACAAATGAGGGTCTGTAGTTGGGTATCTTTCCCTTTTGGAGAAGACTCTGGTTTGTCTTACTTTCCTAGCCATGTTGTAGTGCCTGTTAAAAGTTGGACATTGACTAATAAGGCAGCTACCTTCCAATAGATGGCGCTGTGGAAGCAATTTTCCATCTCTCATTTGCATACTCTTTTCCCAGGCAGCATTGCATGGGCTATAAGTCTCCCTATGCTCTAGTGGTGCTCTCCCCAAAGAGAAATATTGCTCCTCAAGCACAACCGATCCACGATGTAGGAACCAATGCTGAATTTTACAGATCTTTCATTATTTACAACATATCATTCATGGTCAGTGAACAACAAATGGGCTTCCATCTACAATATGGTCAGAGAAATACAGGATTGGGGTGGCAGGGCGTACCCAGAATGATGGCTGGAGCTCGGCCTGAGTAAGAAGGAGAATGACTCAAGGTATAAACAATTAGCAGGTATAATTGAGTCACTGGCGGCAGCTCGCATCTCCCCGTGATCACCTGTCTGGGAGACAACAGCACCGATGACCTGAACGTACAAGTTCAGGGTATAGTAAAAAGGGCATGGACAGGTTTCCTGGAAATTGCCGTTAAGTGCCATGAGTCAGCAGGGAATCCCAGGAGTGTTTTTGGCTCCTCTTGTGTAGCTAGAGTCTCGTAAAGTCATGAAATAGATTTGCTGAAGACTCCTTACACTTTTTAGGTACAGGTTGAAGTTATTTAGGTGTGTATATAGTCAGCGGCGATGGTCTCCAACATGTCAGCCGTCGTGCGACTGCAACTCCCAGCATATTTTGGCAGTCACAGGGAGCCCATTCCCATGGATACCTTTATATACTAATAACAGTAAAGCGCCGAATGCCGCGAACAAGGACCATGATGGTCCGAAACATGTAAGCACTCACCATGTTTTCTTCTATTTACAAGATTTTTTAGGCATTTAAACATAACAAAAATGAGTGCTCACAATATTGAATTTGGAAACTTCCTCAATTCTTCAATAAATCAGTATATAATAAACATACTATTCTCACTGAGGATCTGAAATGTATGCATCTCACCATGATTTCTTTTTTAAAGGAACTTTTATTTAGCTAAAATAAAATAGACAGGTAAACAAAAACGGCGGGGGCAAAAAAGTGCACGTCATACTGGTGCAACATAGTACATGGAAACAGAAACAGAAAAAGCACAATTGTTTGCATATGTGCATTCATTTCTCATAAATCGTAACATTTGGCTATGTATTTTTATTTTTTCTTTATCAATTATTAATAATGAAAAGAACCACAGAAAAGGGCACCCAAACCTAAAGTCCGAAAAAAACAACAAAAAGAACTATAGTAACCCCCCCAACAACACAGCACGACTCTTAACAAAAAGAAAGAGTTTGGGTCAAGCAGGTACTCTCTACTGTATCACCTCATAATGCTCAGGTAGACTCCTCCATTACAGTCGCAGGGCAGTTCACCCAAGCACCCCAGATCTTGTCAGACTTCTCTGGGCATCCCCTGGCCATATACATTAGCTTATACATAGGAATTATAGAATTTACCACCTGGATTATTGCATTTCTAGTCGGCCTCTACGGGTGCCTCTGCAGGGGAGCTGGCAGGGGTAGAGATAGCACTTGTCATGGTGGCTTAACCAAACTCCTCCCCGAAGGGACGCATACAGCCTGAGCTAAGGCACCTGTATAATAGTGTAGTGGACTTGAAGGGTTGTCACTCGTGACGCCACCGTTCCTTCATTCCGTGGGATGTCTAACGGGTAAATAAGAGAGTCCACACATAATAAGAGTTGAAAACCTCAATCACTGGGAACGGGCAGTGACTGGAACTTTTACTTCTCACTTCAATCTTCACACACCAGTGCAGGAATAACAGTTCGGAAAGGTCAGGGAGGAGAACAGAGAATGACACCAGGCCTACAGTCCTAATTATCTGTATGACTCCGCTCCTGGACATACACACTCCGGGACACAGGATGAAACCGGGCCTACAGACTTAGTTATCTGTATGACTCCACTCCTGGACACACACACTTCATGACACAGGATAACACTGGACCTACAGTCCTAGTTATCTGTATGATGCTGCTCCTGGACAGGCACGCTCCGGGACACAGGATGACATCGGGCCTACAGTCTTAGTTTTCTGAATGACTCTGCTCCTGGACAGACACACCGGAGGAGGACACAACACTCCACTGATACTCACTTGCAGGTGGATACTTGGACACTGCACGGCGGCTACTTCTCTCACCCAAGGTAGGGGTCCTGGGATGGGGACATCAGGATACCTCTCCTCAGCTTCCATTCTTCACCACAAGGGTTGAAGGTACCCCCATGTGGCCAGCACTCTCCCTCTACACTCTACCGTTGAAGAACAGCTCTCCAAAGACAGACAGCAGAATGGGCGGACCATACCTTTTAGCTTGCACTCATATTTATATCTCCCCATGTGACAGGACAATTGGTTACATTTTCCAGACATATCCCAGACATTCATAGACATTAACCTCTTACATGCTGCAGCTGTGCAATACACATAACTAGAGACAAGACAATTTGCACAGTGCATCCACACTGAAGACATGACATATATGACAGTTATGGAGGGGCCAGATATATGTACTTTGGGCCACTACACATCCAATTTAACAATATTACTTTTTTAGCATAAAAAAATCAGCGATTTATACAATGTGGGGGTTGCCCCAGCCACTGGTAGACCTGAATAAGTCTGTCCCTAGTGATAATCAGAGGGGGCCAGAACCTGCTAGTATATCTCTGTCCTCATAACAGATCAGGAATATCAGTGAACCACTTCCTCACCGGGGCAAAATGCTGTATTAGCTGGGTGTAGAAACTAGACAGTGGCTTCACAAGGTTACACCTCTGCACCTGGCCCTGCACCAGAGTCAGGGACAGTGGTATGGAAAGGCCCCGGACCTGGGCCCTGATTACATGTCTTATCTGGTAGTATCTAAAGTAGGAATGTTCAGGCAAGTTATGACCAGATTTCTGTTATGACCCATTGCTGATCGAAGTCAGAATTTGGCGCAGGCAGCATGAATTGATGACCCCTTCCTGTCAGCTGGTCAGAACATGTCAGCACCTCCATCTAATGTGCGACAAATAGAAAAGGTCTCCGATATTCCTGCAGAACGATTTCATCACCGTGTGGGATCTACAACATGACGAATTGCTGCGGTTCTGAAGACCAACGAAGTCCAACACGCAACTAGGTAGGGGGGCTCTTAAAGAAGTAGCTTCAATGTATGTCATTCATGGTCATTGAGCAAGCACATCTATTACTGGAGTGGGTGTAGCTTACATAGAAGGAGTGTGGCTTAAATTGTCTGGGCTCCATTCCAGACAGAGCAGAGGAAGAGGGTTTCTGCTTCAGCAAGCCGCTTCTTAGGGTGCATTCACATGATTGTGTGTGTGTGCCATACATAGGTGCGCACAAAACCGCTCACCCACGTACATGCACAAACACGTGTGAATTAAAAGCAATAGGCTGCCGGCAACCCCTGCAGTGATTTTCGGGGAAAGGGCTTTAAATATAAGCCCTTCTCTGAAAATAATCCCTGTTTGTGTAAAAAAATAAAATACAATTTATATATGTATATACTCGCCTCTTCACCGCTGCCGTGTAAATATTCCCCACAGGGAGTCCCCTTGTCACTGCACACTGTGACAGCCCTGTCACAGTGATCAGTGCCAAGGGGACTCCCCGCAGGGAGTAAAGAATCCCCTGGCACAGCTGTTATATTGCCAGCAGCCCATTGCTTTCAATAGGACTGCAGAAGTGCCAGTCCCATTGAAAGCAATGGGAGAACATTGCGATCCTATGCCACAACTGTCACAGCTGTGGCAGGGGATTCTTTACTCCCCTTGTCACTAAACACTGTAGCAGTGCTGTCACAGTGTTCAATGACAAGGGGACTCCCAGCTAGGGAATATTGATGTGCACTATGGACCTATGGTGCATGCATTTCCTAGGTTTTGCAGGTGCATGCGTTTTCACGCCTGTAAAATACAGATATGTGAACACACCATATGGAACCAATGGTTCTAATAGGCGCATGTTTTTGTGCGCACCATTGTACGCACATAAACACGCTCGTGTGAATCCACCGTTAGCCAGGAACACAGCACTGGGGATGCAGCAGGATGGATACAGAGCCGATACGAGGGGTGGAGTGTGGACCCTTGCAACAAAGAGTCACAGTTTGTCGGCTGTCTATCTCACCCATGGCTTGATAAGTATAGAGCAAGGTATACTAAGATTGCCCACTGGGCTCTGACATCTGCCTGGGTTTATGTGGCACTGATGAAGGCCCTTGGTGGAAACGTTCTGCGGCTAGTAGAAAAAGACTTGTTTTGGACTGTTAAAGAGTTCCCTTCAGTTTGTCTCTCTGTTGGTGTTCACCATTGTGGAGCAGATCATTGGATAAATTGCTCCCCAGACAGTTTTTCTGTGACCTACTGACAATTATTACCCCTCGCTTACGTTTTATCCCTCGCTTACGCCATTCTCCGTCAGGATCCATGAAGTTTTTCTTCCGGGACCTGTTTACCTCTGCACATTTTTCAGTAAGACATTTCCATCCTCACGATCTTCTCTGAGAAAGTTTGGAAATAGAAAACAGAAATATTATTTCAAACACAACGTGCAAAACGAAGGGGAAATTTGACATTTATGAAATGAAGAAAACATCAGAGGGCTCTGTGTTTATAGATAGTTTAAGTGTTCCTGGCTCTGGACGAGTTATGTCTGCATGTAAAGTTCCTTTATCCGAGCGGCATCACATATTGGTTATGTGAGAGGTGAAGGACAGTGAGAAGTAGAGAGAGAAGGCCACAGACTAGGAGAAGGGAGTGTAAAGACACAAGGCTCTCAAGATAGAGGACAGAAGGAACTGGAGAAGAAAACGTGTGAGAGAAAGAACTATTACAGGGAGATTAAATGCTCAGTTAGCCTTTAATATACTTCAGAGCTGCACTCACTATTCTGCTGGTGAAGTCACTGTGTACATACATTATTTATCCTGTACTGATCCTAAGTTACATCCTGTATTATACTCCAGAGCTGCACTCGCTATTCTGCTAGTGGAATCACTGTGTACTTACATTACTTATCCTGTATTATACCCCAGAGCTGCACTCAATATTCTGCTGGTGGAGTCACTAGGTACATACATTACTTATCCTGTACTAATCCTGAGTTACATCCTGTATTATACTCTAGAGCTGCACTCACTATTCTGCTAGTGGAGTCACTGTGTACATGCATTACTTATCCTGTACTGATCCTGAGTTACATCCTGTAGATCTTTTATTATAAAAGTATAAAACATAACAATAAAAGCAAACTGTAACAATAGTAAATAATAATAATACAACCGTATACAGAGATGAGGCCCTTCACCCAGAGTCCATGGTCCACAAAGAGAAGAAAACCCCATGTCTGGACTCCCCCTCCCCCCTGCCGTACACTCGCACACACACTCAAAACAAAACACAATATACCTAAAAGAAGAGCATCCAGCTATCCAGAAAATAAAACTAAAACTAAAGCTACAGGTCCAGCCGTACCGCACTGAAACCCCATCATAAACAAAATTAGGCAATAACGTAAACATAACATATATATATACCAATAATTAACTAAATATGAAAATAAAGACCAAGCCAACCGGCATACAAAAATAACTAAAGAAATTGTTTTTCAATTTTTTTTTTATTTTTTTATTTTTTTTTATTTTTTTTTGGGTCCCCAGTGCAGCTCGGGGGCCATGCCTGCTCCACCAGTCCGTGCCCAGAGTTCTAAAGTTCAGGACGTGCCAAGCCACACCGGGGTTTTTTTTTTTTTTTTTGTAATATATAAGCTGTACAACACTCTGCCTGCCGCAGCCTGGGGGCCATGCCCGCTCCACCAGTCCGTGCCCAGAGTTCAATGTTCGGGACGTGCCAGGCTACGGCTCAAGGCGTGAAACCACTCCCCCCAACCCCCCACCCAACCTAACTACCACCCAGAACGTGAATATATACATATAAACATACATTAACCAATATACATGACATACACGATATACATTAACATAACCCGAAAGCCTAAGGTCGGCTCACCTGCAGCCCTACTTCACTCCATCTTGCCCAAATCAAAACAAAAAGCTTTATGGTGTACTCACAGCCCCCCACCGGGATTGGAGGTGATAAGCCGGGCACAGATATCATAATGTACTATCCCTTGCATTTTCTCCCTATTCTTTCCCTAATTTGCCCTAGACTGTCCTTAGTCTGCCCTCAGTCTGACCCTTCATGGAAAACTGTCCCTGCCCTCTCCCTCCTCTCTCCCTATCCTGTCCCTCCTCTCTCCCTACTCTGCCCCTAGAAAATTAAGAAGAAAAAAATGTCCCTAACGAAATACAAGCCCTCTCCATAGGAGGGAAGTCTTAGATGTGCCCAGCTTCTCATACTCCAAAGAACGCACCTTCACCAGGTCACCCAGGATGTTCCTACAGACCGTATCCACGGGGAGGATTTTCAGCTCCGTCGAGATTAGACACCGTGCACTCCAGATGTGGAACCTGACCACTAGGCTAACTAGAAATAAAGTGCAGCGGTCCCTGCCACCAAGGCCTCTGAACGCTCCATAAGCCCACTCCGCATAGGAGAGGTGTGCCAGCTGAGGCCAGCCTATGGAGACCCCTATCCGTTGGTATACCTCTGTATTAAAGGGGCACTGAAGCAGGAAATGCTCCATGCTTTCCAGCACGTCGCTGCACTCCTGACGGGGGCAACCCCTGTCAATCAGAGGCCTGCTCTTCAAGTTACCCCTTACATACAGTCTCCCGTGAAAGCAGCGCCAAGCCAAGTCCCAAAACTTCAAGGGGACCCGGGTTGAATTCAGTAAACGTAACCCTCCCTCCAGGTCCCGACTTGGGCAGTCCTTGAGCGCCAGGGGCTTCTGGAAATGGGTCAACAGGACTCTTTCGTCGAGGAGCCTCCTCGTCAGAGTCCTGATCTCCCACATCCCCAGACCCCACCGGCGTATCACCTTCAGAACCAAGGTAGCGTAAGCCGGGAGATGTCCGTGCTGCGTGCGAAGGTCCTTCACTCGCCCTCCTGTCTCCCATTCCTGGAAGAAGGGCCGAAACCATCCCCGGCAGGAGTAGACCCACGGAGGAGCCCTCTCTTGCCAGAGGTTGCCTATGTTGATCTTAAAAAAAGTGTTTACAAGAAACACCACGGGGTTGACCATAGATAACCCCCCTAGTCTCCTCGTGCGGTATGTAACATCTCTCCTGATCAGGTTCAACCTGTTCCCCCACAACATTAGGAAGAACAGGTTGTAGACCCGGGTCCAGAGAGGTTCTGGCAAAATGCATACGCTGCCCAGGTAGATGAATAACGGGAGCAGGTATGTTTTGATCAGGCTAATTCTTTCCCGAAGGGTCAAAGACCAACCCTTCCACTGGTTTACCTTGTGAGTTGCACCATCCAGCCTGTCCACCCAATTTTGCATGGGGTAATCCCCCTGGCCGAATTTGATGCCAAGTACTTTTGCTGAAGTTTGGGGCACCGGAAGGGTGTCCGGGAGATCAAACGTAGGATCCCCCCTTCCTAACCAGAGACTTTCACACTTATCCCAGTTGACCATAGACCCGGAAGCTTCCGAGTAGCGGTCCACCTCCGACACCACAAACTCCGCCTCCTCTCTCGAGGACACGAAGAGCGTGACATCATCGGCGTATGCCACTGCCCTCAGGGTAGCCTCCGGCACCGCCTGGTCCATCCCGACCCCTGCTATAGGTCCACAATCAACCCTCCTAAGGAAGGGATCTATCGCAAACGCATACAACAGGGGACTTAGAGGACAGCCCTGACGGACGCCGGACCCCACCTCAAAAGGGCGGCCAAGCCAACCGTTCACCAGCGGGAAAGTCTCAGCCCCTGCATACAATGTTCGCAGCCAATCAACAAACCCCACTGGCAGGCCGTATCTCAGAAGGACTGACCAGAGGTACTCGTGATTAACCCGATCAAACGCTTTGGCCTGATCCAAGGACAGCAGGTACCCCTCCCAGTGGCCAGCCCTACCCTGCTCCACTGCCTCCCGGACACCGATAACAGCGCTAAAGGTGCTACGGCCTGGAACAGAGCAATGCTGGGCCCCCGAGAGGAGCCGGGGTGCAAACTTGACCAGCCGATTAAACAGCACTTTTGCCAGAACCTTCCTGTCCGTATTGAGAAGCGCTATGGGACGCCAGTTCTCAATACGGCTCGAGTCTTTACCTTTTGACAGAATGATCAAGGCCGACCTCCTCATTGACTTTGGCAGAGTGCCCGAGGAAAGACACTCATTGAATACCTCCGTCAAGAGGGGACTCAAGAGGTCCTTGAAGGTCTTATAATACTCGGATGTTAATCCATCCGGACCTGGCGACTTTTTGGGCCGGAGCCCATCAATCGCCAGTCTAACTTCCTCTTCTCTGATCTCTTCTGTCAAAACGCCAAGAGAGGTGTCTACCCCTGGCCCAGGGACAGCTTCAGCCAGGAAAGCTGACATCACTTCCGAATCTAGATCCTTCTTTCCCAAGAGTTGCGAGTAGTAGGATCTGACGACCTCCAGGATCCCTGATCTGGATCGATTCAGGGACCCCGTACTGTCAATCAGTCCAGTGACCACTTTACTATTCACTGACATCCTACAGTTTCTGTAAGGGTCGGGCGAGCGGTACTTCCCGAAATCCCTCTCAAAAACCAAGGATGCGTGTCTGTCATACTGGCACGTCTTGAGTAAAGATTTCACTCTGGAGATCTCCTCGCGGCTACCTCCAGTCGAAACGAGATGTTCGAGTTTCCTCCTCAGGCCGTTGTACAGGCGGTACCTGTCCAGGCATCTGAGGTTGGAGAGCTCACGGAAGAACCTCGCCGCCCTCCTCTTGAACATCTCCCACCACTCTGACTTACTGCTACAGAGATCCAGTAATGGTACCTGGCTCTGCAGAAAATCCTCAGAGGACTGTCTTATCTCTGCTTCCTCCAGGAGTGATGAATTCAGTCTCCACAAACCTCTGCCCATCCGGGGGGTCTCTGCAACATTCAGAGAAAACAATATTAGACAGTGGTCGGAGAATTCCACCTCAACAACGGACACTGGTGAAGAGATGGCTTCCTCCTTCAAATAAAACCTGTCTATTCTAGACCTGCTCTGACCCCTATAAAAGGTGAATCCCTCGTGGCCTGGGGTGTGCCGGATGTGGACATCCACCAGGCGAGCCTCGCTAGCTATACTATTAAGTGCGACGCTGTCAAAAGTCAACCGCCTGTCTCCAGAGCCTCCCCTATCGCGGGCTCTCGTGACTGCATTAAAGTCACCTCCAAAGACAACTTGGCGGCTGGTAAAAAGGTAGGGCTTGATCCTCATAAAGAGACTCTTCCTGTCCTTTTTTGACTGGGGACCATAGATGTTTACAAGTCTCAATTCTTGTCCCTTCATGAGGACATCTAAGATCAGGCACCTTCCCATTTCTAATTCAATAACTCGTCGGCATTCGACCGCTGCGGTAAAAAGTACCGCCACTCCGCTATACGGCTCGGCCGCAAGAGACCAGTAGGAAGGGCCTGACCTCCACTCCCTTTTTGCCTTATGTATGGCTGCCAAATCAGACAGCCTGGTCTCCTGCAAAAATAAAATGTCGGCTTCAACGCGGCCGAGAAAATCAAAGGCCGCAAATCTAGCCGTATCAGACTTAATGCTGGCAACGTTAATTGATGCCAGAGTCAGCGGAGTGGGTGCCGCCATCATGAGTGATTAAATTAGATGGCTTTCTTCCTCACACCCGCTTCTTCGGGGTCGGAGGAAAGCCCCTTGCTTCTTTTTTTGGACACAGATGTGTCTCCAGGCTCCAGAGTAGCCCCCTCCCCGGAAGGAACTAAGCCTCCACGAGGAGGAGACTCAGCGCCCCCCGTTGACCCTTTCTTTGCCCCAGGCACCTTGCCCTTTGCTTCCCCCTCAGAGGAGGAAGAGATGTCTTGAAGAGCCCGGTACCTATTGGAGAGTCCAACTGGAGGCGAGCAGGCTTCTCCTTCCAGTACTTGGCCCGGGGTGGGAGAAGATCTTGAATCCCCCCTTCGCTTTCTCCTAGTGGCACCTAGCTTACGCCGTTTCTCTAGCCACCTCTTTCCTTCCTCATCCACACTCTCATAGTGGGAGGAATCTGAAGAGTTGGTCTTTCCGTCCTCCCTCTGGATCCTCCTGTCCTCTTCATCCACTTCACTGTCCCTCAAGGCCTCAGCCGCAAAATTTGCTTCAGGAACAGGGGCCACCATTGACCCACCTGCTGTGGGCGCTCCTGTCAGCTCCCTGCTCCGTCTGCGTTTGTCCTGACGCCTCTGCTCAGAAGGCGTCTTTTGCTGGTTCTTCCCTGGCTCCTTAGCTCCTCCACCTCTGCTAGTCCCCTCACCCCCGGAGGCCGCACCATGGCCCCCATCCGTAGGGGCTGAGACCGCATTGGCAAAGGAGCGTGGACAGCGACTGAATGGGTGACCGAGATCACCACACAGGTTACACCTAATCTCCACACAGGAGGCGGCTAGATGACCCAGATCCCCACACAGAGCGCACTTCAAGGTCTTACAAGCGGCGCTCAAGTGTGAGGGGTCGCCGCACCTGTGGCAGAGCTTCGGCTGCCCCTGGTAAAAGGCCAGGATACGATCCCTGCCGAGGAAGGCTGCAGATGGTATGTGTGCCACTGAGTTACCTGAACGCTTCAGCTTGACCATAAACGTCCAGGCCCCGGACCATATGCCGTGCTCATCCCTGTTCTTTCTGGGCATGTCCGTCACCTCTCCATATCGACCGAGCCACGTCATAATATCAAAACAAGAAAGTGACTCGTTACGAGTCAAAACGGTCACCTTCTTGACTTCGTTCTGGCGAGACACCACCTGGATGGCAAAGTCTCGCCAGCCGGGCTCGTTTTTCATCAGCTCGTAATTCCCCCAGAAGAGTTCTAGACCCTCTGGGCGAACGAAACTGATGTCAAACTCAGACGTGCCGAAGGGATGGATCAGGGCAAAGATGTCAACCGCCCTGAAGCCCATCTTCAGTAGAAGCTCCACTACCCTCGCCCTCGGGGGGCATGTATCATTGCCTCTCCAGCGAAGACGGACCACATTCCTACGACCTGCGTCCTGCCCGGGTGTTGGTAGGGACCATACGGTCTCCCCCCTTTGCTCTCGGAAGGCCCCTAAGCCGTGTCTCTCTGTCCAAAGAGACAGGTTCACCTCTCTTCCTCCAACTGTGATTGAACTCTCCCCCTTCCGTAGAGCCCCCAGAAGGCGCTGTTGCAATATGCCCTCTCTAGAGCCTGGAGACAAGGAGGACCCCTCCCCTCCAGCAGCGACACTGGCATAACTCCTACCAGCTGTTGTCGCCGCTGGAGGGGCGACTGGAACCTGTGATGTGCCCTGACTATCCCCAGAACCTGTGCCTATATTTACAGTAGGTGCCCCTGTGCTGGGAACAGTAGCTGCAGCCCGTGCCTCCGAGCTCGTCAGAGCATCAGACACACGGGCCGCACCAGACACACGGGCCGCACCAGACACATCCACACCTTTCATACCAAGACCTTTCATACCAAGACCCTCTGGACCAGACTTGGGGTTAGAAGCAGGGTTTGTTTTTGCCTTGGTAGACCTTGGGGGTGGCACTGCTGCCCCATCTTGCGTAGCTGCAACCACCGTAATGACCCCCCCATGGTCAGCACTCTGCATTCCGGCGCTTTTAGTTTTTTTATTTTTGCCTTTTTCTTTACTTTTGCCAGCAGCCTCCACATCACTGGGTGCCTGGGACCTAGACTGGGACCTAGACTGAGGGACCCCTGCAGACCGACCTGTCGCACAGGGGATCCCTGATCCCGACCCCGCAGCACCCTCCGCATCACTGGCCTTACTGGCGCTGGCAGTTCTACCACTGCCATAATCCTTTGCCACCTTGCCTTGTCCTGTGCTGGCCGCCCTGCTGGCTGTTTCTGTCACTGCACTAACTGAAACAGGGACAGAGGACCTGGCCAGTTTAACTCCTTTATCCCTGTTCCCATGTTCAAAACCCACTGCAGAGTCAGAAACCGGGGTTCTCAGGGTGGGGGTGCCCTGATCCGACTTTGCAGCCAAACCAGCGCCCCCCGTCACATACACAAATTTCTCCTGCACCAAATTCTTTTTTTTCCCTTTTTTTGTCTTGATTTTCACATCCTCTTCTGGTAAATCATCACCAAACTTAAGGCCGCTCATATTGGGGGGGGATTCCAACAGCCTTATCTGCTGCATTATTAAAGCGCCCCCATCGCTTTTATCTTCCTCTGGATCTGAATCCCCGGAGGTTAGAGGCAGCGCAACCTGCTCCGGCCGGAGGCTGCTGGTGGTTGTAGTGCCACTCTGGGTCTGCTCTCCTGAGCAGACAGGCTGCTCCCTCAGGCTATCCTCAAAGGCATCCTCGTCAGTACAGTCACCACCGCTGTCTCCATCGCTGGAGTGATCAGCCTTCTTGTGACCACTGTGTCCTGACGCCATTTTGGAAAATCTATCACCGTTAAGTAACTTTTCCCTAAAGGGACCACTTTGCTCTAGAATCCTGTCCCTCTCTTCCTTGCACCTTTGTATGCAGTCTTTACAGTCCTGTATAGTCTTGCTTATTACATCTTTCTTGCCTTTAGCAGCGGTCTGGTCCTTTAGCGACCTGGCCGACCGCAGCTTCTCCTTCTGCAGGAGGATTTCTCTCCCCGCACGCTCATAGTCCGCCATGCTGGTGGCCAGACGGGAGGCCAGCTCTACCACCGACTCCCCTTTCCTGCGATCACTCCACTGCGGCTTACCTCCTTTGCTGAGCGTTTGGCTGCGAGTTTGACTGCGGGTCATCATTTCGCTTCCGGCGCTGTCAGATGCAGCTGCACCAACCTGCTGGGCCATGTCACTGCGCCTGCGACCCGGACCCTCTCTCTTCGCAGCTTTACTAGCTGCTCCGGCTTTCCTGGTTGTTGCTGCTGAAACCACGTATGCCGCCAGCGCCGCTGATGGTGTTGTCGCTGCCTTCTCAGCATTCCCCCCCTCCGACCGAAGCCGGGGGGGGGAATTGCGTGACTCCATAGAACAAGAAGCCCAGATGAGTGCACTGATCCTGGGATCCAAAACAGGCTTCCAGCTGGGACTGCAGCCACACCCTGGTTCTCTGAGGAGCTCCAACAAACCACACCTTACTCCAGAGCTGCACTCACTGTTACATTTTTCTCAGTTGAAGTTTCTCAGTGCTGTACAGGCATCTAATGTAGGAAAAACCTGTCCTCCCTCTGCATTATTGGAGATCAGCTATGCTGCTAGGGGGACGTCATCTGTTGACAATCTTGCTGATTGTTTTCAATGGCAAAGAGCATAACTTTGACTGCTGTTCTGGAGTATATAATACAGGATGCAAATTTATATTTATAAGGTGTCAAATGATGTTCTAACCTAGACATCCCTCCGTCGGTCGAATGACTGTATTCATGATGCCCATATTATGGACTCACAGGGAAATGTCAGCTCATTCCTGGAAATGCCGTTACATAACACATAATGGAAGGTTTGCCAAGTGATTATAATAACTTCCTCACCTGGAAGAACCTCATCAAGGCCGTCACATCCGATAACCGAAAGCTCGCGCACACGACCATATAATAGAGCTGTGCTGTAATGCCAAGCCCCTAGTCTGCTGGGCACTTATATTATACTATACTCTCTTGATGAATTTGTGAAGAAACCAGTATTGGCGCATGCAGTGTTAACAGCCTGTGATAGGAACTCCTTACAGTTGTTAAAACTGGGACTCTTGGCAGATATGTGAGGGCTGCACTCAGATGACCTTATAGTACCTGGACATGTGTGAGCCCTATGGCACCCGCACAGAGGTGACCTGCCTAGTGGTTGCCACAAGTGACCTCTATAGTACTTGGACACAGGTGAGCCCTATGGTGTCTGTACACAGGTGACCCCTATATTGCCTGCACACAGGTGACCCCCTAAAGAGCCTTTTCATAGGTGAGCCCTATAGTGCCTGCTCACAGGTAAATCCTATAGAGTCTGTAAATAGGTGACACCTATAGAGCCTACAGTTAGATGACCCCTTGTAGAGCCTGCACACAGGTGATCTTTTAGTGCCTTCTCACATGTGACCCCTACAGAGCTTTTCTCACATGTGATCCCTAAAGAGCTTTTCTCACAGGTGATTCCTATAGTGCCTGCACAAAGGTGACCCCTATAGAGCTTTTCTCACAGGTGACTCCTATAGTGCCTGCTCACGGATTTAACCTGGAAGGCAGGGCATGTTTCCCTTCTTTGCTGAGCCTTCTTCTGCATCTAGCAGGTGATGGTCAGGATCCGTGGATCAGGACACACTAGGTGACTATTATTCCTATCATGAAATAACTTGTGTCGTCAAATATAAGTGACCCTCAGAGTGTTTGTCCTGTGATCAGTGCCACCGCTCTCTGTACATTCTACCTCCTGCAAATCTCCCATCTCCTATGTACAGATGGCGAGCTTGACCCCCGGTCTTATTATAGCCAGTGATGTCATAATGTATCAGGGGATTGGATGCCTCCGTACAAGCTGACCTCCCCTGTCAGCAGGGGCTCAACATCCGTATCATCTTCTTCCTTTAAAGGAAGTTCATAATAAACACAACGGTGACATCTAAAGCATCTACCTGCCTCTGAAAGTCTGATCACTGTCGGAATATATATCTTTAATATATCTTTATAGGGGTTTGGCCATCATATTCCTGATACAGAGCTCCAAATCCTCTCCAATCACACAGATGAAGAGTCCAATGATAACTTCCGGACTACCATCAACCACCTCTAGAGGGCACTTACTGAATAAACTCCAAGGAGAGTAATAATAATATGGCTACTTTGTGTATATAACATCCACTTTACTGCCCAAGCTTGATGTAGATATTGATGTAAAGAACTGTAGATTTACATACTCGTACTATCTATGAGTTGTCTTCTCTCCTGAAGCATAATCGTTATCATGATGACATCAACGTTCCCGAAGGGGAAACAGCTTCTAAATAAAGTATATTCTCCCCGTAATTAATCGGCTTTCAAAGAAAACGCTTTATTTTCCCTCAGACGGTAAACTTTGAAAGCGGTCCAAGGTCTAAACCTGAAGCTGCCAGATCTTACATCATCCTTATTCGTAAGGATCTAAAGAAGAATGCATTACATTAACGGCTACTTTGGAAATAGACTTCTATGAACGGTCACCTTAAGACATACCAACAACTTCAACCACAAGATGGGCATCTCCTGGCCTCCTCGTCCCACCCAAAAACACTTGCAAGAATCTTATGTGACGATGCCGTGCCAAACCATGACAGGTCTCAGGGCTGGGGAATGTCAGCACCAACAAAAGGAATAAGCCTTACACAATGGCAGCTCTGTGGTTCATGTAACACACACGGAGCACACGCTGACATGTGTCCGGCTCCGATATCTTCGATAATTCTCAGAACTTCCTGCCTCTGGGGTCTGACATGGAACTGAAATAATATGTAATAAGACCTAGATGTTTATCAGACCCTTTAGCCTAGAGCCGTGGGGTCTTATCCCTTAAGAGTCTCCATCCAAGTTAACGAGAAGGATCTCACCGAGGGAGGTAGAAATTCCTTATAGAAAGTGAGAGGAAACCTGCTGGAAGACTCATGTTTTTGGCTCAGAATAAAGTGTTGACAATGGGAGGGAAAACAGTAGAAGAGAAGTGGGAACACTGAGATCAGGAGTCGGTGGTGGAAGAAGGACCAAGTGCGAAAATTAAGGAAGGAATTGCCTACCAATATTATGCGAAGTCTCTACAGCTATGAGCATTCAACAATCCTTAAAGGGGTATTCTGGGTCTAAAAAAAATTGACAAAACTTTTGTTCCGATCGTGGAAGAAGCTGTAGTGATCAACCAATGTTCATGGTGGTACCACCGCTAAAGCTTGTGAACAGCTGAGAGGTCATTTGCACAATGAATGGCACGTGACTGTGGCAGTTTCTTCTGGGGTCGGAGCAGCAGAGACCGAAGCTTCTCTGCTGAAACAGAGGCCATTTAACCCCTTAGTGACAGGGCCTGTTTTGGGCCTGAGGATGCGATAATTTTGCGGGGATTTACATCTCTACTTTTCAAAAGGCATTATTTTTTATGTTTTCGTCAACATGGTCGTATGAGGGCTTGTTTTTTGAGTGACCAGCTGTAGTTTTCATTGGAAGCATTTTTTGGGTACATATAATGTATTATAGAGCTTTTATTAATTTTTTTGTAGTGTTAGAAAAAAACTAATTCCGCCAAATTTTGCAAATCTGACATGTGTCACTTTAGCATGGAAAAACACCAGAAAGGTTTTGCATATCCAAGCGATTCTGACATTGTTTTTTCGCCACATGTTGTACTTCATTTAGGCGGAAAAAAAAAAGGTAGAATTTGTGTTTATTTATTAAAAGCGCCAAAATTGGGAACATTTTGAAAAAATCGTCATTTTTTCACATTTCCAACTGCAATATCTCAAATATGTGCAAACATAATATAGAAATTTTTGCTAAGATATATATTTCCATCCATTTACTTTATTTTGGGTGCACATTGGAAAAACTTTTGTTTTTTTTTAACCATTTAGGAGACGTACAAATTTAACATTACTTTTCAGCATTTTGAGGAACACTTTGTTTTCCTACACCAAGCCAAGATTGGAAAGGCTCATAGGAGTCAAAATGATAGATACCCCCACAAGTGACCCCATTTTAAAAACTACACCCCTTAACGTATTCACTGAGGGGTGTCATAAGTATTTTAACCCCACAGGTTTTTTTTAGGAGTCAATGCAATTTAGAAGAGGAAAACTAAAATTTCATATTTTTGCAAATATGTCATTTTAAAGACAGGACTTTTTTCTATAGTGCACATGAAAATGAGGATTTGCACCAAAGAATGGATACCCCTGTTTGTCCCGTGCTCAGAAACATACCCATTGTGGCCCTGGTATTACGTCTGTATGCACAATTGGGCCCAAAATGAAAGGAGCAACCGATGGCTTTCGTAACAGAAATTTTGCTTGAAGGAGATTTAGGCCCTATTGCACACTTGTAGAGCCATTGAGTGACCAAAACGATGGAGAACGCCCACAAGTGACCCCATTTTGAAAAGTAGACCCCTTAAAGAATTTATCTAGGGGTACGATTACTTTTTTGACTTCACGGTTTTTGAATGAATCTAAGCCAAGCCGAAGGAAAAAAATTACGATTTTCATTTTTTTGGTAATTCTGTCATTTTAAAAGCAGTTTTTTTGTACCGCACATATATGAATGAAGACTTGCACCCCAAAATGGGTACCCCTGTTTGTCCTGTGCTCAGAAACATACCCATTGTGGCTCTGGTATTACGTCTGTATGCACAATGTGGCCCAAAATGAAAGGAGCAACCGGTGGCTTTCGGAACAGAAATTTTGCTTGAAGGAGATTTAGGCCCTATTGCCCACTTGTAGAGCCATTGAATGACCAAAGCGATAGAGAACCCCCACAAGTGACCCCATTTTGAAAAGTAGACCCCTTAACGAATTTATCTAGGGGTACGATGACTTTTTTGACTTCACAGTTTTTGAATGAATCTAAGCCAAGCCGAAGGAAAAGAATTACGATTCTCATTTTTTTGGTAATTCTGTCATTTTAGAAGCAGTTTTTTTGTACAGCACATATATGAATGAAGACTTGCACCCCAAAATGGATACCCCTGTTTGTCCTGTGCTCAGAAACATACACACTGTGGCCCTAATCTTATGTCTGGATGCACAATGGGGCCCAAAATGAAAGGAGCAACCGGTGGCTTTCGGAACAGAAATTTTGCTTGAAGGAGATTTAGGCCCTATTGCACACTTGTAGAGCCATTGAGTGACCAAAACGATGGAGAACGCCCATTTTGAAAAGTAGACCCCTTAACGAATTTATCTAGGGGTACGATGACTTTTTTGACTTCACAGTTTTTGAATGAATCTAAGCCAAGCAGAAGGAAAAAATTATGATTTTCATTTTTTTGGCAATTGTGTCAATTCAAAAACAGTTTTTTTTGTACAGTGTACATAGGAATAAAGACGTTCACCCCAAAATGGATACCCCTGTTTGTCCCGTGTTCAGAAACATACCCATTGTGGCCCTAATCTACCTAAAGGAAACATGGCTAGGCCTATAATTAAAGGAGCACCCGTTGGATTTCAGGGTACAACGGAATACATTCCAGGCCCCATTGCCCACTTGTAGAGCCATTGAGCGGCCAAAACAATAGAGAACCCCCAAAAATGACCCCATTTTGAAAACTAGACCCCTTAAGAAATTCATCTAGGGGTGTACTGCGTATTTTGACCCCACAGTATTTGAATGAATCTAGGCAAAGCAGAAGGAAAAAATTACGATTTTCATTTTTTTGGCAATTTTGTCAATTTAAAAACGGGTTTTTTTGTACAGTGTACATAGGAATGAAGACGTTCACCCCAAATGGATACCCCCGTTTGTCCCGTGTTCAGAAACATACCCATTGTGGCCCTAATCTAATTATAGGACACATGGCTAGGCCCATAATGGAGGTAATGCCCACTGGATTTCAGGGCAGAACTGAATAAATTCCAGGCCCCATTGCCCACTTATACGGAAAAAAAATTGACTTCCTAAAAATAATCCCCCCCCCCCCGCCATCCCCATTTTTTGGCATTCCCTAAATATTAGATAAAGGTAATAACATAAACTGCGTTTTATGTCTGAAGACGGGTAATTACGGAGGCTGTTTGGGTTAGGCACATGGGGCAAGAAAACCAGGTATCCCCCCTCCTCTCATGCTTTTTGGGGGTATTTCGTAACCTCAGCGGCGGGGATGGGGTGTAAAAAGTGGTGTTCCGTGAGTCTTCGTAAGCTTGATGAGGTGCGGCGGTCTCACACAGAAGGCGCTCAACAAGCTGCTCCTGGAACTGCATGAAGGCGAGCGTTCCCGGGACTTCTTGTAAATTACGTATTACAGGTAGCAGTCTGAATAATGCCGGGCTCACACGGCCGTATGCAGAATCCGCTTGCGGAGGCCCGCAGCGGATCCCAGCTGTGAGCCCGGCTGTGACCCTGCGTACAGCCACGTAATGTACTGCACATAACTGCCTACTCACACAGGCGGTCATGCGCAGTACTTTTTTTTGTTTGCATTTCCCGCGCCGTAGCTTAGAGATGACCCGGGTACCCACAGCCCGTACACAATGTATTTGCACATGGGCTGCGAGTATATCCGCTGTCATAGAGCACAACGGGCTCTAGGTTGCGGATATCCGCGGTAAAATATAGCATGCCGTGTTGTGTTTCGGTGAGTGGATTCCGTAATTCCAATCCACTAATTGGGGGGAATTGTGTAATCCAATGCATGCGATTACCGCTGATCAAGCGCATGCAAAACCCGTAATTCCTCTCCGGTCATGTGTGACCGGCCTAATGTTAGATCGCTACTTTATCACGTGACCGGGGACCGCTCAGCAAGGCCGCCGGTCACTGCTCCAAGCACTCAGCGACCGTTGGTCGCTGGGAGCAAGGTGATTTAAAATTTCCTGGGCTCCCCGACTCCTGCGAAAGTGTCCTGCATTTTGCAGGCGGGCGCATGCGCAGCAGCCGGAAGGGTCGATGGAGGATAATCGCATCTGGATTCAAATGCGAAAGCCTCCGAGAAGATGTTTCATCTCACCCCACCGGGAGAGAGAAACTGCCACTTTTTTAAGAACTTTTACGTGATCGCCATTATGCATTGGATAACTGCGATCAAGTGACCAGTAACCGCATACCGCGGCTCCCCGTGACATCTCCAGGCTCTTGGCTACCTTTGGTAGCCAGCAGCAGGGAGATTTTAAATTTTCCTGGGCAATCTTTCACTTTTGCGCATGCGTCCACCATCATGCTGATGGGCGCATGCGCCGAAGCTGGGGTAAGGTCTGCGGATCAACATCCCATCAGGGAACAAATCCGGGGATCTTGGGTACGTAATTTCATCCCCCTTATGGATACGATCCATAAGGGGAGATGAAACTTTAACTTTTTAAACTTTTTTTAACCTTTAACTTTTTTTTTTTTTTTTAACTTTTTAACTTTATATGATCATCGTTATCCGATGGATAACGGTGATCATATGACTGGAAACCGCATACAGCGGTCCCCAGTCACATCTCCCTGCACTCGGCTATCTGTGACAGCCGGGAGCAGGGAGATTTTTAATTTCCCGGGCTCGCCGGCCTTCTGCGCATGCGCGCCACATCGGTGCATGTGCAGAAGCCAACAGGGGCTCCCGAGACCGGCCAGAGGACATGGAGGAAGGGGGGTGAGTATTTTCACCTTCCCTCATGGATCCGATCCTTGAGGGGAGGTGAAACTTTTCTTTTTTTAACACTTTTATTCACTTTTCCGCGATCGCCGTTATCCATTGGATAATGACGATCGCGGTACCGGGGACCGCTCACCGCGGTCCCCGCTGACATCTCCTGCCTCCCGGCTACCTACAGGAGCCGGGAGCCAGGAGATTTTACATTTCCCGCGCCGCTGGTCCTTCTGCGCATGCGGCTGATGTAATGCCGCCTGGCGTGCATGCGCAGAAGGATGGCTTCGGGGACCGGAGGACTAGGAGAGTGGGGAGCAGTGTGGCGGACCTCGGTGAGTATTTTCAGCTGCCCTGATGGATCCGATCCATCAGGGCAGCTGAATCTTTAACTTTTTTTGCACTTTTGTTAACTTTTTTGCGATCGGCGCTATCCATTGGATAGCGCCGATCGCATTGCCGGGGGGGGGGGGTCCCCGCAGCCCGGGATGACAGCTCCATGCTGTTGGCTACCTGCGGGCACCGACAGCATGGAGCTGTCACGTCCAGAGCCCGAGGGGCTTTATTCTCTGTAGGACACATGTTTTTACGTCCTCAGAGAATAAAGCCCACTTCGGGAGGACGTAAAAAGACTATGGCCCGGTCGTTAAGGGGTTAATCATGCAGTATAAATAACATGATAAATTTTTTCTCGGGTCGGTATGATTACGAGCATACCAAAATTATATATATTTTTCATAGGTTTTCCACTTTTGCATAATAAAAAGCCTTTTTACATTTTTTTTTTTGCATCGCTGCATTCAAAGTTCCATAACTTTTTTTCATGAACAGAGCCCTGTGATGGCTTGTTTGTTTTATGACGAGCTGTAGTTTTTATTCTGACTGTTTTGGGGATTCATATGATAAGTTTTGTTGCATTTTTTGGGGAGGCAAAATGAACAATTTTTTTTAAATAGTGTTAGCTGCACAGGATATAAACAAAGAGGGGAAAGTACACAAGTAAGGTTTTTCACGTTCTTTTTTTTTTTTTTTTTTTTTTTACACTTTTTATGTCCCTGTAGGGGACTTGAAACTGCGATGCTACAATTGCATTTACAGGCTATGGCAGACCCAGACAAAATTGTTTGGCCTCCAGTTGCCATCCCACTGGCTGATCGGTGTATACTGGCTGGACTAAACTTAGCAAGCACTGTAGGTATATGGGAAGCATCTTCTTGCATTTGTTGATATGGAAAAAAATGAGAAACTTAATGTAAGGTTAACTGCTGAACTTTTCGCATATGGTATGAGATTTTGCAGAGTCTGGTCAATCACATTTTTGTGCCTTCTTTTCTAAAAAAGTCCTCACCAAAGTCATGAATATTTTTCTCTCCTCATCATTCACTAACCACCTATTAATAATCGCTTCATAGGAGAAGACCCCTGATGAGCTGATCATGAGGTACCCTGCTGTTGGGACCTCCTGTGATCAGCTGAGTCCTGAACAGAGGGGTGCTAATAATGAGATGTCCTGCTGTTGGGACCTCCTGTGATTAGATGAGACCTCCAGAAGGGGTGCTGATCATGAGGTGACCTGCTGTTGGGACCTCCTGTGATCAGAGGAGTCCTCTAAGGCCTAATGCACACGGCTATGACGGGCTCCGCAAGCGGAATACCGCAGCGAAGTCTGTCATAGCGTCCCCCCAAAGACCCCATACTTACCTCCGAATCCGCTGCGCGAAGTCCCTCATGACGCGCCGTCGTGCATGCGCAGTACAGTGCATAACGCGCCGACAGTGGCACATGACGCGTCTGTCACATGATGCGGCAGTCGGCGGGCGGGGTGCGTGTTCACGCTATACTTCCGCTGTGCCACAGCGGAAGTATACAGTGACGGGCGACTTCCATTGACTACAATGGAAGCCGTCCGCGCGTATGCCCGTGGCAAATAGGACATTCCGCGGGTAATTTTACGCTGCCGAATTCCGCTGTGAAATTCCGCAGAGTGTACATTGAGCTATTAGGTTCAATAGAACCTAATAACTGCGGTGTAATGCCGCGTTTCATGTGGCGGAAATCCGGATGTGGGCATTAGCCCTAAGGGGGGGGTGCTGATCATGAGGTACCCTGCTGTTGGGACCTCCTGGGATAATCTGAGTCCTCTATAGGGGGTGCTGATTATGAGGTGCCCTACTTTTTGGTGAGAAAAATGATTCCCACTGTTAACCCCTTACATGCCACAATCAATGTTTTTCGGAGGGGGGCACTCCCTTAGTGATGTAATCGGCCCCCCCGCAAAGTAATCCCAGAGAGACAATAAGTTGCCCTGGCAAACGGATGACAGTCAGTGGCATCCAGGTCTGCCATGGCCTGTGATTTCTATGACAAGCAAGAATGCGTTGCGATCCAGAAGTATTGCA
Source organism: Eleutherodactylus coqui (assembly GCF_035609145.1). Classification (NCBI taxonomy): domain Eukaryota; kingdom Metazoa; phylum Chordata; class Amphibia; order Anura; family Eleutherodactylidae; genus Eleutherodactylus; species Eleutherodactylus coqui. The sequence continues at coordinate 50,384,309 of NC_089838.1, read as the reverse complement.
ATATATTATCGGAGCGATCATAGCATTGCAGGTTCATGTCTCCTCCCTACAAGAACTTAAGAAAAAAAGTGAAAATAGTAACAAAAACATTTTTTTTTGCACACATTTAATTGAAAAAAAACAAACCACCTGTATGGTATCGTTGCATCCATAATGACTAGTACAATAAATTAAACCTATTGTTCCTTTTGGCTCCCAAAACAAAGCAATGAAAGTCGTATGTACCCAAAAATGCTACAAATATAAACTACAGCTCACCACGCAATAAACAAGCCCTCATACGGACATGTTGACAGAGAAATAAAAAGTTATGGCTTTTGAAAAGTGAAATTGAAGATCCCCCAAAAATCGTTATGCCCTTAGGTCCAAAATAGGCTGCATCACTAAAGGGTTAAATGGGTTGTCTGAGACCGCTAACCAAGCTTTAGTTGTATATTTAAGCTACCATTAACATCTTTGCAATAGTCTTACTATTAAAAACGTGCGGTTGTGCAGATCTGCAGTACAGTCATGTGCGCCCACGGTAAAAACCGCCAAACTTCTGATATCACGTATGCAAAGCGTGAGCCTTTGCTTTTCAATGTGTTCGTACATCAATGTGGTGAAAACATAGAGAACAGTCCTATCGCGCGATCGATTGTGAAGGAGTGCGTGCGTTCTGCACTTTATATGTAGTGATTGGCACTGAACGTGATTGTCGCACGTTTCCGTTTCTGCTGCCCACCATTGTATGAGGGTATGACCTCAGCCGTAAACCGCGGGAGAAAGCAGGAGCTTAGTAGGAAGGTGGAGAGCTTCTAAGAAAACACATTATTTTCTCCGCACTCTCCAGAAACACATAATATCCAGGGAATTCTGTCCAAATACTCGTAACGTGGAGAATTATTAAGCTGCAGTCACGCCGCGTCTTCACCTCATCTTATAAAATACAGAACACATAATTACCTGTCTGCCACAATATCCACTCATCGGCTCTGAAGAGCATTACTCACGAGATCAGAGCAGCTCTAACCCATCTCTCACAAAAACAAATGACGCCACCCACGGCAAACCGCCATAACAAGGCCGAACCTCCCGGAACGTGCTAATTGCCTTCACTTGTGGGTTGACTCCCTCACCTTCAGGGTGACATATAGTGTCTGTCGTTCCACGGGGATATATTATGTAATAGAAGAAGGGGATATCAGAGCCGCACAGAACCAGTTAACGGCGATAATAAAAAAAAAAAAATGTGTCCGTGTTCAAGACCTGCTGCAGAGTTGGGAGTTTATTACAGCGTGTTAGATTTGAAATCCCAATTATAGTCAATGGGGTCTGTTCGGCACTGTTCTGTCATAAGACGGAGCTGTTAGATCAGGAGATTCCACTTTCCTGCTCCCCGAACAGAACGCCTAGGCAGATGTGAAACCACCCTTAGGTCACATGAAGGTTAAAGGGGTTCTTCCAAGATTGCAAGTTAGATAGGGAACAACTTGCTGATCAGGGGGCCTCACTGATCTTGACATCTCAGGTCCCATGTCCCCCGTCCTCCTCACTGCAGAGTTACTCCAACCTCCACAGTAGCACCAGCACACTAATGCTTCATTCACTTTCAATGTGGATGCGTAGATAGCCAAATGGCATCCACTTGGGTATTTCCATCAGCCCCATTGAAATGAATGTAGTGCCCACCGTGCACGCTTGGCCAGTGCTTCCTAAATGCTGAGGGAGAAGTGACTACACAAAGCCAGACAGAATGAGACATGGGATTCCCCTTCTGGAAACTGGCGGGGGTCTCAGCGGTGAGACCACCACGATCAGAAAGGATAAGGGAGAACTTGTTACAACCCGTTTAAAGGGAACAGGTCAGCAGATTTTAGTAATGTAAGCCAAGAGCAGCGCTGCAATATTGACGCTGCTGTCCTCTAAAGTCCTATTAGTTGGTCAGATCATAAGAGCATACCTCGGTAATTGGAGCTCTTTTACATACAGCACGGATTCCCGTAGAGGTTCATTTGATGGTAAAGTGATGCGGATTCCAACACAAATTTTGCTGTGAAATCCGCACTAGATATATGCTGTGCAAGGACCTTAGAGTTTGTTGAAGATATGCAAGGGTCGGGAAGGGTATCGTTTCTCCTTAGGGAGAACACCTAAAACGTGTGAGGAGACTTATAAAGCTGTGCATGCTCCTCTGGCAAGTATGCAAATGGCAAGATGAAGCAATGTCTTTACAGTGCCACCTATTAGAATATAGCCAATGAGAGACTGCAGCGTCACGTTCCTGAACTCTTGGAATTGTGGCACTTAAGATGTGAGCCCCAATGCCAGGAGAATGCCTGGTAACATTGCAGCTGCTCATTGGCTGCAGCAGTCTCCTGATTTCCTATGACATTATCTGTTACAACAAACGCTAGGACCACAGTGGGGCTGCAGCGTTTGATCCCGGCATTTAGGGGATAAGTATACCTTAGTTTGTTATTCTAATACAAGGGTTTCAATTGAAGCGGGATTCTCCAGTAACTGGACAACCTCTTTAAGTAGCCTTTTTATTTTAGGTACTTATGGGCATCCATGGGTGGGATCCCGACCTATTAATGAAAAAAAAAGCTTATTATATGATAGATTTCTTGCTTCCTACAGCCGTCACCAGGGAGATGCTCACCACATGCGAATGCGTGCAGCGCCCCCACTGAATTACATAAAAGCCGTATACATTTTTATGCAGTGACTCCCTCTACTCATGATTGTATAAATCTATATACAGTGAACTCCCCTAGTGGTGGCTGTATAAATCTGTTTTCAGTGAGCTCCCTCTAGTGGTGGCTGTATATTTTTGTATGTAGTATACTCCCCTAGTGGTGGCTGGATAAATCTGTATGTAGTGAGCTCCCTCTAGTGGTGGCTGTTTATATCTGTATCCAGTTAGCTCCCTCTAGTGGAGGCTGTATATTTCTATATGTAGTGAGCTCCCCTAGTGGTGTCTGGATAAATCTGTATGCAGTGAGCCCCCTTTAGTAGTGGCAGTTTATATCTGTATGCAGTTAGGTCTCTCTAGTGGTGGCTGTATATTTCTGTATATAGTGAGCTCCCTCTAGCAGTGGCTGTTTATATCTGTATGCAGTGAGCTCCCTCTGGTGGTGGCTGTATATTGCTATATGTAGTGAGCTCCCTCTAGTGGTGGCTGTACATTTCTGTATGTAGTGAGCTCCCTCTAGTGGTGGCTGTATATTTCTGTATGTAGTGAGCTCCCTCTAGTGGTGGCTGTATAACTACGGTATATACAAGGAGCTCACTCTAGAGGCAGTTGCAGGAGGCAAGAAATGCTTTGTTATGGCAACATAAAGAGCAGCAGGGCTCCTGAGGGTATAAAATGGAATTATAAGGCAACTTCAAGCTGTAGCTCCCCAAACTATAACTAAATGATGAACGTAATTAGAGAAACCACTGATCAATATCCTGCCCATGGAAATCATCAGCCTGTAGCTACGGATCTGTATTATGGTCCTTAGACATCATTGAGATCTAGAATATGAATTGGGAATTCGAGACAATATGATATTATAAGGTATAGTGTTACGGCTCTATAGTGTCCCCAGGGGAGTCTAAAAATCTGCATGACCGGTCATCTACGTTGGGCTGCAATGTCCTGAAGCCTTGTCCGAACAGAGACATTGCGTGAGTTCTTGGACAGCATCAAGAGCAGGTTTTAGGCGCTGAAGTCATTGTGGAATGATAAGTCCCATCGTGTCCTGCCAGCCACAGTCTTATCATTCCACTACGATATCGAGTTAAAAAATTCTACTGGACTTTATAATGGAATGATACCTACACAGAGCCAAACAGAAATAGTGGAGAGGGAAATCATGCCACCCCTCCCATCCAATAAGAGCATGGCTTATATCATGCCCCCCCCCCCCCCCTTCTGATTTGTGGTGACTCTCAGTGGGGCTCCCCTGTCCTTAGTGGTGATTTTTTTAAGGGGAAAGGTCCTTGAAAGGTTCTCTCGACTTTTTGGGACAAGGAGGATAACCATTGCCGAGCTACTATTACATTCTATAAGAACTGTATGGAGCTTTTATGTAGTGAGATCCCCCTAGTGGTGACTGCAAGCATCCGGATATTTTTAATTTAGCTCTATAAAAGGACCCTCCCTAAATGTCAGGTGTTATTTATGACTTTTGGTGCTCTACACCACTGCATAGAATACCATTAACCCTTTCACCATCCAGAATATTACTTCTTAACTTACCCAAACCATTGACAATTACCCATGATCACTGCCTATTATACATTCCTCAACATTGAAATTTCAACGCCAAGTAGGAAAAGTCATAAGGCTATGCAAATTGAGGAAGTTAAAGGTGTCACTAAGATATGCAAATGATCACATTTTCAAAGCCAGTTATTACAGCCACATGAAATCTCAAAAATCAAATAAAGTCTGGTGGTGTATTGTGTGATGCCTCTGTTTTTTCAACGCCACTTGCTGAAAACACAGCTGAGGGACCAGAATCCTTGAACACAGAGATCTTGGTTTAGGGCCCCGGCAGATCACTATTCGCTTAGTCTGAGATGTCAGCAGTGTTCAATGTTTGGAGAAAGACGATGAACCTGAATGACAGCAAAAGATGCACAGAGCGAACCTATGTATGGATGGATCACCAATGGCATGTAGGGATTCATTCCATACTGCAAGCAAAATTGGTCGTCACATCTCAAGCCTAGGGCGTCAAACAATGTCTACACAAACCATCATGACTGTAACGACTGTGGATGTGGAACCACTGTGTCAACCTACCAGATAGGTGATGATCCAGCCCAGCACAGTTGACAGCCGGCCCCAGCGTGGGAGGTAAGATACCAGATGTACAAACCCTGTATGCAGATGGAAACTAGGGAAAAGCAAGGAAACTTCTGGAGCAATGGCTAAACATAGAGTTAAGGACACGAATCACACAACAACACTACAGCAGTGACTGAAAGAGCCAGGGCAGCTATTTAGGGCGCTGATTAGAAAAGATGCATCAGCTGAGTAGAAGGCCCAGAAGCAATTAACCCTAGGAGTGCTGGAAGAGAATAAATGAAAGTTCAGTGAACAGGGAGAGCAGAACGACGCCCTTGTCTGTCAGACACAGAAGCAGAGGATTGTGTCTGAACAGTGCACTTAACAATGACCTTGGTCTACGAGCCAAACGTCCAGCGACAGATGTTCCATTGACCTCATGCTCTCAAAGGCTATCACGGAGCAGAGCAAGACAGCAATGGAAGCTGGAATAGAAGTCTATCCTCTTCAGTGATGAGTCTCACTTCTGTCTCGGATGCAACGATAGCTAGAGATTGGTCTGTCCATGAAGAGGCCTTTATGAGGAAATATCACACCGGTCGGACTTCAGTGTGTGGTGACATAATGTACCATAGCTGGACCTTTCTAGCCTTCATTTCAGGTATACTAACAGCTCAGCGATATGTTGATTTGGTCATGGAACAAGTGGTGCGGCCATTCCTCAGAAGTGTCGCAGGAGATGGTTTTGAACAACAGGTCGCATGTTGCTCGTGCTACTGTGAGCAGCCTGTGTGGCCTTAATATGCTACCATGACCTGCAGTGTCTCTGGACTTGTCTCCCATCAAGCACATCTGGGACGTCATTGGTCGGCAATTGCAAAGTGAGCTGCGAGCACTGTATTCAGGAATGCCCCCAGACTGCCCAGATGTCCCTTAATGTAAATGTCTTTTCGTTCATGGGACAGTTTTACAAAAAATGGGACTGCTGCCAAGTTAGCCCATGGGAAAAGGATTATAGTGCCAGTCTAAGCTGGGCCCACCTGATTTGGGATCAAAGACCTCCCAGAATAAAGAGCCTCCTTCTACAGTCTTACACATCGCCCCCTAGTGTATGCAGATAGTATATAATAATGCGTGTATAGTACTGCAGCTATTGCACTAATTTACTGTTTCCATGTACTTATAAAACATGCTGTGTAATTACTGGTCTGAGGGACAAGTCAGGAGAAGCAGAACGGCTTTGTTCTTGGAATTATTAGCTGATTACAGCCTCGTCTTTCCATCACTGCCTGCATTTACAGTATTATTATGTTCTGCTCCTCCTCCTCATTAAAAGCACAGAGGTTCAATGTACGTTAGCAGTTAATTGTACCCCAACATTAAAGGAACACGCCAGAAACAAAAGATGCACTGTGTTTTACCTAGTGCAAGGTTGGAGGGGGCATACTACTTAAAGGGGTTGTCTCATGCCACAATTAGAGCATAGAGACATCATAGATGACGAAAGACCTTTCCTTTATTTTCAGAATTTATTGTACTCAGGGTTCCATTTTTGACCTGTAGTCACCACTAGGGGGAGAGAAGCAGCCTTTTACAAATGGATTTATACATTGAACTCTATAATAACTTAGTAAACAAGGAGCTCCCCCTAGTGATTGCTGCAAGCAGACAGGATTTTATAATCCAACGGTTGTCTATGTCGGAGCTGTGTATCAGGGAGTCACAGCTTTCCAATTAAAAGCGATTGTATATGTGAGACCGTTAAACACTAACCTCAGAACAAGATGCACAATGAGACATATTTACTAAAGGCTCTTTTATATGGAATGATTATCGTTCAAAAAATCTTTCAAACAAGTGAAAATAAGCAATATCATTCAGTATAAACTTAGTCAACCATCGAATGATACAACAATAAATCACTCACTTTTCGTTTATTTTTCATTTTATGCAGGCATAAAAATCATTGTTGGTTGGTTCACTTATCGTTCGGTTTAAATACGGTTCGGGTTTAGACCTAACCATTTCTCATTTGAATGACCCAATGATGTATCTGCCTATGTAAGCAGGCTGCCCAAGTGAACTCTGAGACTGCTCCTTGAAATGAGAAATCGTTAGTCCTAAACCCTTCACATGGGCGTATTTGTGTGCGCAATACACGGAGAATAGAACCCATTGACTCCAATGGGTTCATTCTCATTTCCCGATTTTGCACGTTCAAAAAAATAGAACATGCTCTATTTTCCTGCACATTTGTGCACCAAAGGTCCCCATAGAAATGCATGAGGGGGTGCGCAAATGTGTGTGCAATATGCAATGGGATGCGTGAAACACTGCACAAATAAAACATGTCTGGAACTCATTAGGCTTCTTCTCCACCCTGGCTGCTGCACTGATTATTTACTCTGAAATACTGCTGGATGGATCTGCTCACTGCAGAAACTGATCACATGCTGTCCACAGAAGTCTATTTAAGGGGAGGCCGAAGAAGCAACCAAAGTCTCTGGGAATTGTTTTTTTTCACTTCATTGCTGGATTCATAGCTACACTGCTTAGTACTGCTGTATAATGTTCTCCGTGCTGTAAGATCTCCTGTTTTCTGTGTGTAGTGTATGGAAACATCATAGCAGCAGTCTACATACACCAGCTCAGGAAAGACTGAGAATTAGAGATGAAGCTTGCAGAGGGGAAAAACTGGTGATTGCCAGCTACAAGTCATATAATGGCCAAATATAGTGTTATTCCTCACGTACACAGAAGGCAGCTTGCTTTGAAAAGTCACCCGAGACGACAGCTACTTTTTGCCTTCTCTCCTGGTCTTAGGGTTGGCCTTTGGGATGTATTAATGTTGGGAGTGCTAAGGAGCTGAAATAAGACTCAGATTAACTCTAATTCCTCCTGAAACTATAAGTTTATTCCTCTAAGAATAGGATGAGATAATTATTATAAGTTATAGATAATGTGCACTGCTGGAGTGGGGGTGTTTCACCGAAAACCTGTTCTGCGTGCAATTATCTTTTAAGACTCTTCTTGTCTGCCGTGTTTTCCTATGTTTTCACTCTTTGCCTTTTTTTTATCAACTTACTGGTCCCAATGACTCTTTACTAGTGTGTACAGTATATGCTGTTGATGGTGAGTGCAGTTATATGTGGGATGAACATATATGACCTTTCTTTTTGTGTGTTTTACTTAAATAGGTATTAAAATCTGAGAGCCTTGGATATGCCATGAACGCCTAAAAAGATGTGGGTCCCACCACTGGGAATCTCAAATTCTGGCCCCCACCTTCCCCAGCCTGGCTTAATTGTATGGTTGTGACTTTGCTATGCTGTTTCTTTCCATAACGTCCATAAGAGTTAATGGGAGCTACACAACCAACATAGCACAGCGAGTTACGCTGTTTCCGCAGCTCTCCGTTTAAGAAACTGCATAGCTTACTGTATTGTTTCTGTAACGCCCATTGACTTCTGTGAGTATTACGGAAACAGCTACGAAGTCCATTTGACTGTTTCTATAAGTCTTTGCATTCAGCTGGACCAGAACTAGAGATATGTGTGTAGCCCAGAGGTGGGACCCGCATCTATCAGACGTCCGCCATGATTGTCTTAGATGGGCATACCCCTTTAACTGTCCTCCAAACGTGCCAGTGATAATCTGGAGGATAGCTGTACACATCCCTGTAGTGTGACATCACTGTGCCCGTTATTCTACTATTGTGACATCACTGTGTGAGTCCTCTACTGTGACATCACTATACCTGCACTGTGAGATCATTGTACGCATGCACATTATCTCTGTACTGTACTGTTATATCACTCTATCATCCCTGTACTATGACATTACTATGTGCATTATCTCTGTACTGTGACATAACTATGTGCAATATCTCTGTACTGTGACATCACTATGTGTATTATTCCTGTCCTGTGACGTCACCAGGTGTATTATTCCTGTAGCGTAATATCACTATGTGCATTAGCCCTGTACTGTGACATCACTATGTGCATTATCCCTGCACTGTGACATCACTTTGTGCATTATCCCTGTGCTGTGACATCACTATGTGTATTTTCCTTGTACTATGAGATCACTATATGTAATATCCCTGTGCTGTGACATCACTATGTACATTATTCCTGTACTGTGACATCACTATGTGTATTATCTCTGTACTGTGACATTACTATGTGTATTCTCCCTGTAATGTGACATCAGTATGTGTTTTCTTCCTGTAATGTGACATCACTATGTGCATTATCCCTGTACTCCAACATCACTATGTGCATTATTTCTGTACTGTGACATCACTATGTGCATTGTCCCTGTACTGTGACATCACTATGTATATTACGCCTGTACTGTGACATCACTATGTGTTTTCTTTCTATACCTTAGGAAGACCAAAATAATCCATAATCTTTACATAACCTGAATTCTAAGAAGTGCTGTGAAGCACCACGATTACTTGTTATGCCCCTGTTTAGTGTCTTCAAAAAGTGCTGGTCATGGAAATGGTAAATAATTCATGGCACCTACCTGTTCTCTCGCTGTCCTTTCTTACCAGTCTCCAAAAGTGCCAGTTGGGGCTAAAAAAATACTTCAACTCAAATGCCCGAGTGCTCGTTCAGCAGCACCACGGAGGGTCCATGGAATACGTTTCTCTGCAGCTTGTTACAACCTGGAATTATCTTGTTTCCAGGAAACCGAACTGTAGGGTTTTTTTACAAGGAACATTATCGTTCAAAAAATCATTCAAACAAGCGAAAGTCTAAATGCTATTCGCTAAGGGAATCCCTTCAGCTGTGGCTGTGGAAATCCCTTCAGCTGTGGCTGGGGGAAGCCCTTCAGCTGTGGCTGGGGGAAACCCTCCAGCCGCAGCTGAGGGGATGAAGGGATTCCCCGCAGTGATGCGAGGCTGTTTTCATGAAAATGCCTGGCATCCACAGGGTTTTCACATGGTAGAAAGTTCAATATCGGGCCGTGAATCACAGCCCAATATGGCCCTCTCCCGTGTGAAACCAGCCTCACTCTTTTCTCCTCGCCGTCACATCTCACACTACTTAGCAATGCTTCACTCTCCCTAGCAGTGCACGCCCATCGACTTAACATTGCAACTTTGAGCTGCCCTCACAGGTCACTCAATTTATCAAACTAAAATTTTAGGATTTTACGGCGGTGGTGAGGATGTCACTAATCCAATGACACCAAAATCATCCACCAAAGGTCACGCAGAGGGGTCAAAGTGTGGGGCAAGAAAAAGTCTGTAGGCTTTATTATATTAGATGAGTTCCAGATGTGTTCTTTTCTCAGAATTGTACATCCCTTTGTGCGCTTTTTTGTGCGCCTCCCCATAGACTTCTAGGCACAGAAAGATAGAGCAGGTCTGATGCACAAAATTGTGAAATGAGCATGAAAGCATTGAAAGCAATGGGTTCTACTCTCTACATATTGCATGCATAAATTTTACGCTTGCAAACACGACCTTCTGAAGGGGGCTTTATACAGCGAATGTGAAAGACTGAACGATTTCTTGCTTGAACAAGCCAACGATACATCTGCCTGTCTAAACAGGCTACCCTAGTGAACAAGCTAGTGATGATGTAATTTGCTCTTTCAAACAACAAATCTGCTTGTCTCAAAGGAACTTTTTACTCAGATCTTGGAAGCATCTGCATGTAGAGGTATGAAGTGAGACCTTTGCCTCGGGGTATATGTCTTCCCTGGCCACAGGGGACAAGCATTTAATTGTCCATGCTCTCCATACCTGCATGTGGGAATGAGTGGATCATCCAGAACTGTAGCTTTCATAGAACATTGTACTTGTGGATCTCCAACTGTTGGGAAAACTATAACCCTCCGCATGCCCTGTGTCACATCATGATATTTTGTGCTCCTGGATTTTGTAGCACTATGCACATCTCTGCAGGCATGGGTTGATTTGGCTGACCGACTGCGTGGCTTACTCTAGCTGGCCAACTACCTGGGGTCTGAGCACATAAATACCAGTCCCCCTTCCTAGAGGATGCCGGTCCTTATATGTACCTCATCCCCGAAACGCTGGGGGTTGCATGTATGGTGTTCTGTTTGATGTCCTCCATGTCTGTAGGTGTGCAGACACCTGGTGTGAACTATGTTCTGTTCGGTTTATGTCTGGTGTACCCTTTCCGTGCTTAGCTATGAGGGTGCCTAAATCCCTTCCGTCCTAAGATGTGACGGCTCCTGAACCCCTTCCGTCCTTAGGTGTAAAGATACTTGAACCCCCTCAATCCTTAGGTGTAAAGATGCCTGAACCCCCTCCGTCCCTAGGTGTAAAGATGCCTGAACCCCTTCCGTCCTTACTAAGGAGGGCACCTGAACCCCTTTTGTCTTTAGCTGTGAAGATGCCTGAACCCCTGCCCTCCTTAGGTGTGAGGCCGCCAGGACCCCTTTGTCCTTAAGTGTGAAGATACCTGAACACCTTCCATCCTCAGGTGTGAGGGCGCCTGAACCCGTTTCGTCTTTAAGTGTGAGGGTGTCTGAAGCCGTTCCATCCTCAGGAGTAATGACACCTGAACCCCTTCTATCTCTAGGTGTTAGGGAGCCTGAACCCTTTTCATCCTTAGGTGTTAGGGTGCCTGAAACTGTTATGTCCATTGGTGTGAGGGCACATAAAGCCATTCCACCCTTAGGTGTGAGGGCATTTGAAGCTATTTCATCCTTAGATGTGAGGGCACCTAAACCCAGCCGTCCTTAGGTGTGAGGACACTTAAACCCAGTCGTCCTTAGGTGAGAGGGCACTTAAAATGAGCTGTCCTTAGGTGTAAGGGTGGCTAAACCCAGCTGTCCTTAGGTGTGAGGGCAGCTGAGCCCAGCTGTCCTTAGGTGTGAGGGCGCTTGAACCCAGCCCTTCTTAGTTGTGAAGGAGCCTGAACTCTTTCCATCCTTAGGTGTGAGGGAGCCTGAACCCAGCCGTCCTAAGGCCCATTTTACATGGGCAGAGAATTTCACAATTCTCATTTGCCCGAGCTGGTGACATCATCACCGGCTTGTTCATGCTTGTGCAGCGTGTTTAAACCGCGCAATTCTGATTGAGAATTGTGCAGTTTTCGTGTCCTAGTTATTCAGTGTTTCACCTTCCTATGTGCAAACAAGGAAGATGGAACAATACCTCTGCAGCACCACCTATTGGATGGCAGCATTCCTTCAAATCAATGATTGACCCTTTATACAGGTCTGTATAGCAATGATTGGGAATTTAAAACCAAGCCAGAATCCATACACAGACAGCTTTTCAGGGTTTTTACTCCTCATCAGTGTGCAGTAGGATCCTGGCTTGGCTAGTAAAAGGCCTGTGATGTTACCCCTCCCCACCCACATCTCTCCTTAGGGAGAGCACCAAGAAGGTGCGTGAGGAGACTTATAAGGCCATTCATGTTCCTCTGGGTAATATGCAAATAAGGAAAATGGAACAATATTTTTGCTAAGGAGAGAGATTACCCCTCCCCACCCATATTACAGGCCTCTCACTAGCCAAGCCAAGATCCTACTGCACACTGATGAGGGGCAAAAACCCAAAAACAGCTGTCTGTGTATGGATTCTGGCTTGGTTTTCAATTCCCAATCATTGCTCTACAGACCTATATAAAGGGTCAAGCATTGATTTGAAGGAATGCTGCCATCCAATAGGTGGCGCTACAGAGTTATTGTTCCATCTTCGTTATTTCCATATTACCCAGAGGAGCATGGATAGCCTTATTAGTCTCCTCACTCACCTTCTTGGTGCTCTTCCTAAGGAGAGATGTTACCCCTGCTGACCTTCCTATGTGAAACACTGAACAATCAGTGCATGAACCGCACAAGCCGATGTTGGCTTTTATGCCGGCTGAAACTGAATGACAAGCAAGGACCTCACGATTCTCATTCTTCATTCAGTTATTGGCTTGCATTTAAATTGAACAATTATGGTTGAGTTTTCCTCGTTTGAACAATTTACTGAATTATATAATTATTCCCTCTAAGCAGTTCTGGTGAGACATTGTAGATACCTGACCTCACAATAACATGGAAACTTCACAAAGCCAATCCTTCTAGCGATCAAAAGATGCTTCGTCCTGTTACCCCCTAATAGTAACCTCACACCAATCAACTTATGAAATCCCACATTCAGGAACTTGGACTAATGTGACATCATCATCAACTCAACTATCATTATATCAAACCACCGGGATCATCTCTATTGTAAACCAAAGCTTTCACTCACTGTGGTAACCACTCACACGCCAACATGTCAACCCTTACTGTCAGTGCTTGAAGCCATTATGCACATGATGCAACCACAACCCGAACCACAAGGGTAAATCCTGACCTAGATGACATCTGCTGTCTCTGAAACACCTCTAATGGCATGGACACTGCAGCTTCTGATTGCATATTAGAGGCATGCTGCACTCTACAAGTCTAATCAGATGAACATTGCCTGAAGCCACCAACTACTGCCTGACAATATAATGTGTATAGGGGTGTCCTGACTCTCCCACAATGGTAGATGTTGTAGATAAAGAACAATTATCAGGCATGTTGGATGTAGTTATCTTATATTGCCAATCCTGTATCATAATGGGAGATGAGCGACCGCCAAAGGCATCCAGTTGCGTCATGTTCCGATCCTCTCATTGAGAACGCATGCGCTTGGCTGAGCCTAGTGTCAGAGCTCACAACCATCTTGGACAGTCCTGGTTTTTAACCATTGCCCTCGGCCCTGTCATCACACCCCCATGTCGTTACACAGCACCCTGCTTGGTGCAGGGCCTGTATCTCTTTGGATGCTGCCTTCTATGCCCTCCTTCTTTAGTCCTGAGTTGAGGCAACAAAGCAGCGTCTTCTCCATCCAGCAGGTCATAAGTTGAAACAAGCTAACTAGGTAAGAGGGCACTACTGGGGGCAACTTTACTGTGTTTGGGGGAAACTAGTGGGGGCATCTTTATTGTGTGGCGGGGCATTATTGGAGAAAGTTTATTTTGTGGGGGCATTAACTGGGCATCTTTAGTGTTATTCGGGGGCACTACTAAAAACATTTATATTACATGGCGGGGCACTACTGGAGGCTTCTCTACTTTGTTTGGAGGCACTACTGGAGGTATCTCTACTTTGTTTGGAGGCACTCCTGGAGGCATCTCTACTTTGTTTGGGGGCACTACTGGAGGCATCTTTACTTTGCTTGGGGGCACTACTAGGGGCTCCTTTGTTATTTGGGGCCACAACTGGCAGCATATTTACTCTGTTTAGGGGTCATTACTGATCTAGTGTGTAAGGCACCTTCACTCCGTTTGGGGGGCAATACTGCTGTAGCTTTACAGTGTTGGTGGGACACTACCAGGGGCACCTTTTTATGTGTGGGCACTACTGGGAGCATCTTTACTGTGTGTGGGCATCTTTCTTGTGTGGAGAGCACTACTGGAGGCATCCTTATTTAACTGGGAGACAATAGTGGTGGCATCTTTACTGTATTTTAGGGCACTACTGGGGGTATCTTTACTTTGTTTGTAGGCACACTTGGGGCATCTTTACTGTATTTAGGGGCACTACTGGGAGCATCTGTTGTGTGGGGAGTACTACTGGAGGCATTTTTATTGTCCTTGAGGTCATTAATGGGGGCAATGTTACTGCATTTGAGGCCACTACTGTGTGCAACCCAAAGAAGGCACTATGAAAGTTTGTGGGAAACAAAGGGGCACTATTACTGTATGGGGGTGCAAATGGCAGCATAATTGCGTAGGGTAAAAGGGGTCATTGGTGATATCGTCTGTCTAGCCTCTGTATCTAAAGCTAAATTTATCATGTAGCTGTATCTGAGCCTGTGTACTGTGTACCTGTGTATAGTGGCTGTTGGCCTGCTATATCTAAGGCCATCATACGTGATGCTATCAGGATTAGGGGCTGTAGGACAGGTGTCACACATAATATGAGGTGGGGTGTTCTGGGAAGTCTTGCTGTCAGTTAGTGCGCCAGTGTGGGGGGGTTATACGAGGGTCTTTTCTTTGCGCTGACTATGATGGTCTCACATCCAGAGCAGCAGTTCTAAGGTTCTCTGTATTTTCAGAGAAAGCAGGCAGCAGATCCCGGTGTTTATATGTGAGTCCACTTCAAAGCGTTGATCTCTGGTTCCCTCCGCGGCCGAGTCTAGTGATCTGACCCCCAAGAGCAATAAAGAAAAGTGCTCAGAAAACATGGCTTCTCCTGCTGTTTGCTCTCTAAACATCGCTCTGTTTTCAGGCGTTTGGTGCTGAGACTGTTCCTGGACGGACTAAATCTGACCTCAGAGAGCGAGTCCCGGCTCAGGGACCCTTCCGGCAATCAGCTGTGGCTATCACTGTATAGGGGGCTCTGTGGTTGTTAGTATGTAGGGGGTTCTGTGGTTGTCAGTTTATAGGGGGCTCTGTGGCTATCACTGTATGGGGGTTCTGTAGCTATTACTGTATGGGGGGTTCTGTGGCTATCAGTGTATAGGGGGCTCTGTGGCTGTCAGTGTATAGGGGGTTCTGTGGTTGTCAGTGTATAGGGGGTTCTGTGGTTGTCAGTTTATAGGGCCCTCTGTGGCTATCACTGTATAGGGGGTTCTGTAGCTATCACTTTATGGGGGGCTCTGTGGCTGTCACTGTATAGGGGGCTCTGTGGCTATCACTGTATGAGGGGCTCTGTGGCTGTCACTGTATAGGGGGCTCTGTGGCTGTCACTGTATGGGGGGCTCTGTGGCTGTCACCGTATGGGGGGCTCTGTGGCTGTCACTGTATAGGGGGCTCTGTGGCTATCACTGTATGAGGGGCTCTGTGGCTATCACTGTATAGGGGGTTCTGTAGCTATCACTTTATGGGGGGCTCTGTGGCTGTCACTGTATAGAGGGCTCTGTGGCTGTCACTGTATAGGGGGCTCTGTGGCTATCACTGTATGAGGGGCTCTGTGGCTGTCACTGTATAGGGGGCTCTGTGGCTGTCACTGTATGGGGGGCTCTGTGGCTGTCACTGTATGGGGGGCTCTGTGGCTATCACTGTATAGAGGGTTCTGTAGCTATCACTGTATGGGGGGCTCTGTGGCTATCAGTGTATAGGGGGCTCTGTGGCTGTCAGTGTATAGGGGGTTCTGTGGTTGTCAGTGTATAGGGGGCTCTGTGGCTGTCAGTGTATAGGGGGCTCTTTGGCTGTCAGTGTATAGGGGGCTCTTTGGCTGTCAGTGTATAGGGGGCTCTGTGGCTATCACTGTATAGGAGGCTCTGTGGCTGTCAGTGTATAGGGGGTTCTGTAGCTATCACTGTATGGGGGGCTCTGTGGCTATCAGTGTATAGGGGGCTCTGTGGTTGTCAGTTTATAGGGGGCTCTGTGGCTATCACTGTATAGGGGGATCTGTAGCTATCACTGTATGGGGGGCTCTGTGGCTGTCACTGTGTACGGGGCTCTGTGGCTGTCACTGTATAGGGGGCTCTGTGGCTATCACTGTATAGGGGGTTCTGTAACTATCACTGTATGTGGGGTTCTGTGGCTGTCACTGTATGGGGGGCTCTGTGGCTGTCACTGTATAAGGGGCTCTGTGGCTATCACTCTATAGAGGGTTCTGTAGCTATCACTGTATGGGGGGTTCTGTGGCTGTCACTGTATGGGGGCTCTGTGGCTGTCACTGTATAAGGGGCTCTGTGGCTGTCACTGTATAAGGAGCTCTGTGGCTATCACTGTATAGAGGGTTCTGTAGCTATCACTGTATGGGGGGCTCTGTGGCTATCAGTGTATATGGGGCTCTGTGGCTGTCAGTCTATAGGGGGTTCTGTGGTTGTCAGTGTATAGGGGGCTCTGTGGCTGTCAGTGTATAGGGGGCTCTTTGGCTGTCAGTGTATAGGGGGCTCTGTGGCTATCACTGTATAGGGGGATCTGTGGCTGTCAGTGTATAGGGGGCTCTGTGGCTATCACTGTATAGGGGGCTCTGTGGCTGTCAGTGTATAGGGGGCTCTGTAGCTATCACTGTATAGGGGGCTCTGTGTCTATTACTGTATAGGGGGCTCTGTGGCTGTTAGTTTATAGGGGGCTATGTGGCTATCACTCTATGGGGGGCTCTGTAGCTATCACTGTATAGGGGGCTCTATGGCTATCACTGTATAGGGGGCTCTGTGGCTGTCGTTGTATAGGGGGCTCTGCAGCTATCACTGCATACGGGGCTCTGTGATTCACAGTGTATAGGGGGCTCTGTGGCTATTATTGTATAGGGGGCTCTGTGGCTGTTAGTTTATAGGGGGATATGTGGCTATCACTCTATGGGGGGGCTCTGTGGTTGTTAGTGTATAGGGGGCTCTGTGACTGTCAGTGTATAGCGGGCTCTATGGCTATCACTGTATAGGGGCCTCTGTGGCTGTCAGCGTATAGGGGCTCTGTGGCTATCACTGTATAGGGGGTTCTGTGGCTGTCAGTATATGGGGGCTCTGGACATCACTGTATAGGGGGCTCGATGGCTTTGTGGCTGTCAGTGTATAAGGGACTACATGGCAGTCACTGTACAGGCGGCTCTGTGGCTATCACTGTATGGGGTTCTGTGACTGTCAGTGTATAGGTGGCTCTGCGGCTGCAAGTGTATAGGGGGTTCTATGGCTGTTACTGCATAAGGAGCTCTCTGGCTGTAAGTGTATAGGGGGTTCTGTGGCTGCTACTGCATAAGGGGCTCTGTGGCTGTCAGTGTATAGGGGCTCTGTGCCTGTCAATATATATGGGGTTCTGTGGCTGTCAGTGTATAGGAGCTCTTTGGCTGTCAGGGTGTAAGGGACTCTGTGGCTGTTAGTATATAGGGGGTTATGTGGCTGTCTGTGTCTAAGGGGCTCTGTGGCTGTCACTGTATAAGTGGGTCTGTGGGCAGTCACTGCACAGGGGGCTCTGTAGTTATCATTGTATATGGGGTTCTGTGACTGTCACTGTATAGGGGGCTCTGTGGTTATCACTGTATAGGGGGTTCTGTAGCTATCACTGTATGGGGGGGCTCTGTGGCTATCAGTGTATAGGTGGTTCTGTGGCTGTCAGTGTAGGTGGCACAATTTAATGTACTATAACTACACACCTCAACTTATTATGAAGAAGAAGCGTTCATGTAATCAGTCCGTGAGTGACATTAACTCTCTTTTCAGAAAGTGTTTCTGCAGCAAGAAGTAATGTTGTCCGTGCTACTAGAAGTCGAACTCTCAGCTGAGCGCGTTATATTTCTAAGCTTTACACGCAGTGTCCTTGTACGCGAGAAAGATATCCAACTGGGGGCAACGGGGGGATTTATTAATAGAATTGTAGAGTAGCATTAGGGGGTCAAAAGAGATTTGGAGAAACAGATCTGACGACTAATCCCAATCATCTCAAAAGGTTTGAACTGCTCTCATCGGTGTCATTCTATTTCTTCTCTTATTTAACCCAAATCAAACTTCTGCAAGCTTCAAAACTGAAATAACCCAGCACTCCCTACTTGTTTAGTGTCTGCTCAGAGTTCGCTCTGGTGGTGTTCACTTGGGGAAGATTCAGGACCTGGAAAGTCATCTGATGCAGGAAGAACCAGATGCCACCACCTGCATTATAGCAATTTAGCTACATGCTAGAAGAGTGTCTGTAAACAGACTTGCTGATTATTACTAAAAAGAACCAGCAGAATAGTGAGTGCAGCTCTGGAGTATAATACAGGATATACCTCAAGAGCAGTACAGGATAAGTAATGTATGTACACAGTGACTCCACCAGCAGAATAGTGAGTGCAGCTCTGGAGTATAATACAAGATGTTACTCAGGATCAGTACAGGATAAGTAATGTATGTACACAGTGACTCCACCAGCAGAATAGTGAGTGCAGCTCTGGAGAAGGTTGGGTGTGTGAGAGCTCTGCAGGATCCAGGGTGTGGTCACCACTGAGAGGAAGCTTACCCAGAAAAGTCTACAGGTGCTGGGCTTGCTCCAGCCATGGAGTCCCGGACCTCCTCCCTCTGGCTTCGGTCAGGGGGAGGGAGGACTGCACCCCAGGAGGGGAGAACACCTGGTCGGAGTGGCAGCAATGTCACCCTGACTCCCCTGGAGGAGCCCAAGAGGACCCGCAGCCAGAGGAAGAGAGTGGAGGACCATGCGGCAAAACAACGTTTGCAGGCAAGTTGGGCTGATCGCAGGGAGGGCGAGTCAGTAACAGATGTGGCAACCCGTATCGCCAAATATATGAAGGACTATGGACATGTCGGGAGGCAGCTGAATAAATATACGCAGGAGCTGCACGCTGCCCGACATGATGCGAAGCGGGCAAAATCCCGTACCAGGAAACTGGCCATATCACGGCAGATTGAAGCCTGTGAGGAGGCCATTGAGTTTTATGCGGAGGAGAGGGAAAGGATCCTGGAAAGAAGCGGGCCTTTCAAAGAAAAACTGTTAAATGACGAGAGGTTTATCAAAATGGCGTCTGTGAGCAGCGGTGCTATTAAAGAGCGCTCTGCCAGGCACTCCAGCAGCAGCAGCTCGGTGGAATCCGATGCTGCTCAGGATGGTCGAGCTGGGTGCTCTGGAGAGCAGCAATCAGCACTGCCAGGTGGGACTACAGGGCCCAGCATCCCAGCTGAACAGGTCAGCCTGCCCCTCACGTCGGGTGAATCTGATTCAGAGGACACTGATGATAGCTGCAGCAGCAGTGGAGAGGGGGCGCTGATAATGCGGCAGATACAGCTGCAAGAGTCCCCAGAGAGGCTGCAGTCTTGCTATTTCGGGAATGATTTACCCCCGGAGACCTCAAGCAAAAAGAGGAGGAAAAAGGAAAAAACGTATATTGAAGAAAAGTTTGTTTATGTCACCAAGCACTCTGGTTTGGCTGCAAAGTCAAACCAGGGTGGTAACCCTGAGCTCCTAGTCCCGGGCTCTGTGGTGGGTCCGGTGCAGGGGACTGGGGAAGAGAGGGTTAATGCGGCCCAAAACTCCAAGCCCGCTTGTGCTAGTAGTGGGAATGGAGGAGTAAAGGAGGTGGAGAAGAGCATTGGGAAAGCGAAGAGTCGCGGCCAGTCCAGAGGTGCTGGTGCTGTTGGTCACGTCCCAGTGGGAGGGGGGCGTGATCCGGCACCAGGTCCCACCGGTGGTGGCTTAGCTGTCCCCCCTGTGTCCCTAAAGCGCCTTTCCGGTGCGGAGGGGGCGCAGGGGGTGGTGGCTGGGTCTGCCGATCCTCCCACACATGGTAAAGATCCTGCAAGGAAAGTTGGAGGAACTACAACTCCTAGAGTGGCTAAGGTGGGCGGAGCTACAGCCACCAATGTCCAGAGAAATGTTGAAGTGCATCTTCAGCCACCCACCGGAAGTGCCATGGACTTGCCCTCAGGGCATAAAGGGAAAGTTAATGGTACAGATTACATGGGTCCTGGTCCAGCAGCGAATGGAGAAG
The DNA here is from genome assembly GCF_035609145.1 of Eleutherodactylus coqui. Lineage (NCBI taxonomy): Eukaryota > Metazoa > Chordata > Amphibia > Anura > Eleutherodactylidae > Eleutherodactylus > Eleutherodactylus coqui. Next base: position 50,364,154 of record NC_089838.1, on the reverse strand, counting down.
TGAGTGAGGTGATGGATGCGGCTGTTGGTACCCCTGCTGCCCCTGTTCCTGCTGCCCCTGTTCCTGCAGGAACAGCTGTCCCCGGTTCCCCGGCAACTATGCCACCTTGTGTACGGGTGGGTGGGGCTTCGGAGGGTAGTCAGGGCGTGGGTCAGGATCCAGTCGCCCCTCCAGCGGCGACAACAGCTGGTAGAAGTTATGCCAGTGTCGCCGCTGGAGGGAGGGGAGAGGCATCCTCCTTGTCTTTGGGCTCTGGGGACGGCGTTTTGCAACAGCGCCTCCTGGAGGCCTTGAGGAGGGGGGAGAGCTCGATGAATGTAGGGGGCAGAGTTGTGGATTTGTCTCTCTGGGTGGAGAGACATGGTCTTGGTGCCTTCCGAGAACAAAGGGGGGAGACTGTCTGGTCCCTGCCGACAACCGGGCAGGACATTGGCCGTAGGAATGTGGCTCGTCTTCAGTGGAGAGGCAATGACGCGTGCCCATCCAGGAGTAAGGTGGTGGAGCTTCTGCTGAAGATGGGTTTCAGGGCAAATGACATCTATGCCCTGATCCACCCCTACGGCTCGTCTGAGTTCGACATCAGCTTTGCTCGCCCGGAGGGCCTGGAGCTCTTCTGGGGGAATTATGAGCTGATGAAGGACGAGCCCGGCTGGCGCGGTTTCGCTGCACAAGTGGTAACCCGCCAGACTGGAGTCAAGAGAGTGACCGTTTTGACTCGTAACGAGTCCCTCTCTTGTTATGATATCATGACTTGGATAAGTCGGTACGGAGAGGTGGTGGATATGCCCAATAAGAACCGGGACGAACACGGCATCTGGTCCGGAGCCTGGACGTTTATGGTAAAACTTAAGCGTTCAGGGAATTCGGTGGCCCACATACCATCCGCGGCCTTCCTTGGCAGGGATCGTATCTTGGCCTTCTACCAGGGGCAGCCGAAGCTCTGTCACAAGTGCGGCGACCCCACACATTTGAGTGCAGCCTGTAACGTCATCAAGTGCGCTCTGTGTGGCGAGGTAGGTCATCTTGCGGCATCTTGTGCAGAGATTAGGTGTCACCTGTGTGGTGACCTCGGTCACCCATTCAGTCGCTGTCCGCGCTCTTTCGCCAATGCGGTCATGGCCCCAGCGGAGGAGAGCCGTGAGGTTGCTTCTGCAGGGGAGGGGACCAGCAGAGGCGATGGAGCCCAGGAGCCAAGGAAGAACAAACATGCTGGGGCAGCCAAGCTAAGGCGCCAAGAGAAGCGCGGAAGGGGCAGGGAGCTGGTAGAAACCCAGGTGGCAGGTGGGTCAATGCTGGCCCCTGCTCCGGACGCAAATCATGTGGCTGAGGCTCCAGGGGACAGGGAGCTGGATGAGGAGGTCAGGAGGATCCAAAGGGAAGAGGATGCCACTTATTCAGATTCTTCCCACTATGAAAGTGTGGGTGAGGGCAAGGATGAGTGGCAAAAGAAAAAGCGCAAGCAGGGCTCCAAGAAAATGAAAAAAAGGGAAGGGAAATCTTCCCCTGCAACGGGCCAGGTGCAGGAAGGCAATCCAAACTCTCCTCTTGTTGGGCTCTCCAACAGGTACCAAGCTCTCTCGTCCTCGGAGGGAGAGGTGCCTAGGACAAGCGTGAGGCCTACAGGGGGTGCTGAGCCTTCCTCTTGTGGGGGTTTGGTGACATCCAGGGGGAGGGCTGGCCCAGAGCCCAGTGGCAAGGAGGACGAGGTTGAGGAGCCCCTTGCCATGGACCTTTCAGTGTCCAAGAAACGTGGCAAGGGGTCATCCTCAGACCCTGATGAGAAGGGGGGTGGGAAGAAGAAAGCCATCTAACTCAATCACCAATGATGGCGGCACCCGCTCCGTTGACGCTGGCATCCATTAATGTTGCCAGCATTAAGTCTGATATGGCTAGATTTGCGGCCTTTGATTTTCTCGGCCGCGTTGAAGCCGACATTTTGTTTTTGCAAGAGACCAGGCTGCCAAATTTGGCAGCTGTGCACAAGGCAAGGAGGGAATGGAGGTCTGGTCCATCTTATTGGTCTCTTGCGGCCGAGCCATATAGCGGAGTGGCGGTACTTTTTACCGCAGCAGTTGAATGCCGACGGGTTATTGAGTTAGAAATAGGGAGGTGCCTGATCCTGGATGTTCTCATGAAGGGACAAGAGCTTCGGCTAATCAACATCTATGGTCCCCAAACCAAGCGGGACCGCAAGGATCTCTTTATGAGGATCAAGCCGTACCTTTTTACTAGTCGGCAGGTGATCTTTGGGGGTGACTTTAACGCAGTCACGAGGACCCGTGACAGGGGAGGCTCCCTAGGCAAGCTGACTTATGATAGCGTCGCGCTTAATAGCATAGCTAGCGAAGCTCGCCTGGTGGATGTCCACATCCGGCACACCCCAGGCCACGCGGGTTTCACCTATTATAGAGGCGAGTGCAGGTCTAGAATAGATAGGTTTTATTTGAAGGAGGAAGCCATCTCTTCACCAGTTTCTGTTGTTGAGGTGGAATTCTCCGACCACTGTCTGATTTTGTTTTCCCTGAATGTTGCAGAGACTCTCCGGATGGGTAGAGGCTTATGGAGGCTGAATTCATCACTCCTGGAGGAAGCAGAGATAAGACAGTCCTTTGAGGATTTTCTGCAGAGCCAGGTACCATTACTGGATCTTTGTAGCAGTAAGTCAGAGTGGTGGGAGATATTCAAGATCAGGGCTGCGAGGTTCTTCCGCCAGCTCTCTAGCCTCAGGAGCCTGAGTAAGTATCGTCTTTATCAGGGCCTGAGGAGGAAACTCGAACATCTCGTCTCGACTGGAGGTAGCCGCGAGGAGATCTCCAGAGTGAAGTCTTTGCTCAAAGGGTGCCAGTATAATAGGCACGCATCTTTGGTTTTTGAGAGGGACTTCGGGAAGTACCACTCACCTGACCCTTACAGAAACTGCAAGATGTCAGTGAATCGTAAAGTTGTCACTGGACTGATCGACGGTACGGGATCTCTGAACAGGTCCAGATCAGGGATTCTGGAAGTCATCAGATCCTTCTACTCGCAGCTTTTGAGGAAGAGGGATCTAGATCGAGATGTGATGTCGGCTTTCCTGGCTGAAGCTGTTCCTGAGCCAGGGGATAACCTCTCCCTTAATGGTTTGACAGAGGAGATCAACATAGAGGAAGTTAAACTGGCGATTGATGGGCTTGCGCTCAAAAAATCGCCAGGACTGGATGGCTTAACATCTGAGTACTATAAGACCTTTAAGGACCTCTTGAGTCCCCTCTTGACTGAGGTTTTCAATGAGTGTCTTTCCTCAGACACTCTCCCAAAGTCAATGAGGAGGTCGGCTTTGATCCTTCTGTCAAAGGGTAAAGACTCGAGCCGTATTGAGAACTGGCGTCCCATAGCGCTTCTCAATACGGACAGGAAGGTTCTGGCAAAAGTGCTGTTTAATCGGCTGGTCAAGTTTGCACCCCGGCTCCTCTCGGGCGCCCAGCATTGCTCTGTTCCAGGCCGTAGCACCTTTAGTGCTGTTCTAGGTGTCCGGGAGGCAGTGGAGCAGGGTAGGGCTGGTCACTGGGAGGGGTACCTGCTGTCCTTGGATCAGGCCAAAGCGTTTGATCGGGTTAATCACGAGTACCTCTGGTCTGTTCTTCTGAGATATGGCCTGCCAGTGGGGTTTGTCAATTGGCTCAGGACATTGTACGCGGGGGCTGAGACTTTCCCGCTAGTGAACGGTTGGGTCGGCCACCCATTTGAGGTTGGGTCTGGCGTCCGTCAGGGTTGTCCTCTGAGCCCCTTGCTGTACGTGTTTGCCATTGATCCTTTCCTTAGGATGATTGATGGTGGGCCTATGGCGGGGGTCGGGATGGATCGGGCGGTGCCGGAAGCCGCCCTCAGGGTGGCAGCGTACGCTGATGACGTCACCGTCTTTGTGTCCTCGAGGGGGGAGGCAGAGTACGTGATGGCAGAGGTGGATCGCTACTCGGAAGCATCCGGGTCCGGCATCAACTGGGATAAGTGCGAAAGTCTCTGGTTAGGAAGGGGAGATCCTACATTTGGTCTCCCGGACACCCTTCCAGTGCCCCAGGACTCGGCTAAAGTTCTCGGCATCAAATTTGGCCGGGGAGATTACCCCATGCAAAATTGGGTGGTCAGGCTCGATGGTGCCACTCAGAAGGTGGCCCAGTGGAAGGGTTGGTCTTTGACCCTTCGGGAAAGGGTTAACCTGATCAAAACATACCTGCTCCCTTTATTCATCTACCTGGGCAGCGTATGCATTTTGCCAGAACCTCTCTGGACCCGGGTCTACAACCTGTTCTTCCTAATGTTGTGGGGGAACAGGTTGAACCTAATTAGGAGAGATGTCACATATCGCACGAGGAGACTAGGGGGGTTATCTATGGTCAACCCCGTGGTGTTTCTCGTAAACACCTTTGTTAAGATCAATATAGGCAACCTCTGGCAAGAGAGGGCTCCTCCGTGGGTATTCTCCTGTTGGGGATGGCTTCGGCCTTTCTTCCAGGAATGGGAGACAGGAGGGCGAGTGAAGGATCTTCGCACGCCGCACGGGCATCTTCCGGCTTACGCTACCGTGGTTCTGAAGATGATACGTCGGTGGGGTCTGGGGATGTGGGAGATCAGAACTCTGTCGAGGAAACTCCTCGATAAGAGGGTTCTGTTGACCCATTTCCAGAAGCCCCTGGCGCTCAAGGACTGCCCAAGTCGGGACCTGGAGGGAGGGTTACGTTTATTGAATTCTGACAGGATCCCCTTGAAGTTTTGGGACTTGACTTGGCGCTGTTTCCACGGGAGACTGTATGTAAGGGGCAACTTGAAGAGCAGGCCACTGGTGGATAGGGGTTGCCCCCGCCAGGAGTGCAGCAACGTACTGGAAAGCATGGAGCATTTCCTGCTTCAGTGTCCCTTTAATACAGAGGTGTACAAACGGGTGGGAGCCTCCATTGGTTGGCCCAGGTTGGCACGCCTCTCGTATGCGGAATGGGTCTATGGGGCATTCGGGGACCTTGGTGGCAGGGACCGGTGCACTTTATTCTTAGTCAGCCTAGTGGTCAGGTTTCACATTTGGAACGCACGGTGTCTAGTTTCGACGGAAGAGAAAATCCTCCCCGTGGATGAGGTGAATAGAAACATCCTTGGTGACCTGGTGAAGGTGCGCTCTCTGGATTATGAGAGGTTGGGCACGACTAAGGCCTCTCTCCTATGGAGAGGGTTTGTATTTCGTTAGGGACAGTCTTCTTATTGTTAGGGTCTTTGTAGGGACAGAATAGGGAGAGGTAGGGACAGTTTCTCTGAGGGTAAGTTTTAGGGAAGGAGTAGGGACATTGTAGGGACAGATTAACTATAGGGATAGTTTTTCCATTTGGTCGGTGCCCGGCTTATCATATCCAGTCCTGGTGGAGGGCTGAGTGTGACACTAGTAGAGTTTTTGTTTTTCGGTCAAAGATGAAGTATGTACGGCTGCAGGTAACTGAACCTTAGGCTTTCGGGTATTAATATGTAGTGTTGGTTTGTAGTTGTGTAGTATAAGAGATGTTATATGTTATGTTATGTTTTGTTTTGTATATAGGGTGAGGGGTTATAGATAGGTTGGGTGGGGGTTTATTGGGGGGAGGGGGGGGGGATTTATGCCTCAGCCGTAGCTTGACACGTCCCGGACAATGAACACTGGGCACGGACTGTTGGTGCGGGCGTGGCCCTCAGGCTGCGGCGGGCAGGGTGTGTATGCGGTGCAGCTCGGCTCGTCCTGGACATAGACATTGAGCACGGACTTGGGATGCAGGCGTGGCTCCCGTGGCTGCACCGTAGGGGGTTGTTTGGGGTGTGTGGTGGTTTGGTCTGGATATAGGGTTAGTTTAGGATTATGTAAGGTTTTATTCTTTAGGTGGTGGGCATAAAAAAAATAAAAAAAAAAAAAAAAAAGGTATTGGGTTGTTCTTATTGCTATTACTTTTGTTATGGTTGTTTGCATTATTGTTATTATATAATTGCTTTGGTTATTAGTCGTTTTCTTTCTTCTTCTTTCTTGGGATTTCTGGCTGGATCCTGTGAGTTAGGGATGTTTTCTCACGTGTGTATATTGTTATATGTAGTATGTAGAGTATATGTATTGGTGAGGATGAGTGAGTGTAGTTTTGGAGTGCAGGTTGGTGTAGTGTGCGGTGTGTATTGTTTGGACCAGATGGACCTTTTGCTTTTTTCCTGCAGTAAGGCAAAGTATGGATAACACAAGTGATGATTTGGTTTGGTTTTATGTTTATGCCAAGTGAGCGATATTTATGTTCTGTTTATTGTTATGTTTTTCACTTTTATAATAAAAAGATCTACAGAATGTAACTCAGGAGCAGTACAGGATAAGTAATGTATGTACACAGTGGCTCCACCAGCAGAAAAGTGAGCGCAGCTCTGGAGTATAATACAGGATGTAATTCAGGAGCATTACAGGATAATGTATGTACAAAGTGGCTCCACAAGCAGAATAGTTAGTGCAGCTCTAAAGTATAATACAGGATGTAACTCAAGAGCAGTACAGGATAAGTAATGTATGTACACAGTGACTCCATTAGCAGAATAGTGAGTGCAGCTCTGGAGTATAATATTGGATGGAACTCAGGATTAGTACAAGATAAGTAATATATGTACACAGTCACCCCACTAGCAGAATAGTGAGTGCTGCTCTAGAGTATAAAACAGGATGTAACTCAGGATCAGTACAGGATAAGTAATGTATGTACACAGTGACTCCACCAGCAGAATAGTGAGTGCAGCTCTGGAGTATAATATTGGTTGGAACTCAGGAACTATATAGGATAATGTATGTACACATTGACTCCACCAGCGGAATAGTGAGTGCAGCTCTGGAATATAATACAAGATGTAACTCAGCATCAGTAAAGGATAAGTAATGTATGTACACAGTGACTCCAGCAGCAGAATAGTGAGTGCAGCTCTGGGGTATAATACAGGATGTATCTCAGGATACTTTATGAGACTCAGCTGTGTATGTAGATACATTTTATAGTGGTGGACATAAGCCTATTAGTCTGTTCCATCTTTTCATTTTGTTTCGGCTGCGCATTGAGAATTTCTGTGGTGAACTCTTCACCCATCTTGGCCATGACTCCCTTACTGTGCACCTGAGATATCTGCACCAGCTCCCCGTCCCTCACACCTGTGCTCCACTCAGATCTTATTACCAGCTTCATCCAGAGAAAACTGATCTAAATCTTGATTGGATTAATAAAATTCTTCTTCCGATGAGAGCAAAACAAAAGAAATCCCAAGTTGTGAAAAAGAAACAAACTATGTTCTGCAGCGGGTGTACGGGTAGGAACAGGCAGAGCACTGAGGAGCAAGTAAACAGCATTAGACCAGGGCTCTGCAGTGATTTCATGTACATTCAGGTTTGGCACTGCTAGACTGCTATGTCAGCACAAGTGGTATGGCCCATGGAAATTTAGTTTCTCAGTGGGCCAGTGGAGTTGGTGTCATGACAAGTTTTTGCTGAGCTTTTTGCAAAATCATGCCATTTAGTCGCAATTTCATAAGAATCTCAGTGTATGAATATACCCTCAAGTTCACAGAGGATTGTGTAGGCTGATCTATCTATCTATCTATCTATCTATCTATCTATCTATCTATCTATCTATCTATCTATCTATCTATCTATCTAATATTTATTAATCTATCTCATATCAATCTAACATAGTAACATAGTATGTTAGGCTGAATGAAGACAATGTCCATCTACTACAGCCTGTATCAAACCCCTTGTTGATCCAGAGGAAGGCGAAAAACCCCAAGAGGCAGAAGCCAATTGGCCCTTTTGGGGGAAAAATTCCTTCCCGACTCCATAATGGCAGTCAGGATAATCCCTGGATCAACCTCTGATAGTTCCTATCTAAATGTAAGACCCAGACGTAGAGGATGCCCTCTTGTTATCGTCGCAGTCCTGGGTATAAACAGATCATGGGAGAGATCCTTGTATTGTCCCCTAATGTATTTATACATAGTTATTTGATTGCCCGTTAGCCGTCTTTTTTCCAGGGTGAATATTCCCAGTTTTGTTAGCTTCTTTGGGTATTTTAGTCCTCTCATTCCATTTATTAATTTAGTCGCCCTTTTTTGAACCCCCTCAAGCACCGCAACATCTTTCCTGAGCACCGGTGACCAGAACTGTACGCAGTATTCCATGTGGGGCCTGACAAGTGCCTTATATAGTGGGAGGATAATGTTCTCGTCCCTCGCCCCTATACCTCTTTTAATGCATCACAACACTTTATTAGCTTTTGCAGCAGCTGACTGGCATTGGTTGCTTCAGTTAAATCTACAATCCACTAGTACCCCCAGATCTTTTTCTATATAACTTTTCCTTGGCTGTACCCCATTTAGTGTATATTGGTGACATCCATTTCTCCTTCCAATATGCATAACCTTTCATTTATCAACATTGAACTTCATTGACTATTTTTCTGCCCAAGCCCCCAACTTATCTAGGTCTGTTTGTAGCCGTATATTGTCCTCCATTGCATTACCGTATATACCGGCGTATAAGGCGACGGGGCGTATAAGACGACCCCCCAACTTTCACCTTATACGCCGGTATACAGTGGAGAAAAAAAAAATCATTACTCACCTCCCCCGGCGTTCTGTCGCGCTCCGGCAGGATGTCGCTCGCTCCTCGTCCCCGGCGCAGCATTGCTTTCTGAATGCGGGGCTTGAAATCCCCGCTTCCAGAAAGCTAATACACACGCCGTCAGCCAGTTACAGCCATTCAATGACATCATTGAATGGCTGTGATTGGCTAAAACACACGTGGCTTCAGCCAATCACACTATTCAATGACATGATTGAATGGGTGTGATTGCTAACACACGTGCGCCTTCAGCCAATCACAGCCATTCAATGCTGTCATGGCTGCCGGCGTGTGTATTAGCTTTCTGGAAGCGGGGATTTCAAGCCCCGCATTCAGAAAGCAATGCTGCGCCGGGGACGAGGAGCGAGCGACATCCTGCCGGAGTGCGACAGAACGCCGGGGGAGGTGAGTAATGATTTTTTTTTTTTACACTTTTTTTTTTTTGTATTACCGGCGCATAAGACGACCCCCGACTTCAGAGCAGATTTTTCGGGGTTCAAAAGTCGTCTTATACGCCGGTATATACGGTAATTATTTTGCATAATTTTGTATCATCTTTACTGTGCAGCCCCTCTATCAATCGTTGATAAATATATTGAACAGAATGGGGCCTAGCACTGAACCCTGTGGCACCCCGTTAGTGACGGTGGCCCAATCAGAGTACAAACCATTTATTACTACCCTCTGCTTTCTATCTCTGAGCCAGTTCTTTACCTAGATACACACATTTTCACCCAATCCAAGCTGCCTCATTTTATATATCAGCCTATTATGCGACACGGTGTCAAATGCTTTAGAGAAGTCCAGATATATGAGATTTATAGACTCTCTCAGGTCAAGCCTAGAACTTACTTCATCGTAGAAGCTGATCAGATTGGTCTGATATGATTGACCCCTCATGAACCCATGCTGATGAGAACTTATTCCATTGTTCTCCTTGATAGAAAAACACGAATCAGGGATAGCGCCTAGCACATGGATAGAATAGCTGAAGAAAACTTCTTTACTTACCCGGTGTTAGGCATCATGCTTGATAAAGGCGTCAGTTGACGCAGAAACGCGTTGCATTATCCTGTAGTAGAGGTACTTTAAACCTGTTTTTTAATATTGATATGTGTTAATGTTTATGGGATTAAAAGATTTGGCTTAATCTGACCAATATCTGTGGAAGCTGATTTCCCATTTTATTTCGGAGGTCTCCAGATGTAGCGCAGCCAGAAAAAGATTTTTTATTTTTATACATTGTTCTCCTTGAGGTATTCTAGGATAGTATGGCCGCCTGCAGAGGGTACCTGACCCAAGCCCCTGCAGGGACCAGTGCGGGACTCACCTCTCCCGCGGCTGCGGCTCTTTGATGTGCCGGCTGCCGGCCAGCCGGCGCATGCTCAGAGCAGAGCCGGGGCGCTGAGAGAGACATTTCTGGGCAGGCCTCTGCGAGACCCGCACAGTAATAGAGCATGCCGCGATTTGTTTTCACGCAGACAAATCGCAGCCATCTGCATAGGATTACGTTTTGCAATACAATCCTCTGCAGGCGTACAGGGGCGGAAATTCTGCGGGAAATCCCGCCACAGAATTTCCGCCCGTGTGCAGGGCGCCTATCTCTCATAAATCCCTTAAATATTGTTCCAGTTATTGAAGTGAGACTTACCGGCCTGTAGTTTCCAGGCTCTCTTTTGGACCCCTTTTTGTATATTGGAACTACATTGGCAATGTGCCAATCCAATGGTACAACCCCGGTCTCTATAGTGTCCATAAATATAAGAAATAGCGGTCTAGCTATCACATCACTTAGTTCCCTTAGAACCCTTGGGTGTATTTCATCTGAGCCCAGCGATTTATCGATTTTAATCCTCTTTAATCGACTCTGCACTTCCTCCTGTGTTAAGTATGCAATATTTAGCGGGAGGTTCATTTTATTCCCCTGCATCTCGTGAGACATTTCCTTTTCATTCGTGAATACACTTAAAAAGAAACTATTTAATAGATTTGCCTTCCCCCCATCATCTTCTATGATTTCTCCTGTATTATATGTTAAAGGGCCAGTGATCTCATTGTTAATATAATTGGAGAATAGTTTAGGGTTGTTTTTGCTCTCTTTGGTGATCAGTCTTTCTGCCTCCACCTTAGCAATTTTGATCTTTCCTTTACATATTTAGTTTTTTTCCCTGTATGATTTTAGCGCTTCTTCGCTGCCTTCTTGTTTTATGCTTAAACGCTTTGTTTTCTTTTGTTTATTGCCCCCCTTACAGTCTTGTCGAGCCACATTGGTTTCTTTCTACTGCTCGCATGAGGTAATTAGGATCTTTTTTAACTTAACCCATTTGTCATCTGTACTGATATTTTTCATGATGTCGTCCTAATTAATGTTGCTGATAGGAGTTCTGAGTTGATCAAATTTTGCTTTACTAAAGTTTAGTTTATTTGTCACTCCCTGATAAGGCTTCTTATTGAATGGCAGCAGGAAATTAATTATATTGCGATCACTGTTCCCCAGGTGTCCCTCAACCAGCTCCCCCATTATTCGGTCCAGTTTGTAAGTAATACTAAGTCCAGAGCATCCCTCCCCTAGTTGGCTCCCACACAAGTTGGGTAAGGTAGTTATCTTTAATTGTTCTCAAGAACTTATCACCCTTGTGAGATTTTGTAGGTTTCGTCTTCCCATATTATATCCAGATAATTAAAGTCCCCCATAATAATTACTTCGTTGCGGTTTGACACCTCTTCTATCTGCCTTAATAGTAAGTTTTCAGTTTCTTCTGTTGCTTTTGGTTGACTATAGAAAACCCCCATCACTATTTAGTTATTTTTTTTCTCCCTGTATTTCTAACCATTTTCTCCTCCAACACAGCTGCACCCTCACCATTAAGATGCAGCCCGTCCCTACGGTAGAGACTGTAGCCGAGAGCAAAGTCAGCCCAGTTCTCCAGGAACCCTCCAAATCCCTCCTTCTTACACCAACTTCGAAGCCACTTGTTTACCTTCCTAAGATCCTGCTGCCTTTCTATTGTGGCTTTAGGTGCAGGTAGTATTTCCGAGAAAACTACCCTGGAGGTCCTCACCCTAAGCTTGGACCCTAAGTCCCTGAAATCATTTTTGAGGGCCCACCATTGACCTCTAATTTGTTCATTGGTGCCAACGTGCACCATGACTGCTGGATCCTCACCAGCCCCTCACAGTAACCTGTTAATCCAATCTGCGATGTGTCAATCGAGCGCCAGGAAGACAACACACCATTCGATGATCCCGGTCTTTCTCGCAGATTGCCCTATCTGTCCCTCTTATAATTGAGTCCCCCACCACTAGGATCTGTCTAGCCTGTCCTGTGCTCCCTGTCCCCTTCTCACTGGAGCAGTCATCCCCCTGGCATTCAGAGGGCATGTCTCATATCTATCTATCTCTCAAATCTATCTGTCTATCTATCCATCTTATATCTATTTGTCATCTATCCATCTCATATCTATCAATCTAATATCTATCCATCTCATATCTATCTATTGATTATCTATTATCTATCGATCTTTCTATGTCTTATATCTATCTAGCTAGCTCATATCTATTTATCTATCTATCACATATCTATCTATCTCAAATCTATCTATTAATCCTTCCATCTTATATCTATCTATCTAATATATATCCATCCATCTCATATCTATCTATCTCATATATATCTATCTTTTTATGTCTTATATCTATCTATTTATCTATTTATCCATCGGATATCTATCTCATATCTATCCATCTATCTGATATCTATCCATCACATATCTGTCTGTTAATTATATCTATTATCTATATATCTTTCTATGTCTCATATCTATCTATTTATCTATCTATCTATCTATCTATCTATCTAATATCTATCTATCTCAAATCTATCTATATATCTATCATCTGTCCATCTCATATCTATCTATCTATGGGATATCTATTGATCTCATATCTATCTATTTATCCATCCATTTTCTGTCTATCTCATATCTATCTGATATCGATCCATCTCATATCTATCTATCTATCTATCTATCGATTGATCTTATATCTATCTATTTATCCATCCATCTTCTATCTATCTCATATCTATCTGATATCGATGCATCTCATATCTATCCATCCATCTTATATCTCTCTATCTCATATCTATCTATTAATTATCTATCTAATATCTATCCATCTCATATCTATCTATCTATCTATCTATCTCATATTTATGAATCTCATATCTATCTATGTATTGTCTCTGCCCTGCCGATACATCTATTCTGCGTCTTTACTTCTTCCATCTTCTTAGTATTCCCTTTCCCATTTCCATCCTCAGCGTCGCTGTCCTCCCCTGCTCGGACATCTGGATGACTGAGAGCGACGGCGTGTTCTTCATCCACCGGCCTCTTCCTCCTCTGTCCCCTCGCTGCCCTCTCTTCATGTCACTCTGCTGGGTCTCTCCCCTCTTCGTTGCTCTCCCTGCCCGGTGGTCCTGAGATTTGCACATCCGGACACAGCACAAACACTCGCAGCTCCCAGAAAAACTCGTTCTCAGCCCAAGAGAGAGAAATTCCTCAGAAGTCATTCCAGGCAGAGCCAGAAAATGGAAAAAACCAGAAGTAGAACAAGCAGCCTTTCTGTGAATGTGCAGACGGGAGGGAGCCTGGGGCCGCACTGGGAGGCTGTGTAGGAGATGACCCCCAATACTTTGTAAAGTGTACCCCAATAGAGAGCTAGATAGAACCCCTGCAGTACTAATATTTCTGTAATGTGACATGTATTAAGGCCGTGGGATGTAAATGTGGGGAGTATTGATACCGGTCACCAAAGGCGCTGTCTGGGGATCAGCTTGTATTCAGTCCTGTAGCAGCCACCCCAATAGAGAATCCTATACTGACCGTATCCAGTCCAACATGCAATACATGGCATCCTAATGCCTTCTATACATCATCCTATACTGACTGTACTGTCACCTACAGGATGGTGCTGTTACGTAGGTTTACCAAGTATATGAGGAGCGCTCTCCTTTTCTTTCCCAGCGCTGTAAAGTAGGTTAATCAATAATAATTAGAGTCAGTTCCTCATTATGGGGGGAGGTGCGCTCGGCCGGTTGGGGAGTGCGACAATCACACCATGTAGAGCTGTCGTACGAAAGGTCAGACATTAGCACACATTAATGTCATTACGTCTGGACAGTGACTTGGAGCGGTTAGATGACAAAACCCTCGGCTAGAAGTGGCTCTGACGCCATCGGCCCCCCTCCGGACGATATCTTTGTGTCACTCTCATCACCTCCATGCAGTGATCAGCATGTCAATCTGCTGGGAACTTCACACTCAATCTTTCAGATTCACAATGTGCTCCCTACAGGAACCTTCTACATTTGGTGATCGTCGTCCATTTGGCCACGTATGAGATGAGAAAGAATAGGTCAAGTTCCGAAACTCTGTTCTATGGCTTGTGAGATGTGAACTTGTTATAGTTTATGCCACGTGGAGAAGACTTCCTGTCTCTGCCTGCAGAGTAATGGCTGCCGCTGACAGATCTAATCATCACGTTGTTAATATGATAATTAAGACGTGTATGATTACCGCCCTCACTTACTACACGTGAGCTCCGGATGCACCGCTATCCACTCAGTGTCACATACACGCACCATCAGAGTAACGGATCCACCAGCAGCAACTTGTTGGTGGTTTGCAGGTATCGACAAGAGGAACTTTATTCATGACAAGAAGAAGACAATTCAATGAATTGGGAAACATTTGTCATGGCTGAAGTCTCGCTGTATGCCAATCCATATCTTTAAAAGATTTTACAAGCGCCTGTCATCAGGAAGAAACGTCAGGAAGGGGTCTGTGAGGCAGAGAAGCCAGAGGAAGAGATGCCAAGAGCATACATACCATAGAAGCAGACTATACAGCTGCTGTGAGGCTTTTAGACATCCCAGGTCTGCCATGGGTGGTCAGAAGCTGTTCAAGTGTTGAAAAACAAGGAAAGTGACCCATCACAGTCAAGAAAATGGGACAGAGGCATCAGAACTTCTCATTGTGGAAAGTGAAGTTGCCCATACATTGATGATTGTTTGCAGTGCGGCCAATCGATCGATCTGCCTGATCTTTCATATGATCGATTCCACCAGTATTAGTAAGGCCGGGCTCACTTACGCATCAAGATAGAAAATGCTGTGATTTTTCTTGTACGTGTATTTCACGCAATATGGGTAAGCGGCAGCATGGGAGCCTTTGGCGGATTGGTACAGCATATTACGCAAGCAAAACCTGCGTCTTTATTACGCTGTCATCACATGCTTGTGTGAGCCCGGCCTAAAGAGGGTTATCCAGGAAAGGACACGGGTCCAGAGTGATGTAAGAACAGAAGTAATGCTGCCCGCACTTCCCGCCACTCTTGTTTCTCAGGTAGTCAGTTCCAGGTGAATGTCTTGATGTGCACGTGAGCGCTATCGCTCATCACCATCTCTCTGCAGCAGTCACATGACCCTGTGTCAGACCCTATACCTGGAAGTCAAGACCATCGGAGGACCAGCCCCTGGAGGTATGGGAGCAGCAGGGGGCAGGTGTTACTTCTGTTATTAGGCCAGCTTCATACGAGCGCATGAGTAATTAAGCATACCTTAGCGCAAGGTATTTGTGCACTGAATCAGGCTTTTTTACGTGCATATGGAGAAGGGTCCATGTGATGTCCGATGCGAGTTGCTGATGAGTGTCTCAAACACAACTCAGATACCCGTCAAGAGTGTCAGGAGGTGGTCCAGAGGACAGAAGCTGGGCAGCTGGGCATAAAGTGGGCAGTATTTGAGGTCAGTTGTATCTTCTGCATGGCCTTTTAACAGAAGCATACCAAACCATGTCATACCATCATGACTCCACTCCTCCAAGCAAACAAAGAATAAGGTCCTGTGTGGCGCAGAGTACTTAAAGGAGATGTCCCGCGCCGAAACGGGTTTTTTTTTTTTTCAACCCCCCCCCCGTTCGGCGCGAGACAACCCCGATGCAGGGGTTAAAAAAACCACCCGCACAGCGCTTACCTGAATCCCGGCGGTCCGGCGTCTTCATACTCACCTGCTGAAGATGGCCGCCGGGATCCTCTGTCTTCGTGGACCGCAGCTCTTCTGTGCGGTCCACTGCCGATTCCAGCCTCCTGATTGGCTGGAATCGGCACGTGACGGGGCGGAGCTACACGGAGCCGCTCTCTGGCACGAGCGGCTCCATAGAAGACTGCTGAAGACCCGGACTGCGCAAGCGCGGCTAATTTGGCCATCGGAGGCCAAAAATTAGTCGGCACCATGGAGACGAGGACGCCAGCAACGGAGCAGGTAAGTAAAAAACTTTTTATAACTTCTGTATGGCTCATAATTAATGCACAATGTATATTACAAAGTGCATTATTATGGCCATACAGAAGTGTATAGACCCACTTGCTGCCTCGGGACATCTCCTTTAAGCATCAGAAATGTAGTCCTAAGCTCTTTCTCACGACCTGAAGGTTGCAGTTTCAGGTAGCTGCCTCAAGGTTGACTCAGCTTTCCATCATTCTGAGGTCAGTAAAATGAGTACCCAGCTTGGTGGGGGGTTATAAATTACCTGAAAGTGCTGCGGAATAAGTTGGCACTGTACAAATAAAAAGATTTAATTTAAGGTGCACCAGATGATGTCTTAGTGAGTCAGATTGGTGGGAAAATTAAAGTTGCCCTGGACCTTGACCATTACAATATGGCTTGCTGGTAGCCTTATTCTGACAACATATAGAATTGACCCTTAGACCGCCAGTTGACTTCCCATGGATGAAGATGAGGTGTCACCTTATCGTCATGATTTATGACCTTCCACTACAAAGAAAGGAGATGTGTGCACATAGGAGGAAAATTGTGGAAGAGGAGAGAGGGAGTATTGGTTAGTGGAGAGGAGTCACTTCTTACCAACACCTTCTTCTATATATCTCTATATGTGGTCCAAGAAAAGCCCCAAACTTTGTTGGGCAGCCCCAGTCCTGCCGTAGACCTTTACACGTGATTCATACCTTCCAGAGCTGCAGTCTTTGATCAGTCTCTCATGGACGTCATACCTGGGGTCTCTGGCGTTGGATTACCGGACTGTAATAATGAGTCAGGGTACCAGACGACATGACGACATTGTTCTGATGAAACAATGCACAGCTGGCCCCCATTGGCCGGGTGGGAATCGTCTGCTTCAAGTGACTCAGTCCAGTGACTAAACGTACTACAATACATTATTTCCAGGTCCATATAGAGGCAAAGAACTCAACAAAAAGTGAATTTGTGCATTCAATAATGAAGATCACTTAGGTGAAACTATAAGGCCGTTTTCACATGGCCGAGACAATTGTGCGATATTTGCACAATTCTCGTACGAATATGAACTCCACTCTTTTGAATGTTGTCATATACATGAGCGATTTATCTACCTGCATCGCATCGCAGTATAGTAAATTATCGCTGCATGTCTTATCTTTGATCGTTCCCTTGGAATGCCTCGCCCATTATTTTCAATGTGGCCAGAAAAAATATTGCATGGCGTAAAACAATGAGGAACACTTGCTGGAGGATCACTACTTCCCTTAAGTGATGGGAGGCATTTATGACACAAAAACGCCTCGCATCTGCCGGGACGTCGCACGTACCCGAGCGCAACATTGGGCCAAGTTTCACGGTCCAATATCGCGCTCGCCCGTGTGAAATTAGCCTTAGGGATTTGATTGAAAGTGATACAGACTAAATCTCTACAGAGCTGGTGCAAAATCTAAAAAAACTGCCCGCTCAAAAGCGCAGCCGTACCTGCCGAGCGTTGTAAGCGAGAACAAAACTAAAGCACGGATGCGATATAACAGGGGACGACCAGCTCCCATGCCATTGTGTCTAAGAGAAGCAGAAAGGGGCGGAGAGGAGGTAGAGAGGGGGCGGGAGCTCAGAGCACTACTCCCGGCACTTCCAGCCTCCTCCCCCTGCAGAGAGGGACGCCGTATATCAGCCAGGCGTGAATACCCGGCCGATATACGGTCGTCTGAATAAGCTCTTAGAAGCATGTGACTATAAGATGCACCTAGCTATAAAATGCGCCTGATTATATAAGATGCTCCTGACTATAAGATATACCTGACTATAAGATGCATCTGACTATAAAACAGACACACCTGACTACATGACGCACTTGAATATTAGATATACTTGACCATAAGACGCACCTGACTATAAGACGTTCCTGACTATAAGGTGCACCAGACTATAAGATATATCTGACTATAAGACTCTCCTGACTATAAGATATATCTGATTATAAGACGCACCTGACTATAAGATATACCTGACTATAAGACACACCTGACTATAAAACAGACACACCAGACTACACGACGCACCTGACTGTAAGACGCACTTGAATATTAGATGCACTTGACTATAAGACCACCTGACTGCCTATAAGATATACCAGACTATAAGACGCAGGTGACCATAAAACAGACGCAGCTGACTACAAGGGCTTATTTACACGAGCGTATATCAGTCGGGTTTTCATGCCCGGACGATATGCGCTCCTTTCTAAGCAGTTCCCTCCCACTCACCGGCTCTCTGCCTCTCTCCTCCCCTCCAAGCAGTTTGCAGAGGGAGTGGCTGGGATGGGGGCGGAGCTAAGCTCCTGCCCCTTGTCCATAGCCAGCAATGGGAGTGGCTGGGACAGGGCGAAGCTAAGCTCCCACCCCTTGTCTATAGCCAGCAATGGGAGTGGGTGGGACAAAACTGAGCTTAGCTCCGCCCTGTCCCACCGATATACGCTCGTGTAAATAAGCCCTTGGATGCACCTGACTATAAGGCTTCATACATATTGCCGAGCGCAATATTGTGTCAAACGCCTCCCATCACTTCAGTGCAGTTGTGATCCTGCAAGGATCGGCAAGTGTTTCCCATTGCACCTACACAGCTCTGCCACATATATTCACACAGCTCTACAGCATTCACATACACAGTATTAACTACCTGTGGGAAAGATATGGCAGGACCTCTCTTTCCAATGTTTTTTTCAGAGTTCTACGCTCTGGCTAGTCCTAGCTTTTCTTGCCTGTACTATTAACGGGCGTAAATCCCATTAGTGGAAACGAAACCATTGACATCAGTAGTCTTATTTTGTCCGGTTATGCGGCTATGATAGTCAGGGACTATGGGACATAATGGGACTAAAACACCCCCATGTTTTTAAGCCCTAAGAGCGGCTTCAGTCAAATATATGCGCACGAGTCAGCGCAATGCATTTAGCTTTTTTACGTGTATTAGCACACTTTACTGTACTTTATTGCGCATGCAGTGCCTGTTCAAATGGGCGCAGAACACCCCCACCCTGATATAAATGGCTATTTAGCCTAATGAGGTCTGGATGTGTTTTTTTTTCCCCATGGAATTGCATACGCCCTTTTGCACATGCCTCAGCACAACACATTTGCTCTATGAATGTGGCTGATTTGTGCACGTATCTGTGCATTTTATTGCTCTTTTTTTTCGCATGCAGGGCCAATTAACTGCACCACCATTATTTAAGAAGCTATTTAGCCTAATGATGTCCAGATGTGTTCTTTTCCCTGCGCTGTATTTCGTGCATGCTGTTGCATACTGAGTGTGCATTTGTGTACTCCCCATAGACTTCTATGGGGCCCTTTGGTGTACAAATGCACACAAAATCAAGTGCGTGCACAAAACAAAGAAATGTGAATAAACCTATAGAAATTGAAGGGTTCTATTCTATGCGTACTGCAGAAGCTTGTGTGAAGCCGCCCAAAATAACTACCTACAAGTGTAGTAATACATGACCCCCTCTAGCTGCTTCCTGGTAACATGGTTACAACATCATCTGCGGTCCTGCAGCTACTGCAAGAGCTTTGCTCTTGTCTATCCCTCTATGTACAGAGGAGCACCTGCACCCCACATGTAGGTGATCTCCAGCGTTATCGGACAGGGAGGACTGTGCAGCCATGTTATGCGTGGCTGCAGAATACTCACAATAATCAAGCAGTTTGCTGGATCATTAAGGCAGAGGTCAGGGCTCTTTGGATCTACCAGACCCCCCTGCCTCTGAACCACACCAGTTCTTTACGTTCTTCCAGAGTTCTGCCTCCTCTAGAGGGAGCTCACTGTATACAGAGTTATCATTGTGTTCAATGTATAAACAGTATGCAGAGAGCTCCATCTAGTGGGGGGGGGGGGGTAGAATGTCAGCAGATAACTCTCGCTCTATGCAGGGAATTTGGACCTCTGTATCTGAAAAATGAAGTTCCAAGTGTTCTAAATATATATTATCGAATTGTCTGTCTATGTATATATTGTCTGTGATTACTGAGATTTGTGCTTCCACAACTATATAGAATCTGATGAGTTAAAAGTAATAATAAGGGGTGCGGACACCTGGGTGTCTCAAATCCAAGGGCAAGCTGAGGATGTACAAAACAATGCTTTAATTATAGCTGGCACAAGGAAGGCTGCTGGAAAGAGCAAATTCACTGTAAGAAAAGAAAGGGGCATTTCAAGAATGAGAGAATCAGGGCATGAAAATTACTCATTACATATAAATGGAAGTTACTGGAAAACTTAGTAAATGCTGGGAAACAAGACAAAATAAGAAATCCCCGGGAATTATAAGGGTCTATTCATTCACATACAAGGCACTTTACAGGACTGCATATGGTGACCAAAATGGTTAAGAAGACAACTAAGATTTAAGAAATGGCAAGAAGATTTTTCAATCTTGTTGCCATTTGCGACTTGTGCGGCGACCACACTGTGCAGCTGTACGAAAAGAGCTCACTCTGAATTTGGCATATGTGCCTAGCTATGCCCCCTAATACACACACGCTGCCCGGCTGGAGCTTGAGCTCACGGCTGTGTGAGATACCACAGGTGGCATTATTACTTACATACTATAGAAAGGGGATTGTGTGCTTGAGAGCAGCTGCTGTGACTGCAAAGTAGGGGGTGCTACAGCGTGAATGTGTGACCAAAAAAGCAGAAAATATATGCTTCTGTGAACGACCGCACTGAAAGCAATGGGTTCTCTGCAATGTGCTGGTGTAATGCCGGCCTGAGTGATGATCTCTCCTGTGTGAATGCACAGCTGTGATAATCGCTGGGATGAGTGGACAATTGCCTCAAGTATAAGGACCCTGAGGCTTGCTACACACGAACGTAAGCACAATTGCGCGCGACTTAGCGCAACTTTTTTGCACTATGAACTATGACTAGTTCTGGATGACTAGTTCTTTTTCCTGGGAATTGGATTTAGTGACATGGCCCCCATGCTCATCGGATCTTAACCCCTTGGACTTCTAGCTGTGGGGTGATGTCAAACCCAGGGTTTACGTAGAGTGAAACACACGTAACAACAGCGGATACTGGATATCTGTGCAAGTATTTTCGCTGAGGTGTTGCTTTCAGGGCATCGTGGATGAGAGAAGAGAATAGCCTTGACTATTGGAAACCACAAGGAGCACATCGAGCATATCCTGTAGTGGATCGTCGTTGTGTTCTATGTCACGGAACATTGCTAATAACTTTGGCACAAAAAAAAGTACATGACATTTAAGCAAAAATTTGGATTCCTTATCACATTCTCTACCAGATACATATGTCACATGTACAGATTCCTATTTGAAAAAATTGAAATGGTTCCAAGATAGCAGCTTTTAAAATGGCTGCCATGTTGAACACCCCTCTCAGATTTGCCTCCTTCCCCTTAGCAACATGGCACACACAGGATGGCTTTCCCAACCACTGTTTTCCATTTATTCAGGTGTCTTCATACCCCTTTATGTAAAGATCTAGTTGCCAGCACAATATCCCATTCTACGACTCGTAGGTGAAGGACAACCAGCTTAAACTACTATTGCCAGCCATTCCAGAGCTTCCAAACTTTAAACCACCAGAGCAAGTCTAGATGTTGACTCTTAAAGCTGCGCGCACTCATAAAGCAAGCAAGTCTAGATGTTGACTCTTAAAGGTGTGCGCACTCCCATAAAGCAAGCAAGTCTAGATGCTGACTCTTAAAGGTGCACGCACTCTCATAAAGCAAGCAAGTCCAGATGTTGACTCTTAAAGGTGTGTGCACTCCCATAAAGCAAGCAAGTCTAGATGCTGACTCTTAAAGGTGCACGCACTCTCATAAAGCAAGCAAGTCCAGATGTTGACTCTTAAAGGTGTGTGCACTCCCATAAAGCAAGCAAGTCTAGATGCTGACTCTTAAAGGTGCGCGCACTCATAAAGCAAGCAAGTCTAGATGTTGACTCTTAAAGGTGTGCGCACTCCCATAAAGCAAGCAAGTCTAGATGCTGACTCTTAATGGTGTGCGCACTCTCATAAAGCAAGCAAGTCCAGATGTTTACTCTTAAAGGTGTGCACACTATCATAAAGCAAGCAAGTCAAGACGTTGGCTCTTAAAGGTGTGCACACTATCATTGAGCATACGTACAGTAATCTGAAAAGAGTTAGATTTTCGGACTATGCACGAACTTCCCTGGCATACAGCACAGTAATGGAGGACCAGGTGAATATAAAAAAGACTTCCCCCATATCCCAGTCACCTTCCCTAATGGCACCATAACTTAGTCTTAGTATATAGTGCTGTTCAGAGGTGACATGTTCCCTTTTAAGCTGGCAGATATACTACGATGGGTCATGAATAGAGATGAGCGAACGTACTCGGATAAGCACTACTCTTCCGAGTAATGTGCTTTATCCGAGTATCGCTGTGCTCGTCTTGAAAGATTCGGGAGCTGCCGCTGCTGACAGGTGAGTTGCGGCGGGGAGCAGGGGAGAGTGGGCGGGAGAGAAGGAGAGAAAGATCTCCCCTCCGTTCCTCCCGGCTCTCCCCTGCAGCTCCCCGCTCCGCGGCGCTCCCCGAATCTTTCAAGACGAGTACAGCGTTACTCGGATAAAGCACATTACTCGGACGAGTAGTGCTTATCCGAGTACGTTCGCTCATCTCTAGTCATGAACCTATTATCCACCTTGTTACACTGATGAAGATGAAGCTGACTTCTAACTGGCTGCACGTGCTAATATAACTTTTTGATACGGGTTCCACAATATTTGAAAGCTTAGACATAACGCCCTACTGCAACATTAACATTACAAGGCAATAAACTTTTATATGACCTGAAACCACAGACAGGTTGAGCACACGTGCAGGGAAGGTATGCAGCCACTGGATAGCATCATATTGCACAATCAGGAGACTACACACAGGTATACTGTGCCCTCAGGAGGTAAAGGTCATGGACTCTTTACCACCCATCATAGCCATGGTACACTCAAGCTGGGTGAAAACATTGCATTTGAGAAGCATTTAGATGTTTTTGTAAGCCCTACACGTCTGGGCTGGCTCCAGGTTTATGTGGGCCCTTGGGTGACAGAGTCTCAGTTGGCCCCCTTTGAGTGGGTCACAACACATGTGGCAGTAAATCTTCAACAGGTCATACAGAGACCATAGAACGATAGATACTATCTCTACACAGGTGCTTTAAGCCATTACAGTACCGTTATATCCAGTGATTGCAGGTGATGTCCTCTCTAACTGTTTAGTTACGCTTTCTTTCTGTATCCAGGCCAGACCGCCATGATGACTTCTCCCAGACACAACTTTTCTCTGCAGATACACAGACATCTTTGGCTTCTTACTTTTCCATCACCCTCCCTACATTATATACATCTTTACACAATCCCCTCTTTATAGTATATAAGTAATAATGCCACCTGTGGTATCTCACACAGTAGTACTGACCCCATGTTTGTGCCCCCTGTAGCCTGTAAGTACTGCTCATAGTGATCCACACACAGTAAAAGTACACCCACTTAGCAATAATGCCTTCTTTATGTCTTCACTCAGAAATAATGTCTCATTTAAGAAATTATTCCCACCTTTCAAAGGTAATGTCCCCTTTGCTCCCATTTAAAAGTAATGTCCATTCAGCCTCTTTTAGTAATAACGCCACCATTTGGCCTCTTTTAGAAACAATGCCCCCGTTTGGCCTCTTTTAGTAATAATAATGCCCCCCTTTGGCCTATTTTAGCATTAACAATGCCCCTGCTTGGCACCTTTAGTCACAGTGCCCCTGTTTGGCTACTTTAAAAATAATAATAATGCCTCCTTTTGGCCTCTTTTAGTAATAACACTGCCCACATTTGGCCTTTTTTTTAGTAATAATAATGCCCCTTTTTGGCCTCTTTAGTCACAGTGCCCTCGTTTGGCCTCTTTTAGTTTAATAATGCCTGTGTTTGGCCTCTTTTAGTAACAATGCCCGTGTTTCCCCCTTGCATGTAATACATTAAAAAACAGTCTATACTCGCCTCCTCTTTCAATTAAAATCTGGGGGGGCCCAACTGCTGTACATGACCCAACAGCCTGGGCCCCCTTGTAACTCATCTCTCAGGCCAACAAGTGGAATGGGTGCCCGTGCCTCAGTGGGGCCAGGCATCTGCCTGGGTTTTCCGCGGCTGACGCTGGGCGTGTGCATTTCACAGAGGGCTGTAGGCCTGTAGGCAATGCCCAGATTGCCACATGGTCAGTTCAACCCAGCGTCTACACTGAAAAGCCGCTTTATTAAAAACCCTCATCTAGTAATGCTTGGGATGTCATTAGGCCATCAGAATCGCAGCAATACATCATGGCGTTCATCCAGAGATATCGATGAACCTAGAGAGAAATCCTGGCCCCAGCTGGTCTAGTCCATGGTGAAGCAGCAGGGAGCCTTGGAGGTAACCACTCGCTTCCAATCGCAGTGACAGGGTCGGGGGCTCTAATAAAGCAGCCAGTCAGTGTGTAGTACTGGAAACATTCTCCAGACCTTTTTGTGGGCCAACACAATAAAACAAAAATTTCAAACATTGAAAAAAGTTCCATAACTCTAAACTTAATATATATATATATATATATATTAGTGACACATTAGCGACCAAACTATTTTGTGCCACATTGCTAGAGCCATAACTTGCTGACAGCCATACTCATCCCATTATTTTGGGATGAGTTGTATATATTAATAGCTGCACTCCGTGGTCCATATATTGTGTTGTAGAGCTTTTATTACTTTTTGGGGGGAAAAGGTGAGAAACCCTTGAGAAATTCCAGCCTTGTTTTTGGGCATTGTTTTTACAGCGTTCACCATTTGATGAAAATAACCTGATAACTTTCTTATCTGATCGTCACGATTACTGCGACACCAAGTTTGTGCAGATGGTTTTATTTTTTACTACTTTTCACAATAAAAATAAGTCCTTAACCCCTTCCTGCCCTAGGACGTACATTTACGTCCTGGAGCGTCGGGGTATGTATGCAAAGAGGTCACGGGGCGACCTCTCTGCATACAGCGTGGGCGTCAGCTGTTTACTACAGCTGACACCTGCGGGCAATAGCCGCAATCGCGGCTATTAACCCTTTAAATGCCGCTGTCAATTCTGTCAAAGTCCCGTACTGCCCCCCTACGGTGAGATCAGGGGAGCCGTGCAGGTATCATGGCTGTCGGGGCCCTTCTGAAAGGCCCCAGGGCTGCCTTGAGAGACTGACTATCAAGCCATCCCCGTGGGGTGGCTTGATAGGCTGCTTGTCAGAATGCAGTATGACGTAATGCTGTATAGCATTACGTCATACTGCAGGAGCGATCAAAGTGTCGCATATTGTAGTCCCCCAGGGGAACATAAAGTAAAGTTAAAAAAAGAGCAATAACGTTTTTTTAATTGTAAAAATAAAATAAAAAAGTAATAAAAGTTTAAATCACCCCCTTTTGCCATATCTATAATTAAAAAGCCTTAATAATAAAATAAAAATACATATTTGGTATCGCCGCGTCCGTAAAAGTCCAATTTATCAAAGTAGCGCATTATTTACTCCGCACCGTAAATGTAGTCCGAAAAAAATAAGGAAAGCAAGAAATGCACGTTTTCAGTCACTCTGTCTCCTAGAAAAAACGCAATAAAAAGCGATCAAAAAGTCGTATGTATTCTGAATTGGTACTAACGTAAACTACACGACATCCCGCAAAAAATAAGCCATTGCTGAACTAGGCCGACGGAAAAATAAAAAAGCTATTGCGCGCACAAGATGACCGCAGAAAATAATCGAAAAAAATTAAATGTCTTTGAAAATAAAAAAAGAGTAGTATAGTAAAAAAAACTGAACAAGTTTAGTATCGTAGTAATCGTACTGACCCATAGAATAAAGTTATCATGTCGTTTTTGTTGCAGTTTGTGCGCCGTAGAAACAAGACGCACTGAAAGATGGCGGAATGTCGTTTTCTTTTCATTTTACTCCACTTAAAATTTTTTTAAAGTTTTTTAGTACATTATATGGTACAGTAAATGGCACCATTGGAAAATACAACTCGTCCCGCAAAAAACAAGCCCTCATACAGCATTGTCGATAAATAAACAAAGGAGTTATGATTTTTTTAAGGGGGGGGGAGGAAAAAACGAAAATGGAAAAAAAAAGCTGCATCATGAAGGGGTTAAAGAAAAACAATTGACTCTGCATCGCTGCGTTCTAATACTCAAAACATTTCTATTTTCCCAGCTCTGTGATGGCTTGTTTTTTGCTGGGAGAGTTGTCGTTTTTATTAGTTCTATTTTGGGTTACATGTTACTTTTGTATTGCTTTTAATGGTGATTTTTTTGGGAAGCGAACACAAGAAATTAGCAATTCTGAAGGTAGTTTTTGAATTTTTTTTTAACTATATGAGTTAAATAACAAAATATTTTCTTTGCCCGGGTCGTTATAAATGCGGTAATAACGATTATGTGCTGTATTTTTATTTTTTTAAATTGGTATTTTATCAGTTGAAAGGGATTTTGTGCGGAAAAAAAAAAAAATTTTGTTAAATGTGGGATGATTTAGTGAAGCCTGCATTGAGCAGGGGGTTGGACTTGATGACCCTGGAGGTCCTTTCCAACTCTACTATTCTATGATTCTCTTTTTTTTTTAAACTAGAGGGTTTTTTTTTTAAATTAAACTTTATTGATCTGTTTCTGACACTATTCTTTAGTCCCTGAAGGAGACTTGAAGATGTGATCGTTCGATCATTAGGAATATTACACTGCATTACTTATGTAGTACATTCTACTAAGCCTATGACACGAGCCTACTACACTTTGCTTACATGCTGTAGTTGCTATTGATTGCAGAAAGGAATCTGCGGTTTCTCCAATCCTGGCTGTTGGAGCAGGAGCCTGGCTGTCAGTAGTCAACCAAGCCACAGATGTACGAGGGGTGGACAAAAATGTTGAAATACCGTACGAAATACATTGGATTTTATTCACTAGCACCGAGCTGCCCTTTTGACCCCTGCTTGGCTGAGAGCTTTACTGCCAAATTTGTGTTTACGTCACCTCTTGCCCTGCTCAGGGTGTTTTTGAGAGCCAGCTGGTAACAGCAGCTGAGTGGCTCAAATCCTTAACCAATAGAACCTTGTTGCTCAGACAGATGTTCACTTCTGCTCGGCAGCATCTGTGTCATATTACTTCCACTTAAAATAATTATAATCCCATGTAACCTAAAGCATGCATTTTGTACAGTATTTCCATATTTTTGTTCACTTCCTGTATGTGCAGGTTTAAAGTCCATTAGTGAGGTCAGTAAAAAGACCTTTTGGTTGTACCTAAGGAGTTAAATATTTTTCTTACTGTTAGAATGTATAGATCGAGGGAAATCTTGTGTGTCTCACAGAGAATTGCTTGCTCTAATACAATGTTACAAACTCTCAGCTGTGTGAACAATACAAGCTCAACTATGCAATCAAAGATGAAGGACGAAGTATATTGGAAACCTTGTGTTATAATTAAAAGTTTTCTAACAATAATAAAGTTTAAAGTAGGATACCCCAGAAATACCCACTGCAGGTCACCCTCCTGATCTGTAGAACATGGAACCTACCATTATAGTTTATGGGGAGTGACGGAAACATTCAGTAGATTCCAACAGTACGAAACAATGTGCAAAAAATTGGGATTTCATGGAATAGACCAGAAAAATATGCAGCGTAATCTGTATGAAGCTTAAAAAAATCACTAGCTGAGCTGCTTGATTTGATGTCCTCAAACCCGAGGCCTCCTCCATAAAGCGCAGACATTCCTTGTAACATGTGTAAGGTCTAGTCGTACCTCGTGACCACAGATTAGTGTGTCATGGAGGTAGGCTATGCCAACAAGACGGAGATGAGAGATTCCATTTGAAGCCCATCCAATGCCAATGGCATGATGGTACCTGGGCTGGAAAGAGCAACAAACACGGCCACGGTCTGGTGGGGATTTCTGGGTTATACTCAGAAGATGCTACAGTCCATTGCCCTGTCCTACCGGCCACGAAAAGGGGACCCCCGTAAGGGACAGGGGCTTGTTTTATGTAACCAAACACTAAAGTCTCCATGAACCATAATGGTTGTCTACAGTGATGCTCAGTGCTCTCTGGGCGCTCTATTGGTACTGTCACTTATTAGGTTTGTCATACAATCTAGAAAAACATAAGTAAAAAAGCGACTTCAGTAAAATGTGCCAAAAAGGTTAGGCACTTGTTGTCCAGTTGTAAACTATTGATGGCCTATCTGCAGGATAGGCCATCAATTGTAGATCAGCAAGTATCCCCAGACCAGGATCCCATCTAATTAGCTGTTTGCTGGGTCGGTGCACTTTAGGCACTGAACTGATTTCTGCAGGGAGCAGACAGCTCCGCTCTCACTGCAGTGGCCTTGCTTGGTATTACAGATAAAGTTTCTATTCACTTCAATGAGAGCTGTGTGTGCAATACCAAGTCTGGCCACTGCAGTGGAAATGGAGATGTCTACTTCCTGCAAAAATCAGCTCACTACATGAGCACACCAGCTTGGCGAACAGCTGGTCAAAGAGTACTTGGGCAGCAGACCCTCACTGATCTACTATTGATGGCTTATTTTGTAGATAGGTCATCAATATTTTACAACTGTTTCGGTCTACAGCAGACCTTGGTCGCCAAGGTCTGCTGCAAACCGAAAGGCATCCTCTCTGTGTGACTTATGCTTTGACACTTTTAGGTTGGGTTCACACACAACGGAATCCCGGCGGAAATCTCGCAGTTTGGCCGAAGCGAAAAAACGTGAGATTTCCGATGGGAGAAGCGCTGCTTCAAAACGGCGGCACTTAGCTGCGTGTTTTGAAGCGGCCTGGCCGCTCGCTCTTCCGCTGCGGCCAGTGCTCCCATAGAGGAGAACGTGGCCACAGCGGAAGAAGGAAAAAAATGAACATGCTGCAATCGGCGAATCTGTGCCGCAGCGCCGGCTTCTGGCGGATTCGCCATCCTGTGTGGACGAGATTTCTGAGAAATCTTGTACACATGGCTGGCCAATCTAGAGATTAGCGGCCCTAGGCGGATTTGCCGCGGCGAAATTCCGGTCGGAATTTCAGCGGCAAATCTGCCCCATGTGAACCCAGGCTAATAATAAAGGCTTTGAATGTCCTTCCCTATGCTTTGCACTGTAGCTCTGTCTCCTTACCGTAGATTGGCTGCTGTGTATAAGCTGTATTTCATGACTACACAGCTGACATTGGTGATTCCAGCCTAGATGCATTGTCTGTTGTAGGTAGAAATGCAAATTCAACCTTCTGACTCATCACAGGTTCAGTTGATTTTTCTGTCCACCCCCATGCTTTAGGGTAGACACCCACTGGCGGTTTTTTCTCCACTGAGCTGCGAGAGAAAGTAAAAAGTCTCGCAGCACAGTGCAAGAAAAACGCTGGTAAATTGCTCGGACATCACCAATCTTTTCAATGGGGCCAGCGGCAGCAGCGCTAGTCCCATTGAAAAGATATGGAGAATGCCGTACACTTCTGCCACATCTGTGACAGCTGTGACAGCTGTGGCAGGAGTCTCCTTCATCCCTGCGGGGACCACGGGGACGAAGGAATCCTCTGCCACAGCTGTCAAAACTGTGACAGCTGTGGCAGAAATGCAGAATGATATCCCATTGCTTTCAATGGGATCGGCACTGCTGCAGATCCCATTGAAAGCAGTGCTTTCCGGCAACCCCGCAGTATGATTATTGGGGAAGGGCTTGAAATATAAGCCCTTCCCTGAAAATCATCAATAGGTGGTAAAAAAATTTTTTTTTTAAATTACTCACCTCTCCATCGCTCAGACGCGTCCTCCGGCTGGCTCCCCAACACTGCTGTCCAGCACTTTCAGCAGGCAGGGATTTAAAAATCCCTGCCTCTAGAAAGGGCTGTGCTGATTGTGTGAGTGCTCAGCCAATTACAGATAGTGTTTAGCTATTCATTCATGAATAGCTAAGATAGTCTATTCATGACTGAATAGCTAAACACTATCTGTAATTGGCTGAGAGCTAATGTCAGCGGCCACCATCTTCTAAGTGAGTACAGCGCCTCTTGCTGTTCTTGCTGCTGGGTCTGCTCTCCCTGCTGCGTCACACTACACTACTCTGTGACGCAGCTTCAGGGCTTATTCAGACGACCGTATATCGGCCGGGTATTCAAGCCGGCCTATATACGGCGTCTCTCTCTGCAGGGGGAGGAGGCTGGAAGAGCCAGGAGCAGTGCTCTGAGCTCCCGCCCCCCTCACCACCAACTCTCCACCCCCTCTCCGCCCCTCTGCACTATTTGCATGGATGGGGGTGGGGCTAATTTTCCCCAAACCCCTTAGCCCCGCCCCCGTGCTGCCTCCTCTCATTGCAAATAGTGCAGAGGGGCGGAGAGGGGGTGGAGAGGAGGTAGAGAGGGGGCGGGAGCTCAATGCACTGCTCCTGGCTCTTCCATCCTCCCCCCCTGCACATGAGGACGCCGTATATCGGCCGGCGTGAATACTGAGCCGATATATACGATCGTCTGAAGCCGCCCTTAATTCCGTTATATATCAGACGCTAGAAGCGCTGTAAGGAGGAGCACTGCAATATATCACTATAGGCCCATTTACAGGAGCAGATGATTGCTCAAAGATTGCTCAAACGACAGTTTAAGTGACAGCTTTGCGCGATCATTTTGCATAAAAATTAATTGGTATTTAAGTAGCTACTCAGCTACTTAAATACCAATTAGGTATGCAAATGAAGCTTTCACTGAACTCAGCTAATAGCTATTATCTGTGCTCAGATCCTTTGGGGGAATCAATGCTACTGATAAAAGTGAGAGACGATTTTTATGTTGGACTGATTTTACCGATCAGCCGAAAAGCAGATGATGGGTGCACATTTACAAGCACCGATTATCGCTAAAACGATCGCCGATTAGCAATTTTTTTAGCGATAATCGTCCAGCGTAAATAGGCCTTATTACACGACTGCTCAGGGCGATCAGCATTTTGTAGTGTTTACCTTTGTGAGGAGGCGTAATATCAACCTTCACCACATTCAGCACCCTTTGGCTGCATTCTCACGAACGTATATCGGCTCGGTTTTCACGCCGAGCCGATATACGTCGTCCTCATCTGAAGGGGGGGGGGGGATGGAAGAGCCAGGAGCAGGAACTGAGCTCTTGCCCCCTCTCTGCCTCCTCTCCACTGCTCTGCACTATTTGCAATGAAAGGAGGCAGGACGGGGGCGGGGCTAAGTTCCAGAGAATTAGCCCTGCCCCCGTTCTGCCTCTCCCCATATTTTGCAGACTCTGATAGAAAATACTATTGTGCTGGGGCAGTGATCATAGCTGTGCCCTAAAAGAAAACGGGCCTGCAGTGTAAAACATGGGCAGCCTGCACAACAATACGCAGTGAATGGAGCCTGTAGATTTCAATGAGTTTGTTTATATGTGCATATTTTCATACGCATTTCAGTCACACAAAAAAAGACAGCATACTCTATTTTCATGTGTATTTGCGCACTAAAAGTCCCCATAGAGGTCAATGAGGATTTGCAAATGTGTGCAGTATATACACTGGGAGATGCGTGAGACACTGCATTAGGGTGCATTCCCACGAACGTATATCGGCTCGGTTTTCACGCCGAGCCGATAAACGTTGTCCTCATCTGCAGGGGGAGAGGATGGAAGAGCAAGGAGCAGGAATCGAGCTCCCGCCCCCTCTCTGCTTCCTCTCCGCCCCTCTGCACTATTTGCAATGGGGAGAGGCGGAACAGGGGCGGGGCTAATTCTCAGCACGTAGCCCCGCCCCATCCCACCTCCTTTCATTGCAAATAGTGCAGAGGGGTGGAGAGGAGGCAGAGAGGGGGCGGGAGCTCAGTTCCTGCTCCTTGCTCTTCCATCCTCCCCCCCCTGCAAATGAGGACGACGTATATCGGCTCGGCGTGAAAACCGAGCCGATATGCGTTCGTGGGAATGCAGCCTTATTGTGCAGGTTAAAGTACACATCTGGAACTCATTGCACTAATTAGTCATTTCAATTGGTATGTATTTTTTGCTGCGCGCAAATGCCCATGCCTTGAGCATTAAGAAAGTACACTAAAATACGGAAATTCGCACGCAAAAAAGCATACGCTTGTGTGAAGCAGGGCTTATAGGACATATCCAGTGATTCATATAAATGAGAGCATTCATTATTAATAAAGGAAATGTAAGAGGTGAAATATAGAAACGGCGAGCAGACGGGCGGATGACAAACTAAAGCCAAACGCAGCAGGACCACCAAAGAGCAGCAACAAGATAAAGAATTGTCATAACAATCCAGTTCACGGCCCTGGAGAGATTTATTCTAGGGAAGCGGTGGAGGTGTCGGATGTCTTCCGCCTAGTGAGTCATCTGACCGGCGGCGAACTCCCAGATGTGCAGTGGAGATGACCGGGCAAGCGACCGCTGCTGCAAATAAAGACGCAGTGATTCCAGAGCGTAATGTGTGAGCCACACATGATAACTCTGCCGATACAGGGATTCCCCTTTCCTGTTCTTGCATATTTGCGCACCTCCCATAGACTTCTATTAGGCCCTTTGTGAGCAGGTCCTATTTTTTTGCACACGTAAAAAATGCACGTACAAAAAAAGGAAATGAGAACCAAGCCATTGAAATCAATGGGTTCTATTTTCTGTGATGTGCGCACATGATTTTTGCACGTGCAAAAACATGCGCAAATATATCCGCCTGAAGCCACCCTTAATCTACTGCTGCTGATTTCTGCTCCATAGCCCACCACGTATACATGCAGATTTTGGCACAGAATTATCTGCATCTTTAGGTGTGTCTTACGCATTAGAAAGGTCCCTTAGAGGATCCACCAGTCAGTGTCTCCCGATGCTTTACACTGCAACCCTGCACTATTAAAACATATTATGACTCCAGCTAAAAGGGGTTGTCAAGGGTTAGAAAAACATGGCTGCTTTCTACCAAACACAGCGCCACCCTTGTCCGTGGGTCATGTCTGGTATTGCAAGTCAGTTGAAGAGAACTCATGGACAAGGGTGTTTGGAAGAAAGCAGACATGTTTTTCTAACCTCAGAGAGCCCCTTTCAGTGTATTGTCTACTTTATGCGTTAAAAACTGCATAATTGGAAAAAGAACTGCAACTCATTAGACTAATTAGTCATTTCAATCATGCCTATCTTCTTGTCACATGCAAATAAACAGGACTTCAGGGCACAAAACGTTCAGTAAAATACACAATGTGCATTAAAATCAGTTTTCATTCGCAGAAACACAGCGCTCAAGCGCACGCATATATGTGTACACTACAGTATAGGAGGCCAGAGGATAATGCGATGTAAATTGACCAGTGGTGCGGATCTAAGGGCTTATTTATATCAGCTCCGTTTTCACGCCAAGCCGATATACGGTGTCCTTGTCTGCAGGGGGGGGGGGGGACGGAAGAGCCAGGAGCAGGAACTGAGCTCCTGCCCTCTCTCCGCCCCTTGCCACTATTTGCAATAGGAGGGGGTGGGGCAGGGGTGGGGCTAAGTCCTGGCGCTTAGCTCTGCCCCATCCGACCCCTCCCATTGCAAATACTGGTGAAGGGCGGGAGCTCAGTTCCTGCTTCTGGCTCTTTCATCCTCCCCCCCCCCCCCCCCCCCACCTGCAGACCAGGACACCGTATATCGGCTCGGAGTGAAAACCGAACCGATATACAGTCGTCTAAATAAGCCCTCAACATGGATTTTATACAGATTCGTACAATCATCTACAACAGATTTTAGGCTATAGCTGGTGCCTGTTATATCTGTCAATAGTGCTGGCACCTGTTATATCAGACTGTAGTGCTGGCACTTGTTATATGTGTCAATAGTTCTGGCAGCTGTTTTATCTGTTTGTAGTGCTGGCACCTGTTATATCAGTCTATAGTGCTGGCAGTTGATATATCAGTCTGTAGTGCTGGCACCTGATATATTAGTTTGTAGTGTCGGCACATGATATATCAGTCTGTAGTGTGGGCATCTGTATATTAGTCTATAATGTGGCTATTTGTTATTTCGGTCTGCAGTGCTGGAATCTGCTATTATCAGTTTATAGTACTGGAACTTGTTATATCAGGCACTTGTTATATCAGTCTGTACTGGAGGCACCTGTTATATCAGTCAATAGTGCTGGCACCTCTTTGTTTTGTCAGTCTATAGTGCTGGCACCTGTTATATGTCTGTAGTGCAGGCAGTTGTTATATCAGTTTATATTGCTGGCATCTGTTATATCAGTCTGCAGTGCAGCCAACTGTTATATCAGTCTACAGTGCTGGCACCTGTCATATCAGTCTATGGTGGTCGCACCTCTTATATCAGTCTGTATTGCAGGCACCTTTTATATCAGTTAGTAGTGCTAGCACCTGTTATATCAGACTATAGTGCTGGCACCTGTTATATAAGTTTATAGGGCAGGCCCCTGTTATATCAGTCTATAGTGCTGGTAACTGTTATATCAGTCTATAGTGCTGGCACTTGTTATATCAGTTAATAATACTGGCACCTGTTACAACACTCTATAGTGCTGGCAACTGTTATACATCTGTAGTGCAGGCAGTTGTTATATCAGTCTATAGTGCTGCCACACCTGTCTTATCAGTCTATAGTGCTGGCACCTGTTATAACAGTCTATAGTACTGGTAACTGTTTTATCAGCTTATAGTACTGCCACACCTGTTTTATCAGTCTGTAGTGGAGGTACCTTTTATATCAGTCTATATTGCTGGCAACTGTTATATTAGTCTGTAGTGCAGGCAATGGTTATATCAATCTATAGTGCTGACACCTGTTATATCAGTCTGTAGTGCTGGCACTTGCTATATAAGTCTGTACTGCTGGCACTTGTTATATCAGTCTGTTGTGCAGACATTTGTTATATCAGTCTATATTGCTGGCACCCGTTATATCAGTCTATATTGCTGACACCCGTTATATTAGTGTATATTGCTGGCACCTATTATATCAGTCTGTAGTGCAGGCAATTGTTATATCAGTCTGTAGTGTTGGCACCTGTTGTATCAGTCTATAGTGCTGGCACCTGTTATATATTTCTGCAGTGCTGGCATTTGATATATCAGTCTATAGTGTGGGCACCTGATATATCTGTCCATAGTGTGGACATCTATAATATCTGCCTATAGTACTGGCACCTGATATATCAGTCTGCAGTGTGGGCATCTGTGTATCAGTTTATAAAGTCACTATTTATTATTTTGCTCTGCAGTGCTGCAATCTGCTATATCAGTCTATAGTGCTGGTACCTATTAAATCAGTCGGTAGTTCTGGCACCTGTTATATTAGTCTGTAGTTCTGGCACCTGTTATATCAGTCTGTAGTGTTGGTGCCTGTTATATCAGTTGGTAGTTCTGGCACCTGATATATTAATCTGTAGTGTGGGCATCTGTATACCAGTTTATAATGTGGCTATTTGTTATTTCAGTCTGCATTGCTGGAATCTGCTATATCAGGCTATAGTGCTGGTACCTTTTATATCAGTCTATAGTGCAGCCACTTGTTATATCAGTCTATAGTGCAGCCATTTGTTACATCAGTCTATAGTGCTGGCACTTATATCAGTCTTGTTATGAGTCTGTACTGCAGGCACCTGTTATATCAGTCTGTAGTGCTGGCACCTGTTATATCAGTTTAAAATGCTGGCACATTTATATTAGTTTATAGTGCTGGCACCTGTTATATCCATCTGTAGTGTTGGCACCTGTTATATTGGTCTAAAAATGCAGGCATCTGCTATATCAGTCTATAGTGCAGCTATTTGTTATATCAGTCTATAGTGCTGGCACTTATATCAGTCTTGTTATCAGTCTGTACTGCAGGCACCTGTTATATCAGTCTGTAGTGCTGGCACCTGTTATATCAGTTTAAAGTGCTGGCACATTTATATTGGTTTATAGTCCTGGCACCTGTTATATCAGTCTGTAGTGCTGGCACCTGTTATATCAATCTGTATTGTTGGTACCTGTTATATTAGTCTATAGTGCTGGCACCTATTTTAATAGTCTATAGTACTGGCATCTGATATATCAGTCTGTAGTGTGGGCATCTGTATATCAGTTTTTTAAAGTGGCTATTTATTGTTTTGGTCTGCGGTGCTGCAATCTGCTATATCAGTCTATAGTGCTGGTATCTGTCATATCAGTTGGTAGTTCTGGCACCTGTTATATCAGTTGGTAATTCTGGCACCTGTTATATCAGTCAGTAGTTCTGGCACCTGTTACATCAGTCTGTAGTTCTGGCACCTGTTACATCAGTCTGTAGTTCTGGCACCTGTTATATCAGTTGGTAATTCTGGCACCTGTTATGTCAGTTGGTAGTTCTGGCACCTGTTATATTAGTCTGTAGTTCTGGCACCTGTTATATCAGTTTATATTGCTGGCACCTTTTACATCAGTCTATAGTGCTGGCACCTGTTATATCAGCCTATAGTAGTTGTATTTGCTATATCAGTCTATAGTGCTGGCACCCACTATATCAGTCTATAGTACTCGCAAATATTAGTATATATTGCTCGCAGTATGTAGTGTGGGTATTTGTTGTTTTTTTTGGCCTGCAGTGCTGGAATCTGCTATATCGGTCTATAGTGCTGGCACTTGTCATATCAGACTATAGTGGTGGCACCTCTTATATGAGTGTATTGCGGGCAGCTGTTCTATGAGTCTGTATTGCAGGCACCTGTTATATCAGTCTGTATTGCAAGCACCTGTTATAGGAGTCTGTATTGCAGGCACCTGTTATAGGAGTCTATAGTGCAGGCACCTGTTATAGCAGTCTGTAGTGCAGGCACCTGTTATATGAGTCTGTATTGTTGGCA
This sequence comes from Eleutherodactylus coqui, assembly GCF_035609145.1. NCBI lineage: Eukaryota > Metazoa > Chordata > Amphibia > Anura > Eleutherodactylidae > Eleutherodactylus > Eleutherodactylus coqui. The sequence continues at coordinate 50,327,347 of NC_089838.1, read as the reverse complement.
CCTGTTATATTAGTCTATAGTGCTGGCACCTATTTTAATAGTCTATAGTACTGGCACCTGATATATCAGTCTGTAGTGTGGGCATCTGTATATCAGTTTTTTAAAGTGGCTATTTATTGTTTTGGTCTGCAGTGCTGCAATCTGCTATATCAGTCTATAGTGCTGGTATCTGTTATATTAGTTGGTAGATCTGGCACCAGTTATATCAGTTGGTAGTTCTGGCACCTGTTATATCAGTTGGTAGTTCTGGCACCTGTTAAATCAGTCTGTAGTTCTGGCACCTGTTATATCAGTCTGTAGTTCTGGCACCTGTTATATCAGTCTGTAGTTCTGGCACCTGTTACATCAGTTTATAGTGCTGGCACCTGTTATATCAGTCTATAGTACTTGTATTTGCTATATCAGTCTATAGTGCTGGCACCTACTATATGAGTCTGTAGTACTGGCACATATTAGTATATATTGCTCGCAGTATGTAGTGTGGGTATTTTGTTTTGGTCTGCAGTGCTGGAATCTGCTATATCGGTCTATAGTGCTGGTACCTGTTATACCAGTTTATATTGCTGGCACTTGTCATATCAGACTATAGTGGTGGCACCTCTTATATGAGTGGATTGCAGGCAGCTGTTCTATGAGTATGTATTGCAGGCACCTGTTATATCAGTCTGTATTGCAGGCACCTGTTATAGGAGTCTGTAGTGCAGGCATCTGTTATAGCAGTCTGTAGTGCAGGCACCTGTTATAGCAGTCTATAGTACTCGCACATATTAGTATATATTGCTCGCAGTATGTAGTGTGGGTATTTGTTGTTTTTTTTGGTCTGCAGTGCTGGAATCTGCTATATCGGTCTATAGTGCTGGCACTTGTCGTATCAGACCATAGTGGTGGCACCTCTTATATGAGTGTATTGCGGGCAGCTGTTCTATGAGTCTGTATTGCAGGCACCTGTTATATCAGTCTGTATTGCAAGCACCTGTTATAGGAGTCTGTATTGCAGGCACCTGTTATAGCAGTCTGTAGTGCAGGCACCTGTTATATGAGTCTGTATTGTTGGCACCTGTTATATCAGTCTATAGTGCTGGTACCTATTTTAATGGTCTATAGTACTGGCACCTGATATATCAGTCTGTAGTGTGGGCATCTGTATATCAGTTTTTTAAAGTGGCTATTTATTGTTTTGGTCTGCAGTGCTGCAATCTGCTATATCAGTCTATAGTGCTGGTATCTGTTATATTAGTTTGTAGTTCTGGCACCTGTTATATCAGTTGGTAGTTCTGGTACCTGTTATGTCAGTTGGTAGTTCTGGCACCTGTTATATCAGTCTGTAGTTCTGGCACCTGTTATATCAGTTTATAGTGCTGGCACCTTTTACATCAGTCTATAGTGCTGGCACCTGTTATATCAGTCTATAGTACTTGTATTTGCTATATCAGTCTATAGTGCTGGCACCTACTATATCAGTCTATAGTACTCGCACATATTAGTATATATTGCTCGCAGTATGTAGTGTGGGTATTTGGTTTTTTTTTTGGTCTGCAGCGCTGGAATCTGCTATATTGGTCTATAGTGCTGGTACCTCTTATACCAGTTTATATTGCTGGCACTTGTCATATCAGACTATAGTGGTGGCACCTCTTATATGAGTGGATTGCAGGCAGCTGTTCTATGAGTCTGTATTGCAGGCACCTGTTATAGGAGTCTGTAGTGCAGGCAACTGTTATAGCAGTCTGTAGTGCAGGCACCTGTTATAGCAGTCTGTAGTGCAGGCACCTTTTATAGCAGTCTGTAGTGCAGGCACCTTTTATAGCAGTCTGTAGTGCAGGCACCTTTTATAGCAGTCTGTAGTGCAGGCACCTTTTATAGCAGTCTGTAGTGCAGGCACCTTTTATAGCAGTCTGTAGTGCAGGTACCTGTTATAGCAGTCTGTAGTGCAGGAACCTGTTATAGCAGTCTGTAGTGCAGGCACCTGTTATAGCAGTCTGTAGTGCAGGCACCTGTTATAGCAGTCCCTAGTGCAGGCACCTGTTATTGCAGTGTGTAGTGCAGGCACCTGTTATAGCAGTCTGTAGTGCAGGCACCTGTTATATGAGTCTGTAGTGCAGGCACCTGTTATATGAGTCTGTAGTGCAGGCACCTGTTATATGAGTCTGTAGTGCAGGCACCTGTTATAGCAGTCTGTATTGCAGGCACCTGTTATATGAGTCTCTATTGCTGGCACCTTTTATATCAGTCTGTATTGTTGGCACCTGTTATATCAGGCTATAGTGCTGGCACCTATTTTAATAGTCTACAGTACTGGCACCAGATATATCAGTCTATAGTGTGGGCATCTGTATATCAGTTTTTTAAAGTGGCTATTTATTATTTTGGTCTGCAGTGCTGCAATCTGCTATATCAGTCTATAGTGCTGGTATCTGTTATATCAGTTTGTAGTTCTGGCAGCTGTTATATCAGTCTGTAGTACTGGCACCTGTTATATCAGTCTGTAGTTCTGGCACCTGTTATATCAGTCGGTAGTTCTGGCACCTGTTATATCAGTTGGTAGTTCTGGCACCTGTTATATCAGTCTGTAGTTCTGGCACCTGTTATATCAGTCTGTAGTTCTGGCACCTGTTATATCTGTCTGTAGTTCTGGCACCTGTTATATCAGTCTGTAGTTCTGGCACCTGTTATATCAGTTTATATTGCTGGCACCTTTTACATCAGTCTATAGTGCTGGCACCTGTTATATCAGCCTATAGTAGTTGTATTTGCTATATCAGTCTATAGTGCTGGCACCTACTATATCAGTCTATAGTACTCGCACATATTAGTATATATTGCTCGCAGTATGTAGTGTGGGTATTTGGGGTTTTTTTGGTCTGCAGTGCTGGAATCTGCTATATCAGTCTATAGTGCTGGTACCTGTTATACCAGTCTATATTGCTGGCACTTGTCATATCAGACTATAGTGGTGGCACCTCTTATATGAGTGTATTGCAGGCAGCTGTTCTATGAGTCTGTATTGCAGGCACCTGTTATATCAGTCTGTATTGCAGGCACCTGTTATAGGAATCTGTATTGCAGGCACATGTTATAGGAGTCTGTAGTGCAGGCACCTGTTATAGCATTCTGTAGTGCAGGCACCTGTTATAGCAGTCTGTAGTGCAGGCACCTGTTATAGCAGTCTGTAGTGCAGGCACCTGTTATAGCAGTCTGTAGTGCAGGCACCTGTTATATGATTCTGTAGTGCAGGCACCTGTTATGAGTCTGTAGTGCAGGCACCTGTTATGAGTCTGTAGTGCAGGCACCTGTTATATGAGTCTGTAGTGCAGGCACCTGTTATATCAGTCTGTATTGCAGGCACCTTTTATATGAGTCTGTATTGCAGGCACCTGTTATATGAGTCTGTACTGTTGGCACCTGTTATATCAGGCTATAGTGCTGGCACTTATTTTAATAGTCTATAGTACTGGCACCTGATATATCAGTCTGTAGCGTGGGCATCTGTATATCAGTTTTTCAAAGTGGCTATTTATTATTTTGGTCTGCAGTGCTGCAATCTGCTATATCAGTCTATAGTGCTGGTATTTGTTATATCAGTTGGTAGTTCTGGCACCTGTTATATCAGTCTGTAGTTCTGGCACCTGTTATATCAGTCTGTAGTTCTGGCACCTGTTATATCAGTTTATAGTGCTGGCACCTTTTACATAAGTCTATAGTGCTGGCACCTGTTATATCAGTCTATAGTACTTGTATTTACTATATCAGTCTATAGTACTCGCACATATTAGTATATATTGCTCGCAGTATGTAGTGTGGATATTTGGGGTTTTTTGGTCTGCAGTGCTGGAATCTGCTATATCAGTCTATAGTGCTGGTACCTGTTATACCAGTCTATATTGCTGGCACTTGTCATATCAGACTATAGTGGTGGCACCTCTTATATGAGTGTATTGCAGGCAGCTGTTCTATGAGTCTGTAGTGCAGGCACCTCTTATATAAGTGTATTGCAGGCAGCTGTTCTATGAGTCTGTATTGCAGGCACCTGTTATATCAGTCTGTAATGCAGGCACCTGTTATAGGAGTCTGTATTGCAGGTACCTGTTATAGCAATCTGTAGTGCAGGCACCTGTTATAGCAATCTGTATTGCGGGCACCTGTTATAGCAGTCTGTATTGCAGGCACCTGTTATATTAGTCTGTATTGCAGGCGCCTATTATATGAGTCTGTAGTGCAGGCACCTGTTATATGAGTCTGTAGTGCAGGCACCTGTTATATGAGTTTGTACTGCAGGCACCTGTTATATGAGTTTGTAGTGCAGGCACCTGTTATATGAGTCTGTAGTGCAGGCACCTGTTATATGAGTCTGTAGTGCAGGCACCTGTTATAGCAGTCTGTAGTGCAGGCACCTGTTATAGCAGTCTGTAGTGTTGGCACCTGTTATATCTGTCTATAGTGCAGTCATCGCATATATGAATTTGTAGCGCAGGCACATGTTATATCAGTCTATAGTGCTAGCGCCCGTTATATTAGTATGTACTGCTGGCACCTGTTATTTCAGGCTATAGGGCTGGCTCCTGTTATATCAGTCTATAGCTTCAAGAAGAGGTCGATTTATATCATGTTATGTCTTTTAATATACATGTTTTATAGGTCCTGCGACACCTTTATGAGATTGGTATGTTTTGTAACCTATCCTAATGAAAATTTAGTTTAGAACAGAGTGAACAATATCAGTCTATAGTTCTGGCACCTGTTATATCAGTTTATAATTTTGGCACCTATTATATCAGTCTGTTGTGCTGGAACCTGTTATATCAGTTTGTAGTGTTGGTGCCTGTTATATCAGTTTGTAGTGTTGGTGCCTGTTATATCAGTCTGTAGTGTTGGCGCCTGTTATATCAGTCTGTAGTGTTGGCGCCTGTTATATCAGTCTGTAGTGTTGGCGCCTGTTATATCAGTCTGTAGTGTTGGTGCCTGTTATATCAGTTCATATTGCTGGCAATTGTTACATCAGTCTGTAGTCCCGTCACTTGTTATATCAGTCTATAGTACTGGCACCTGTTATAACAGTCTGTAGTGTTGGTGCCTGTTATAGCTGCCTGTAGTGTTGGCACCTGTTCTATATCAGTCTGTAGTGCTTGCAACTTATATATCAGTCTATAGTGTTGGCGCTGGTGATATCAGTCTATAGTGTTGACACAATTGTTATATCAGTCTGTAGTGTTGGTGCCAGTTATATTAGTCTTTAGCCCTGGCACCTGTTAAATTAGTCTGTAGCGTTGGCACCTGTTCTACATCAGTCTGTAGTGCTTGCAACTTATATATCAGTCTGTAGTGTTGACACCTGTTATATCAGTCTGTAGTGTTGGCGCCTGTTACATCAGTCTATAGTTTCGGCACCTGTTATATCAGTCTGTAGTGTAGGCACCTGTAATATCAGTCTATAGTGCTGGAACCTGTTATATCAGTCAGTAGTGCTAGCACCTGTTATATCAGTCAGTAGTGCTGGCGCCTGTTTAACAGTCAGCAGTGCTGGCACCTGTTTAACAGTCAGCAGTGCTGGCACCTGTTTAACAGTCAGCAGTGCTGGCACCTGTTTTATCAGGCAGTAGTGCTGGCACCTGTTTTATCAGTCAGTAGTGCTGGCACCTGTTTTATCAGTCAGTAGTGCTGGCACCTGTTTTATCAGTCTGCAGTGCTGTGACCTGTTATATCAGTCTATAGTGCAGCCATAGTGTAGGTGCCTGGTATATCAGTCTGTAGTGCTGACACCTGGTATATCAGTTTGTAGTATTAGCACTTGTTATATCAGTCTGTAGTGTTGGAGCCTGGTATATCAGTCTATAGTCCTGGCACCAGGTATATCAGTCTGTAGTGTTAGCTTGTTATATAAGTCTATAGTACTGGCGACTGTTATATCAGTCTGAAGTGTTGGCACTTGGTATATCAGTTTGTAGTGTTGGTGCTTGTTATATCAGTCTATATTGCTGGCACATGGTACATTAGTCTGCAGTATTGGCACCCATTAGAACAGGTGCCAGCACCACAGACTTATATATCAGTCTATAGTGCTTGCATTCATTATTTTAATCTGTAGTTCTGGCAACTGTTATATCAGTCTGTAGTGCTGACACCTGTTATATCAGTCTACAGTGTTGGCACCTGTTATATCAGTCTGTACTGCTGGCTCCTGTTCTATCAGTCTATAGTGCTTGCACCCATTATATCAGTATGAAGTTCTGGCACCTGTGATATTAGTCTGTAGTGCTGGAACCTGTAATAGTAATCTCTTGTGTTGTGCCTGTTTATATAAGTCTGTAGTTCAGGCTCCTGTTATATCAGTCTGTAGTGTTGATGCGTGTTATATCAGTCTATAGTGCTGGCACCTGGTATATTAGTCTGTAATGTTGGCCCCTGTTATATCAGTCTATAGTGCTAGCACCTGTTATAGCAGTCTGTAGTGCTGGCACCCATTAAATCAGTCTGTAGTGTTGGCACTTGTTATATCAGTCTGTAGTGTTGGTGCCTATTATATCAGTCTATAGTGCTGCCACCTTGTATGTCAGTCTGTAGTGTTGGTGCCTGTTATATTAGTCTGTAGTCCTGGCACCTGTTATATCAGTCTGTACTGCTGGCACCTGTTATATAAGTCTGTAATGTTGATATCTGTTATATCAGTCTGTAGTGTTGGAACCTGGTATAGAAATCTGTAGTGATGGCACCTGTTCTATCAGTCTATAGTGCTGGCACCCATTAAATCAGTCTGTAGTGGTGGCACCTGTAACATAAGTCTATAGTGTTGGCACTTTTGATATCAGTCTGTAGTGTTGGTGCCTGTTATATCAGTCTATAGTGCTGGCACCTGGTATAGCAGTCTGCAGTATTGGCACCTGTTATATCAGTTAGTAGTGTTGGTGCCTAGTATTTCAGTCTGTAGTGTTGGTGCCTGGTACATCAGACTGTAGTGTTGGCACCTGTTATATCAGACTGTAGTGTTGGTGTCTGTTATATCTGTCTGTAGTGTTGGCTCCTGTTATATCAATCTGAAGTGTTGGCACCTTTTATATCAGTTTATAGTGCAGGCACCTTTTATATCAGTTTATAGTGCTGGCACCTGTTATATTAGTCTGTAGTGTTGGCACGTGTTATATCAGTCTGTATTATATCAAGTTAAGAAAAAAGAAAAAAAAAACGATACAGCTCACTGTTATTCCAAGGATTTCTGCCGACCAAGGAATTTCTGCGCTGCAACGTATCTTTTTGCCGATACGCTGCAGCCGTCTGTGTGAATGGCAGAAAATACTTGGCTCAAGTCGGGACCTGATTGTGGCTATTCTTCATTCATGCAATTTTACATACAGTTACAAATTTTACAAACTCATACGGTTGTATGAAAGAGCCCTTAGGAACACGCAGCTGGTCATACCAGCACAATCCTCCCAAACTGCCAGTATCTTTTCCCACTGGAGAATAGAAATAATCTCCGCTTAAGTGGCCTCTCGGAGGAAGTGGCAGCCACCCAGCTGGAGTCTTGGACTGAAACCTTCTTTTTCTCCCTGATTCAACACCGCTTGGATAAACCCATCTAGATTGACCGCATACACAGGGCCCTGGGTCCAAAGTCATCCAACCCTAAACGTGCCAGGGATATCGCATGCCGCATCCATTTTTACAAAGATAAGCAAGCCATCCTGAAATGTTTCCAAGAAGCTATTAACTTGCTGCACCGTGGTACACCAATCATCTGCCAGTCCTAGCCAGGCATATTCTATGTATTAGCACTTAACTCTCTTACTAATGGTCTAATCCTCTTATTACTGATATTTTCTATCTTGGCTATTTGTTCCCTTATTCTATTTACTCTTCTTTCTTTTTCTTCTCTTACCCGATAGCAAGGACCCTATTAATGAAACTGACGTTACAGTAAACTTAACTTTTTGCTCCTACAACACCAGGAGCTTGAATACACCAGCGAAGAGAAGTCAGATTTCGGCTCACCTCCACAAAAAAGAAGTGAAGACCTATTTTCAAGTCTCTAATATACCTAGATGTTATTAACGTTATTGTACAACATGACATCATGGTTCCCTCTCCACCACATGGTGTATCTATTGCTATATGTTAGGTTGTGCATCTGGGACCTGTTGTTGTACAGGCTTCCTGGTGCACACCTTCACAGGTGAGGGGTTAATTGAGCTGGCTGGGTGTAGTTGCTTAGCCAATCCCCTGGGTCGGTGTAGATATATACTCCAGCCCCTCTGCAAGAACATGCTGCATCTCCTCAGACTTGTCTGTCTGTGTATGTGTCAGGTCTCCCTGCAGCTTGCTGTATTGTTGTGTCCTGTGCTGCTTGATTTCGTGTCTTGCTAGAGTAGGGACTGCAAAACACGAGGACCCTTAATCATTGGGCTTGCAGCTTAAGTTCATTGGCCAATGCACGAACTAATCCCTCATTTTTATATTCAGCTGTATCATCTGCTTTAGGTTGAGTGGTAAGTGTGTTTGTCATCTGTCAGTTTCCTGTTTGTGCATTTGAATTGCCCGTACTTGTCCTGGTTCCGTGTACCACCTATTCTGGGGGAGCCAGGGCCGAGGTTCCAGCATGGGACTGCCTTTATCGAGGCAATCGCTCTGCTGTTAGGTAGGGCCGTGCATCTTCCCTTCAGCACTGTCTCAGTTGTCTGTTTGTCCCCATTTGGTACTCTTTGGGTCACGTTCATGTGGGCCCGGTCATTGTTTGCCCACACAATTGTAACAGTATACATAAACAATTTCCCCACCAACCTATCTCTTCAGAAATAGACCTTGAAGGACATTATATACTTCTTAAAATCACTGTGGGTACAATATATTAACTATTGCTAATGAATATTTCCCTAATCATGCATAGCTTCTCTTTGGATCCCAGAGACTGAAGGCATTAACATGATTTGCTGCAGGCTTCAATATAATACTTGGCGGAGACTTCAACCTTTACTTTGAACCGCTACTGGGCTCTTCTGGTATGGGTAAGTCTGGTGTGTCCTTTGCTGCTATACGTAGGCTGAAAAGATCTCTCACATCCCTGAAATTCATTTATCTGTGTAGACTTTTACATGCTGGGGTCAAGGATTTCAGTTATCATTCCCTAGTACATAACAGCTATAGCCGCTTAGATTACTTATTTGACTCTCATAGCCTATTCGTCCTGGTTCTTACTTGTCCAATAGACTTCTTTTGTGGTCAGACCATGCTCCGTTTTGCAGTACCCTCCGGGGCTTCTCAGACAGGGGTGGGGATCATACCTGGTGCCTGAACGATAACCTTTTGAATGACACGCTTTGTCTGAAGGCTGTATGTAGGGCAATCAAAGACTTCTGTATTGATCATATCCAATGGGAGGCCCTAAAATGTGTGGTCAGAGGAATATTTAGTTTGCATGGTTCTAAATTGAAAAAAGGGTGATCCCACAAGTTGGGGCACCTACTTGAGAGGCTACATTAACTGGAGGTTTCCAATAAATCGTCTCCTTCAGATCCGTTACAAGCAAAGATTTCCACAAATCGCCAGCAGGTTCTCTTAATTATGGATCATTATTCATTGTGTTACAGGGACAGGCCTCACAGGGGATATTATGAAATGTGGCCAGTGGTTAGCTAGAGCCATTCATCCAAAAATATCCTAACCCCACATATTTTCTATTACTTCTCCCAATAAAGGTTTAGTTCTCCCAACTACTGATATTCTTGACAGCTTCCAGTATTATTATCAAACCCTGTAGAATCTTACCGGTGATGCAGGAGATTCAGAGGCTCAGATAATGGAGAGTATCCAGACCTACAAGATCAAATATGCCCCTGACCCTATTTAAGATGAGGAATGCTACGATTTAAACTGTAACATCACAGAACAAGACATCCTTGAAGTAATCCAAAACCTGAAGATAGGTAAAAGTTTGGGGCTGGATGGCTTCACGCCTAAGTTTTACAAATTATATGGAAATCGACTAGTTTCCCTACTGCTCAAATCCTTTAATGCTATCTCCAACACTTGACCATTCCCTCCCCTGGTGTTTCAAGCCCTAATGACAATATTGTCTAAGCCAAGGAAAGATCCCTCAGTCTGCAGTAATTCGGCCCATATCACTACTCAACATTGACACAAAACTGTTCTCAAAAATCTTAGCTTCTCATTTGCAACCATTCATACCATCCTTAATCCATAGAGAATAGGTTGGATTTGCACCAGGCAGTGAGGCTAGGGACACTACTATTAGAACTGTATTCCTTATTTCACAGGCTCACTACTCCAAGAACTCCCTTTGTCTTTTAACAGTTGATGTAGAAAAAGCATTTGAACCCCCAGGGTCCACTGGGGGTTCCTAGAGGTGACCCTGAGATTAGATTTGGTCCTTGGTTCTTGAACAGGATTATGGCCTTATATCATAACCCAACGGCCTGGGTTCAGGTGAACAGGACTTTATCCTCTCCCTTAAAAATTAAAAATGGCACAAGCCAGGGTTGTCCCTTATCAACTTGTCTTGGTGATGGAATCCTTAGCAAATGCTCTCAGAAATAATCCAGATATATGGGGATTTGAGACAAAAACCTTCAAACATAAACTAGCATTGTTCACTGATGATCTCTTAATCTACATGAGGAACCCTAGGATTGCCCTACCGACAGTCTTGTGGGAATTCAAAAACTTTGGCAGGGTTAGCAATTACGAAGTCAACATCCACAAATATGAAATTCTCAATATAACCCTCCCGACAACTAAAGTATCACATCTTAGGTCATCATTTTTAACACGTTGGCGGGATGATTGTATCAAATACCTAACTGTCAATCCAGACCACTTATTTGATCTAAATTACAAATCTATGCTTTCCTTACTTAAAGCAGAGTTACTGAAGTGGTGGCCTCTTGCTGTCTCGTGGTTTGCTAGCATTAATGTCCTGAAAATTAATTCCATCCTTAAGTTCCTTTAGCTGTTTCAGACTCTCCCTCTCAAACTGCCTAGATCTTACCTATCTCGTATTTGTAAGATTTCCCCTAAATTTCGTTAGATGGAGCACTAAACTCTATATGAAATATAGGTTACTTATACGACATAAGGAGAAAGGGGGAGGAGGCTTACCAAACTTTTCCCCATACCATAAAGCAACTATCTGTAGTTGTATATTAGACATTTTCCACAACCGATCTTCTCAGCAATGGGTAGAATTAGAACAAGATTTTGCTCCCTACCAGACCCAAAGTATTTTTTAGCTCCCACTGGACATTGGCTGACGAAATCTTAAGATCTCGCCTTTCCTGGGCTAGTTTTTTGACATCTGGGATGGTTTTGCCACACATCTGAGATTGATTTTGAGGCCTGGTCTGCTCATCCCCCTTGTGGGTAACCCTGTGTAGCATTTCTGGCACTGGGTTTGGTATGGAGCCACGGGTGTAGTTACCGCACAGGTCCAGAGAGTAGTCAAGGAAGAGCCAGGGGTCAGCAACGGGAGGTCTTGTGTCATAGTACAATAGGGAGGAGGCGGGTAGCGTTGTCAGAAGGGAAGCCAGAAGTCGGTATCAGGCGGTCTCAGTTTAGATAGCAGAGGAGCTGACACAGGCTGGGCATGATTTCAATACTTACAAATTTGTTAATACATTCACTCCCTTGGTCCTGTATCATAATTATTATCCCTGTTATCCTAATTCGAAAAATCTTCCTTATCCTTTCTCTCCTCTCCACTTCCCTATTCTTTCAATCCTTTATTTCCATGATGTGTATTTGCTCTTCATTGGATTTGTAGCTTTTCAGTAAAATATTTTTTGAACCATTAATATATCAGGGGACAATACAGAGATCTCTCCCATCATGTATTTATACCCAGGACTGTGACTGTAACAAGGGGGCGCCCTCTAATTCTAGAGAAAAGAAGGTTCCTACTCTGACATAGAAGGGGCTTCTTTACTATAAGAGCATGAGACTATGGAACTCTCTTCCTGAGGACGGGGTGATGGCGAATTCAATGAAAGAGTTTAAGAGGGGCCTGGACTCCTTTCTTGAGCATTACAAGTCTACATGTTTTAGTCACTGATTACTTCAGAAAGGTCGGTGATCTGGGAACTATTCCAATTGCCAAATTGGAGTTGGGAAGGATTTTTTTCCCTTAAATGAGGAAAATTGGGTTCTACCTGATTGACGTTTTTCCATCCTATGGATCAACATTTGCGGGTAATAGGCTGAATTGAATGGACACATATCTTTTTTTCAGCCTAACATACTATATTGGCCCTTTTACCCACAAAGATGATCACTCAAAAGATGGCTTTTGAGCCATCATTTTGCATAAACTACTAATTGGTATTAATGCCAATTAGTAGCTTATTAATGCATGTGAGCTGTGGGGAGCTATATTCAGAGAACAGCGGGTGGTCTGTTCTATGAATACATTCCCTTTGTTCTGCCACAGGGCTGACAGCTGAGACAATGTTAGCAGCACTTCCCGTGGAGAACATAGCAGGCAGTCCTTTTTATCAGCTCTTCTGCGGAATGATGGATTTTATGCCGAATCTAAAACCATCGTTCGGCAGAAAAGTGAAAGATGGGCACATTTTCACGCAATGATTGTTGCTCAAAAAATGGCTTTTGATCGAGTGATAATCGTTGAGTGTTAAAGGGCCTTATATTACCATCCACCCCTACATCTACCCCAGCTAGTTTCTGTTAGGACCGCTAGGTGTGCGGGGGCCCAGGCTGGTATCCCTGTCCGGGGTTCCCCCACTCTGGTGGTTGGTCGCGGCGGTCGGCGGCGTGCCCCGCATTGTGTGCGGGCATGCCGGCCTGCTGGTAGGCTGCGTGGCGATCGGCTCGTGCGCGCTGCTGGGAGGAGGGGGTTTCATGAGTTCCCTTGGTGGTCATGTGCCATATATAAACCTACTCATCCAGTTCCTTCTGGCCAGTGTTTGTTTTGACAGGAATCCCTGTCCATCTGCCCTGGCCAGCCCTAACACAAACTCCTTTTAAGGTTGCCAATGGATCTCAGTTAGAGATGAGTGAGTATACTCACTAAGGCACATTACTCGAGCGAGTAGTGCCTTAGCCGAGTCTCTCCCCGCTCGTCTCTAAAGATTCGGGGGCTGGCGCGGGTGACAGGTGAGTTGCGGCGGGGAGCGGGGGGGAAAGAGGGAGAGAGAGATCTCCCCTCCGTTCCTACCTCCTCTTCCCCGCCGCTCCCCGCCGGCCCCCGAATATTTAGAGACGGGCGGGGAGATACTCGGCTAAGGCACGACTCGCTCGAGTAATGTGCCTTAGCGAGTATACTCGCTCATCTCTAAACTCAGTGTTTCAAGCTGCACATTTAGATTCAGGCTGTAGGCTTCCAACTGTGCAACACGCTCACATCTCATACAGCAGTATGCAGCCGGCTGTTCAAGGGCTGTATACATGGCACAAGATGTACACTAGACAGCATTGTCATTTAAGGAGCACATTCTAAATGTGGATATTACAGATAGATTAGATAAAAGTAATATATGCAAGTGGAAATAAAATAGATAGACAGTAAATAAATTTAAGTGACTTTTCTTAAGTACTTGAATCAAAAGTCACTAATGTTAAATTACACACTTCAGAAACAGAACACCTTAGAATACAGCACACTTAGAATACAGCTTGCTCACTTACTTATGATTGCCTTGTATAGCTTTCATGTGTAATACTCCTGATCCTCTTCTGTTTGGAAAGGACAAAGAAAGTTCCACAGATTCAGTTTATCAAACATTGATTGGGTAACTCCACCCTCAATCAACTGTGCAAAGCAATGGAGACTGAAACCCACAAGCAAACTAAGTGTGCTTTTAAATGTAACAATGCTCAACAATGTAACCCCTCAATATACCCCCTCAGCTGTCTCCTAAGCTGAGGGCCCACTTCTCGGATGCTGCACGGTGGACCTATCTTGATGTCACGAACAGCATGATTTCTGTGTGCCTGTTCCCACAAAACGGAGAAGAGAGTGCCTCCGCCATTTTTCTAGTTGCGGAAGAAATTCATTGCCCATGTCCAAGTTGAGAAGGGTCATTTCCGGTGTTAAAGCCCTCTGAGATCTTTAACCCCTTAGTGACGGATCTTTTTTTGCTTTTTTCCATTTTTGTTTTTTCCTACTCCCTTTTAAAAAATCGTAGCTCCTTTATTTATCCATCGACGTTGCTGTATGAGGGCTTCTTTTTTGCGGGACAAGTTGTATTTTTCAATGGCACTATTTATTGTACCATATAATTTACTGAAGAAATGGGGAAAAAAACGACATTTCACCATCTTTCGGTGTGTCCTGTTTCTACAGCGCACAAACTGCAACAAAAACAACCTGATATTTTTATTCTATGGGTCAGTATGATTACTACGATACCAAACTTATATAGTTTTTTTTTTGCTGTAGTACTTGTAATTTTTTTTTAGGATATTTTATTTTTTTCAATTATTTTCTGCGGTCATTTTGTGCGCGCAATAACTTTTTTATTTTTCTGTCGACATAGTTGTGCAAGGGCTCAATTTTTGCGGGATGTCCTGTAGTTTCCGATAGTATCAATTTGGAATACATACAACTTTTTGATTGCTTTTTATTGCATTTTTTCTGGAAGACAGAGTAACTAAAAAAGTGTATTCCTGCCGTTCTTTATTTTTTTTTTCGGACGACGTTCACCGTGCAGGAAAAATAATGCACTACTTTGATAGTTCGGACTTTTACGGACGCGGCGATACCAAATACATATTTTTATTTTATGATTTAGATTTTTTAATAATTGATATGGCAAAAGGGGGGTGATTTAAACTTTTATAACTTTTTTTTTTTTTTTTACAATTTAAAAAACTTTATTGATCTTTTTTCTTACTTTACTTTGAAGTCCCCCTGGGGGACTTTAACATGCAATGCTTTGATCGCTCCTGCAGTATGACGTACGGCTGAGCGTGGCTATTGCCCGCGAACGGCTGAGCGTGGCTATTGCCCGCGGGTGTCAGCTGTAATAAACAGCTCATGCCCGCGCTGTATGGAGGGAGATAGCGGCGCTACCTCCCTCCATACACGTCCTGCAACAGCAGGACGTAGTTTTACGATAGCGCCGTCACTAAGGGGTTAAAGTCAAGGACAAGATCCCTTCGATCCTCTCAGCCTGCAGCAAGTATTGGCACATGTTTGTGCAGCATCCCGTAGGGTGACACCGGACACATGGCATGCGCTGAGGAGCTGGAAGGGCAAGATGTTGGCTTGTCACGGCGGCACTTACCACGCTCCATCCCGGAGGGACGCACGCGGCCAAGGCCAGGGCAGTGCTGGGCCTCTTCCGGACACCCCCGGCATGGGGATGCCCAATAAACATTAGGACAGGTGAAGGGGTTGTCACGGGTGACGCCGACATTCTGGCACCCCCCGGCATGAACATCGGAGGGGAAGTAAAGGAGCCACAGACAGTAGTATAGTACCTCGGGTCTGGGCCTGGAACAACTTTTACTTGAAAACTTCACTTTAGCAATACAAGGCAAAAATGACAGAATTTGAATATTGCAGGAATTAAAGAAACTAGAGCTCCTCCACATGGCAGAGCCAAACTTCAGGATGCCTGTGTGTGACCAATTAAAGACACGTACCTCCACTCAGCGGGATTCAGACTTTAGGGCACTCGAGTGTGAACAATGACTATAGAGTATCTCCAGCAGGCGGTCCCTGACTTCAGGATGCGCGGGTGTGTAAAACAGATAATTGAGTACCTCTGCACTAGGCCTTGACAGACTGAACTTGTTCTCTGCTCACTCTCTCTCTGGGGCTCACTTACAGTTCATGCTGGAGACAAGCATTCTGGGAAACGTCTCTTCTTCTTCCTCCATCTTCAACATATGAGGGCTAAAGGTGCCGCCATGTGCCTTTGTGTTCTGCTCTCTCAGCTCCAGAAGATGGACTCTCCTTTCCCGCTCTCAAGCACTCACATTTCTAACCTCTCTCATTCCACGTGACAAGACATAAATTGATACATTTACAGACAGTCAGCTCACACTTTGCAGACATTACCTCTCATTTGCTGCAGCCGTGCAATACACATAACAGAAGGACAAGACAGTTTTGCACAGTGCATCAAGACAAGACATTATGGAGGGGGCCAGGAAAGCATGAACTGGGCAACTACATTTGTAGTTCCTCTGAACCTCCAGGAATTAAAGTAAACACGATTGCAGGTCCTCTGAGCCTAAGGACATTTACCAGAGTGGTGAAAAACAGAGTCTCCTGCCCAAAAAATGCAGAGTAAAGAAAGCTCTCCACCTGAGTCCCATCCTATGTTGCCAGGATGCGTTATACCCTGAGACGGGGACGTGTGGAGTTATTGGACCTTGCTGTGTTGCTTAGTTTGCATGTTTTAACTGAAGAGGAGATAGACTTGGACCCACAAGATAGCGCCCAGCCTTCTTCCTCTACCTGTACTCTGAAGCCTGCAAAAAATTCCACCACAAAGTTCCCGCCTTGGCTGAGGAAAATGTAAAGGGGGGGTCGCCCCTGCCACGGAACAGCAACCAGAGACAGAGGACTACCCAGAGGAGGAGACTTTCTTATCGGTGAGTGAGACACTGGATCTTTCCTTGCAAATCAGCAAGAGCCCTCACCCAGACAAGATGGCCCAGGAACCCAGGAGGATGTTCCCCACTGGCCAAGGCCTGAGTCACAACCGTGGTTGAGCGACGAACAGGAGATGTTGGCTTGGCTGCCTCACGCCATTCCTGCCCCATCACCACCTGTTTCTTCATCTCCAAAGGAGCCTTTAAGATGGGACCCTATTTTGCCAGATGTAAATAGTTTTTTTGGTCTTTTTTACAAGTTTGTTTTTCAAGTAAACAGGCTTTATCGACCGTTCCCGGTTCAGCCTTTAAAAGTTGCCTCTGTTTGTGTGGACTCTTTATTACACCTGCTGGAATTCACTGCAGAGGACAGAACGGTGGCGTCACCTGTGACAAAGACTGAAGGTAAACCACAGCTGGGTTAACCCCCATTTAATATCCTGCCCTCGGTTCCCTGGGGCAGACCCCCTTGCTACCCTCAGGGTGGGAGATGGTAGAGCCTCGTGACAAGGCCCAAACTCTACCCCAATGTCTCCTAGGCTGAGGGCCCGCTCCTCGGACGCTGCATTGTCACCTGTTACAACAGTCTATAGCTGGCACCTGTTACACCAGTCTGTACTGCTGGCACCTGTTATAGCAGTCTATAGTGAGGGCATCTGTTATATCAGTTTATACTGCAGGCATCTGTTATATCAGTGTATAATATTAGACGTGTATTTGGCTCATCGTCCTCACCCTGTGGTGGCCCAAGCTGTTAATCTGATAGGCTCCTTGTATCCTGTGTATCCTTCAACCTCTTTATGATAATTTATGAGACCACATCTTCTGAACATTGTGGAGGTGGAATTTTTGTGTAGGAGCGACAACTTTGTAAACTGTGGTGCAACTGAAGCCGCCAGCGAACATCCTGTGAGATTGTTGGAATTTTCATTACAGTGAATAATGGAGCAGTCATTTACTGATGTCAGGGCTGGAGGTCTATGTTATCAGCCAGTCTGTATGCAAATGAGAGGTCCTGCCTGCTCTTAGCTATAGCAGGAAGAACTAAACGTGAAAGGCAATTCAGGCCTTTAGGCCTCCTTCACACGAGTGACATAGTCACACGATTTTGGCGCATTGCTACAATGCTACAAATCGCATGTATGTGAAGCCCATGCTTTCCTATGGGTTACTTCACACATATGATGTTTTGTAGCATGCAACAACCCGACACAAAATCCTTGCGGGTCCGGCGATATGCCCACGACACGCAAGGTTTTGTAGCCCATGTTTCCCTATTGAGCCTTCCTCTCTGTTGCATCGTGTCGCACGAAAACGCAATTTTGGTGTGGTGCGATGCAACTTTGACAGTAGCAAATCCTACTGTCAAAGCCCTAATCTAAGCCCTAGCTGCAAGAAAAAATAAAAAAAACACATACATCACCTCTTCGGCGCTGTCAGTCCGGCCACATCTCCTTCCCGGGTGCCTGGCACTATTCTCCTTCATCATCTTCTGCTGGGGATTAAAAAACCCCGCCTCCTGGAAGAGCTGGCTGTGATTGGCTGATGCTTAGCCAATCACAGCCAGTGCTCCATGAACCATTCACAGCCATTTATCAAATGCTGGGTGTGATTGACTAAGCATCAGCCAATCATAGCTAGCGCTTCCAGGAGGCAGCGATTTTCAATCCCTGGTCAGAAGAGATAAAGAAGACAAGTGGCCCGGGGACCTGGGAGAAGCTGGGGCGGAGTTGATGTATGCTTTTTTTTAAAAGAAAATTTCTGCAGTTAGAGTATATTTTCGGAGTAGGGCTTATATTGCAAGTTCCCCCTGAAAATTCTCGCATGTGGTGCTACAAAGTCGCGCTACTTTGTAGCACCACATGCAACTTTGTAGCGCTACAAAATCGGGGTATGAGAAGACGATTTTCTCGACGCGATGTCGTGTCGTCTTTGTGAAGGAGGCCTAAGATCCAGACGAAAGACTGATATATTAATTTGTTCATCTGTTTTCAGCTCATTTTGAGGATAATCCCTGCAAATTAAGAAATAGATTGAGAAAGTGATGACAAATATAAAATGTATGGGAAACTTCAAGTGACTGTTAATCCTTGAGATATATTTTAAAAAAATAGATATTCTTATAATATCTTATGATATATATATATATATATATATATATATATACACATATATATAAAATATCTCCATCATCTCCATCCAGGTCAACGTTTTTCCACCACCCATGTTGATGCAGAGGAAGGCAAAAAAAAAAAACGATAAGGCAGAGGCCGATTTAAATGAGGGTCAAAATTCCTTCCCGACTCCATAATGGCAGTCAGAATAATTCCTGGATCAACGTTTGAAAATTCCTACCTGACTCAAAAACCGTCACTCAGAAAATACCCAGATCAACAGCCCTTTTGGTTATTTAATGTCTATATCCTGTATAGATATCATAGCATTCTAAAAAGATGTCTAGTTCCCTCTTAAACTCCTCTATCAATTTTTGCCATCACCATGTCCTCAGGCAGAAAGTTCCACAGTATCAATGCTCTTACAGTAAAGAACTGTGTTGATGATGAAACCTGCTTTCTTCTAGACGTAGCGGATGCCCTCTTGTTACTGTCGCAGTCCTGGGGATAAACAGATCATGGGAGAGATCCTTGTATTGTCCCCTCATGTATTTATACATAGTTATTTGATCACCCCTTAACCGTCTTTTTTCCAGGGTGAATAATTCCAATTTTGATTACCTCTCTGGGTATTCCAATTCTCTCATTCTGGATTATTAGTTTAGTTGCCCTTCTTTGAACCCCCTCAAGCACTGTAACATCTTTCCTAAGCAACGGTGTCCAGAACTGTGCGCAGTATTCCATGTGAGGCCTGACGAGGGCCTTATATAGTGGAAGGATAATGTTCTTGTCCCTCGCTCCCATACATCTTTTAATGCACCCCAAGACTTTATTTGCTTTTGCAGCAGCTGACTGGCATTGATTGCTCCATTGAGTAAGCGCCTGTGTGTAAGCACCTGTGTATGTCTGTGTGTGCCTGTGAGTAAGTGTCTGTGTGTGCCTGTGAGTAAGTGTCTGTGTGCGAGGTGCAAGTTGTAAGTTAAGCAGAATTGTGTGACTGAGTGCGAGCAAGCAGTAAGTGTGAGAGCGATTTAAAAGAAAAAAACTTCTTCATCCAACAGATTATGTCAAAATGCAGACAAACCATTGAAATGAAAAGCCATAAACTTACTGGTCCTTTTAATTTAGCCCTGGCCCCTCCATGATTGGTGCTTTCCTGTATGGAAATTACCCCGTTACCCCAGAGTGACAAGTTTTCCGTGGATCAGTTTCAGTGTAAATCGACATTACGTGGGAAAATCCAGTGAGTTGAGCGAGTTCTAATGAGGACTGGTCATCGGTGCTAGACAACTCAGGGCTTCACTGCAACTGAGGGGGGTTTTCTTGTGTAACAGTGTGGAGAGTGTACCGACAATAGCCTGATTCTGGAAAAACATCCAACAGAAGGGGATTCTGCAGATGGAAACAACTCATTGCCGAAAGGGGTCAGAGGAGGATGTCAGGAATTGTTCTGACCATTAGGAGTTGCACAGTCAATGGAATACAGTGTTGGTACTTCAACTAACGTGTCAGAATGCACAACTTACCGCTCCTTAGTACAGATGGGCTATGACCAGTTCCACCATCATTGTGTCTAAGAAAAACAGAAAAGGCGAGACTCCAGCAGGCAAAAAAGCACAAAACTTGTAGCACTGAGCCGCGGGAAAACATCTCCTGGTTAGATAGATCCAGATTTCTGTTGCCCCGTGCTGATGGGAGTCAGAATTTGGTGCAAGCAGCATAAATTGATGATCCTTTCCTATCAGCTGGTCAGAAAACGTCAGCACCTCCTTCTACAAGATGCTTCCTGTCCGCAGGGGCCGATATTCCGATTTAATGACCTTGTGGAATCTACACCATGATGAATCGCTACTAGTTTCACTCTACTAGAAGGGGGTCCAATAAAGGGGCGGTTCAGTGTATATGGTCCTCTGGAGGCTATATCTAGCTCCTGCCGAACCCGCTGCATTACAGGTGATCTCTGCACACGTGTGATGCAAATGAGCAGCTAGTTCCTGAACACAGGACTAATTTGTCGCCCGCCGTCACGGATCGGCATGGTACAGGGCTCATTGAATGTGGCTTCTTCATAGAGGGATTACTTTAAAAGGTAATCTGTCCCTTCCCGCTGAGGTTGTGTTGTCTGAGATCTCTTTTTTCCTTTTCACCGTACATTCCAGGACTGCCGCATCATTTCCCAGCAGCCTCCGGGGCCGCGTGAGAGATAGCTTTGCTATCTGCAAGTTAAACTTCCCATCATTACCCAACTATTGCAGAGTCGCTTCTTCCTCCCGCCAGATTCACGCTCTCATCTCATTGCTGGCATAGTTTGGATGCACAAAGTCAGTTATAAAATCCACATTTCCAGGATTCCTTCCGCCTCCTTTCACGCCGTAAAATATACAAAGACAAGGCGAGAAGTAAACAATTTTTTTTCTTCGCACTAATCTTCCTTTATTTTCGCCTTTCTTTTTGGTTATGGAATTTACTGTTAGACTTTGAGTTAAAAATAAGATGATTGCAAGAATCTCAAAACAGATCCATCCCTGGAACATCCTGTAGTTGCGACGCGTCACGTGGTTCTTCTAACGCAGCGCGCATCTCCAGATCACAGCTTTCCAGATGTCGTGTCTGATATGGCATCGTATATCATGCAGCTACTAACCTGATGATGTCCGGCACAGTGGCCAGGGCAGAAGACCGAGAGGTTTCCTTTCTCCATCTACGACATTGGATGTTGAGCGTGTAACTCTTTGCAAATTTCTAAAATGTTTGCTGTCAATGTATGAAAACGTTCTTGCTAGGGTTGCATTAACATAAGCGCTCAGAGATCTGACACTGAATCCTGTTAAGATCTCAGGAAGCCAAACTACCCGATTACAGTAAATGGGAGTTAAGTCCGTCACAAGACTGATCCATTCGGTCCATTGGTCTTCCTCCTCTCGTAGCGGACAGGAAAACAGAACACATAACACTGATGTGAACTTATCGTAATAGCAAGAAACTTGTACTTACCTCAATACAAGTTCCTCACTTATGTGTTGTGTGGTCATGTGACTCTCTCAGCAAAATAGTGAGTGCAGCTCTGGAGTAAAATACAAGATATAACTCAGGATCAGTACAGGATAAGTAATGTATGTACACAGTGACTCCACCAGCAGAATAGTGAGTGCAGCTCTGGAATATAATACAGAATGTAACTCAGGTTTAGTACAGGATAACTAATGTATGTAAACAGTGACTCCACCAGCAGTATAGAGAGTACAGCTCTGGCGTATAATATAGAATGTAGCTCAGGAGCTGTACAGAATAAGTAATGTATGTACACAGTGACTCCACCAGCAGAATAGTGAGTGCAGCTCTGGAGTATAATACAGAATGTAACTCGGAATCAGTACAGGATAAGTAATGTATGTACACAGTGACTCCACCAGCAGAATAGTGAGTGCAGCTCTGGAGTATAATGCAGGATGGAACTCAGGATCAGTACAGGATAAGTAATGCGTCTACACAGGGGCTCCACCGGCAGAATAGTGAGTGCAGCTCTGGAGTAGAATACAGGATCTAACTCAGGATCAGTACAGGATAAGTAATGTATGTGCACAGTGACTCCACCAGCAGAATAGTGAGTGCAGCTCTGGAGTATAATACTGGATGTAATTCAGGATCAGTACAGGATGAATAATGTATGCACACAGTGACTCCACCAGCAGAATAGTGAGTGCAGCTCTGGAGTATAATACAGGATGTAACTCAGGATCAGTACAGGATAAGTAATACATGTACACAAACTGTGCATACTTTATCCTTCTGCTTTTGATGACATTATCAGTAGGAGGTGAAATATTGTGTCCTGCTCTTTGTTTGTTAAATTATGTCACTCATTGAATGAGAGCGCCTTGTACCAGTGGAGGTCTGTGCAGAACACACAGGGTCTTTCTTTGCCGAGGTCTTAGTAGCGGCGTACACACATGAGGCAGTCATTGTGCCTGCTACGTTCTCATTCTGTTCCTCACTTTCACTCTTTTCCTTGTCTTTCAGTATCCAGACGTTAGACGGATACACAGAAAGCTGAGATCACAGCAGTCGTCCCGAGAGTAAAATTTTCAGGAAAAACTTTTAGGAAGCAGAATCTGGCAGAGCATGGCGAAGTGTGCGGTCAGCTGTCTGTGTCTAATCCTGCCAGAGTGAGGGCAGACAGCAGTCGTGTGTCAGGAGATATGGTAGGAACATTCAGTCTGAGTCCCGGACATATCTTTTAGGGATTAATAAAATTGCAGAAGGTTTCCATTTTTTTCTGTCTGCGGGACGAAAGCAAACAAGAATTTGTGTGGGACAGATTTAGACACGGATGCTTGCGTCTTCTGTGACTGGTGGTTGACT
Organism: Eleutherodactylus coqui; assembly: GCF_035609145.1. Classification (NCBI taxonomy): domain Eukaryota; kingdom Metazoa; phylum Chordata; class Amphibia; order Anura; family Eleutherodactylidae; genus Eleutherodactylus; species Eleutherodactylus coqui. The sequence goes on along the minus strand of NC_089838.1, from coordinate 50,304,311 downwards.
GGAAGTGAGAGGCCGGCCACACTAACACTGCAGTGTGCTGTGATACAATGAATGATCTTGAAACTGATTCCATGGGATCCCATATGCCTTCCTAATGTCTTGGGCCCTTTTATTGCATCGCCTTGTACTGTAACAGCCCACAATGAGCATTTTGTTCATGGGGATAGGTATAGGCTGACTTTAACCATAGTACAAATGGTGCTTTTGTACCAGGTAACGCAGCAACAGATGACATGATCTGTGGCGCCATTATCATTGGTCATATTTGATGTACAGTAACTTGCATTACCATTTCTCACCACTGTTGGCAGCAGATACTTTCACAGACGAACAACAATGGCGGCAGTTCTAATCTATACCATCCATATTTGTACAGGAAATTCATGTTGTCAATATCTCTTTAAAGCGAACCTTTTATGTCCTTATGTTAGTGGGGCTGGTTTCATAGCTTTGCAGTTGCGGCGCCTCTGACTCCAGTAATGTCTTTCTTTTGTTCATATTGACCCCTGTGCCCCTTGGAAAACCTCTTTTTGGATTGGTCTTTGTGAATGTGTCAAGTGGGTGGTCCACATCACTCAATATCAAGTAAAGGGTTATTCCATCCATAAATTATGGATGAACTATCTTTAGGATAGGTCATCAGTAGTTAAAGGGTTTGTCCAGTTAGTGTATGAAATTAAAAGTTTGCACCCACCTACTGGATGTGTAAAAAGTGATAGATCAGTGGAGATATGACCGCTGGGACCCCATCTGATCCCAAGAAAGGGTGACCAATGTTTCCCCCATATTTCACAGTATAGGATCCCTTTTCCTATTTCTATAATGTAGTTGTGAATGGACATCCACAGCAGTGGCTCAATTTATCTCAGTGTGGTTAAGAGTTATGTATTCCTTAGGTTCTCATCTATCATAGTGGGAGCTCAACATGTAACATAAAGCACGGAGGCATACAGCCATGGTGAACATCGGCCCAATATGGTAGTGCAAGGATGTTTCAGTCACCATCAGAGGAAGGTTAAGCACAGCCATCGCACAACATATGGCTGTGAGACATGGACATTAAGGATAGCAGACAGGGAAAAAAAAGGAGGAAACACAAATTGCTTGACTGAGGGTCCTTATAGACAAGCTGATTATCATTTGAATGAACAAGTGACATCGCTGTCAGCCTGTTCATACAAGCAGATACATCGTTGGATCATTCAAACGAGAATTATTTATTCTTTCACATTCGTTGTATAAGTGACTGAGAAGGACTGAACGAAGCTGCTTAAACTGGATGATAATTTTTAGTTCAAAAGGTTTTTATTGAAACAGAGGGTAACCAATACATATTTCACAATGCTTTGCATATTTTGGTGCATTACAAATATGTATGAACTTTAAAATGCATCCGCTTTCCGGCTCTCCCCTCTCTCCTCCATGGAGCCTACTATTGATCTCTCTCTGTCTACTTTTTTTCTTTTAAAGAGCAAACTCCGTCCCCCCTCGCGGTAGGGGTCCTGGAGGAGGTGGGAGACGAACAAACAAACAAACCACACAAAACAGAAGAATTTATAACCAAAAATAGTGCTCCGGGGAGCATGATAATGAGTTAGAAGGGATTGGGGATGAGGCGGAGGGGGGGAGGGGGCTAGAAGCTAAAGTTATGACATCGCCGTTTCAAATTTCAATTGTCGTGTTTTGTGTTTCCTGGCCAGGGGACGGGTTTCTGTTGAGACGTGTCTCCTCCCTTCTGTTCTAGGGGTAGGGCGTCTCTACCCAATCGTCCTATGGTTCTTTGTTTGTGTGCTGTCTACCCATGACACACCTATGATCGGGCAATCCACTCCCCCATTCCGGAAGAAGACCTGAAGTCCAGCCATGGCCGCCAAGTTGCATAGAACCTCTCCACCAGTGCCTCCTCCTCCGCCCTCATTTCCTCATATCTGGCCAACGTGTTCATTGCCTCCACCCAATGGATTTTTGCCGGGCCCGCGGTGGCTCGCCAGAACCTTGGGATAATTTGCCTAACTGCCAGAATAAAGAATCCTAATAGGCCTTTTCTTACATGGGCTATGGGCCCCTGGTACATGGACAGCAGAGCCATCTCGGGCGTGAACACTTCATCCGCCCTACACAAATTATTGTATAGCGACTCCACGTCTCTCCACAGTGTCGTGACCGGGGGGCAATCCCACCATATGTGAACCATGTTGCCCCTACCACTGGAGCATCTCCAGCACCCGGTGGAGGATTGAGGGAACATTTTGTGTATCTTTTCCGGAGTCGTGTACCAGTGTGACAGGACCTTGTAATTTAGTTCGTGGAGCCTAGAATGAACTGTACCTATGAACTTATGAGTTAGTACAAAGGACTTCTGCCAGAGGTCTGCAGAGAAACTTTTCCCCAGCTCATTCTCCCATGTTCTTACATACCCCGGGGGTTCGTCCCCCATCTCACTGTCCAGCAATATCTTGTATAGTAGGGATATTATGTGCCCAGGGGGTTCTGGTGACATGCACAATTTCTCAAAAGGAGTGAGGGCTTTAGTTAGGTTCGACCCAGGTGTCAGGGAGTCCAGCGAGCCCCTCAATTGCAAGTACACCATCCATGCTCCCGGTGGTGTCCGTGTTTCTATAAAGAACTCTGTCAGGGGTTTGCGCCCCGATTGGTTTGATGTGTCTCTTACTCGTGGCACTCTCGTCTCAGGAGTTAGTATTAGGGATCTGTTTTGTTCTAAGGCCTTAAATTGAGGGTTGGCCAGGATTGGGGTGAGAGGCCCCGGAACCGTGACCATCCCGTTCCGCCTAGCAAAGCTCGACCACGTGTCCACTAGTTGCCTTATCAAAGGAGATAATTTGGGGCAATCTTTAAGTAAGCCTCCCGGTATCCAAAATGCCCCTTGTGTTGTCTCTGGCTCCGTTTCGGTTTCCAACTCGACCCATATTTTAGACTCACTGTGTTTGAGGAGGTTGAGGACGCATTTTGCTATATTGGCCTTGTAATACAGAGCAAAGTCCGGTAGGCTGAGACCTCCCATCTCCTTTGCTCTGACCAGCGTGCTATATTTTAGTCGGGGCCTGCGCCCTCTCCAGACAAATTTGGTAATTAGGGACCGTATGTGTAATAGGTATTGTCTGCTTAGTCTGATGGGAAAGGCTTGGCATAGGTAGAGGAATCTTGGGAGCGATACCATCTTGACTGTATTAATTCTACCACTCCAGGACAGAAATAGGGGATTCCATTTATTTAGATCTTTTTCAATGTTTGTTAGAAATGGTTTGTAGTTTAAATCGAACGTGTGTGCGGGGTCTGCTGGGAGTTGGACACCTAGGTATTTTATCGCGTTGCCCTGCCATTTGAATGGAAACTGTCTTTTCAACCTTAGTTCCTCCTCTTGGGGAATCGTCACATTTAAGATCTCTGTCTTTTGTAAGTTTATTTTAAAGTTGCTTATTTTGCTAAATCTGTTGAACTCTTGTAGGAGGACTGGGATACCCACACTTGGGCAGGATAGATAGACCAAAAGGTCATCCGCAAACAAGGATAATTTATAGTCCGAGCGTCCCACCTCAACCCCTCTGATGGACCTATTTTCCCTAATGGCGTTAGCAAGCGATTCCATAGTCAGAATGTAAAGGAAGGGTGATAGCGGGCATCCTTGCCTTGTTCCGTTGTGGATACGGATGGTATCTGACAGTGCCCCGTTGACCCTCACTCTAGCCGTGGGATCGCTATACAAGGCCGAAATCCATTCCCTCATGCGTGGTCCCAGTCCCACGCTCCTCAGGGTGGCCTCTAGAAAGCTCCATCTCACCCTATCAAAGGCCTTTTCTGCGTCAACGGCCATGAGGCAGAGCGGGGACCCTGCCCCTTTAGCCCTCGATATTAGGGACGTGGATTTGATCACATTAACTCTGCCCTCCCTTCCTGGGACAAACCCCACCTGGTCCCTATGGAATAGCCTCGTGATAAAGGGTTGAATACGGGTGGCAATCAGTTTGGCGAAGAGCTTGATGTCTATATTTATAAGGGATATGGGCCTATAATTGCTGCAAACCGTGGGATCTCTCCCCGGTTTGGGTATGACCACTATGTGGACCTGCAGCGCCTGTGATGGGAAAGAGCAGCCTCTATTCACCGCATTGAAGGCCCCCAGTATCAGTGGGGAGACCTCCTCTCGGAACATTTTGTAGAATTTGGGGGTGAACCCATCTGGGCCCGGGCTCTTGCCCGCTTTGAGTTCCTTTATTAGGGCAGACAGTTCAGGGAGTGAGAAATCTTACTCTATGTCTCCGAACTCGGATGGGTCAAACTGGATGATAATTTAACGAACCATTGATGGTTTTCATGGCTGCATAAAATGAACAACGAACAAAAAGTGAACAGTCGTATGGATGGTAAAGAAAGGCTAGCAGAGAGCAGTCCTATAGATGGTAAACAAGTCCTAGCAGATAGCGGTCCTATAGATGATAAACAAGGACTAGCAGACAGCAGTCCTATAGCTGGTAAAAAAGGACAAGCAGAGAGCAGTCTTATGGATGGTAAAGAAGGACTAGCAGAGAGCGGTCCTAGGGATGGTAAAGAAGGACTAGCAGAGAGCGGTCCTAGGGATGGTAAAGAAGGACTAGCAGAGAGCGGTCCTAGGGATGGTAAAGAGGGACTAGCAGAGAGCGGTCCTAGGGATGGTAAAGAAGGACTAGCAGAGAATGGTCCTAGAGATGGTAAAGGACTAGCAGAGAGCGGACCTATGGATGGTAAAGAAGGGCTAGCGGAGATCGGTCCTATGGATGGTTAAGAAGGGCTAGCAGAGAGGGGTCCTATGGATGGCAAAAATGGACTAGCAGAGAGCGGTCTTTTGGATGGTAAAGAAGAGCTAGCGGAGAGTGGTCCTACAGCTGGTAGAGAAGAACTAGCAGAGCAGAGAGCGGTCCAATAGATGCTAAAGAAGGGCTAGCAGAGCGCGGTCGTATGGATGGTAAAGAAGGACTAGCAGAGAGCGGTCCTATGGATGGTTCTGGTCACCGGTGCTCAGGAAAGATGTTACAGTGCTGGAGGGGGTTCAAAGAAGGGCAACTAAACTAATACATGGAATGACGGGACTGGAATACCCAGAGAGGTTATCCAAATTAGGATTATTTACTCTAGAAAAAAGACGGCTAAGGGGTGATCAAATAACTATGTATAAATACATGAGGGGACGATACAAGGATCTCTCCCATGATCTGTTTATACCCAGGACTGCGACGGTAATGAGAGGGCATCCGCTATGTCTAGAGGAAAGCAGGTTTCATCACCAACACAGAAAAGGGTTCTTTACTGTAAGAGCAGTTAGACTGTGGAACTCTCTGCCTGAGGACGTGGTGATGACAAAATCCATAGAGGAGTTTAAAAGGGGACTTGATGTCTTTTTAGAGCGGAAGGATATTACAGGATATAAATCTTAGGTTAATTGTTAATCCGGGTATGCAGGCAGATAGGAACTATTAGGGTTGATCCAGGGATTAGTCTGATTACCATTAGGGAGTCGGGAAGGAATTTTTTCCCTAAAAGGGCTAATTGGCTACTGCCTCTTGGGGTTTTTAGCCTTCCTCTGGATCAACAACACAGGAGGATAACAGGCTGGACTAGATGGACATTGTCTTCATTCGGCCTTACATACTATGTTACTATGTAAAGAAGAGCTAGCAGAGAGCGGTCCTATGGATGGTAAAAAAGGACTAGCAGAGAGCAGTCGTAGGATAGTAAAGAAGGGCTAGCAGAAAGTAGTTCTAAGGATGGTAAAGAAGGACCAGCAAAGAGCATCCTATGGATTCTAAAGAAGGGCTAGCAGAGAGCGGTCCTATGGATGGTAAAGAAGGACCAGCAAAGAGCATCCTATGGATTCTAAAGAAGTGCTAGCAGAGAGCGGTCCTATGGATGAATAAAAAGGGCTAGCATAGATTGGTCCTATGGATGCTAAAGAACAGCTAGCAGAGAGCGGTCCTAAGGATAATAAAGAAGGACTAGCAAAGAGCGATCCTATGGATGGCAAAAAAGGAATAGCAGAGAGTGGTCCTATGGATGGTAAAGAAGGGCTAGCAGAAAGCAGTATTATGGATGGTAAAGAAGGACTAGCAAAGAGCGGTCCTAAGGATGGTAAAGAAGGACTAGCAGAAAGTAGTCCTATAGCTGGTAAAGAAGGACAAGCAGAGAGCAGTCTTATGGATCGTAAAGAAAGGCTAGCAGAGCGGTCCTATAGATGGTAAAAAAAGGAGTAGCACAGAGCAGTCTTATGGATGGTAAAGAAGGGCTAGCAGAGAGCGGTCCTATGGATGGTAAAGAAGGGCTAGCAGAAAGCAGTTCTATGGATGGTAAAGAAGGACTAGCAGAGAGTGGTCCTATGGGTGGTAAAGAAGGACTAGCAGAGAGTGGTCCTATAGATGGTAAAGAAGGACTAGCAGAGAGTGGTCCTATGGGTGGTAAAGAAGGGCTAGCAGAGAGCAGTCTTATGGATGAATAAGAAGGGCTAGCAGAGAGCGGTTTCTTTAGATGGTAAAGCGATGACTTTGCTTAACTTTCGTTTGATGGTGACTGAGACATCCTTGCACTACCATATTGGATCAATGTTCACCTTGGCTGTATGCCTCCAAGCTTTACTTACGTGTTGAGCTCCCACTGAGGAACCCAAGGAATCCAAAACTCTTAACCACACGGAGATAAATTGAGCCACTACCACGGATGTCCATTCACAACTACATTATCTCTGTGGGTAGAAATACAGTGAGAAAAAAACAAAACAAAATACTGATAGGGGTTTTCTATAGGCCACCAAAAGCAACAGAAGGAACTGAAATCTTATTATTGGGCAGATAGAAGATGTGGTAAACCACAATGAAGTAATTATTATGGGGGACTTTTATTATCCGGATATAATATGGGAAAACTAAACCTGCAAATCTCACAAGGGTGATACATTTTTGAGAATAATTAAAGATAACTACCTTATCCAACTTGTGCAGGAGCCAATTAGAGGGAGGGCGATTCTAGAGCTAGTACTAACTAACAAACCGGACCGAATAATGGGGGTGCAGATTGAGGGGCACTTGGGGAACAGTGACCACAATATAATCAACTTCCAGCTGTCATTCAATAAGAAGCCTTATCAGGGAGCGACAAATAAACTAAACTTTAGTAAAGCACAATTTGATCAGCTTAGAACTACTATCGGTAACATTAATTGGGACCACATCCTCAAAAATATCAGTACAGACGACAAATGGGAAAAGTTTAAAAGGATCCTAATCACCTCATGTGAGCAGTTCATTCCCTTTAATAACAAAGGAACTACAAATAGATGGAAACCAATGTGGCTCGAAAAGACTGTAAGGGGGCAATAAATGAAAAACAGAAAGCGTTTAAACTATTAACCCCTTGAGTGGAGGGTTTCTTACCACCCTTTCGTACCCACCAGGACATGTTTTTTAAATGGTCTAATTATTAAATTTCAACTAATTTTGCAGTCGCTTTCCAAGAGCCATAACTTTTTCATTTTTTCATTGACACAGCCATATAAGGGTTTGTTTTTTGTGGGACAAGTTGTACTTTTTGATGGCATCATTTTTGGGTATATATAATGTATTGCATAACTTTTGTAAAAAAAAATTGTAGGGAGATTGAGGAAAAAAAGAAATTCTGCTATTTGTTTTTTGGGTTCATTTTTACAGCATTCATTATTCTCAGCACGATTCCGGCGATACCAAGTTTATACTGTTTTTTTATGTTTTGCTATTCTTTGGACATTTAAAACATTTTTTTTTCTTAAAGGTTTGCTTTTGTGTCACCACATTCCAAGAGCCGTATTAATGTTATTTTCCCATTGCCAGAGCCCTAGAAGGCCTTGTTTTTGCAGGATGAACTCTAGTCTTCATTTATCTAATTTTTTGAAACATGTAAAATTGTGATCGTTTTTTATTCCATTTTTTTCTAGTGGCAAGATTAACAAAATCTGTAATTCTGGCATGTTTTTTAATTTTATTTTTCACTGCATTCTCTGAGCAGTATAAATAATGTATTAAAGTCATTCTACAGGCCGGTACGATTATGTCAATACCCAATTGTAAGAGTTGTTTTTCTTTTTCACGGCTTTTTCACACTTTAAATCACCCTCCTTTTGTCATATCTATAATAAAAAAATCTAAATCATAAAAGAAAAATACATATTTGGAATCGCCGCGTCCGTAAAAATCCGATCTATCAAAGTAGTGCATTATTTACCCTGCACGGAGAATGTAGTCTGAAAAAAAAATCAAGAACGCCACAAATGAACTTTTTCAGTCACCCTGTTTCCCAGAAAAAATGCAATAAAAAATGATCAAAAAGTCATATGTATTCCAGATTGGTACTGACGTAAACTACAGGACATCTTGCAAAAAATGAGCCCTTGCTCAAGTACGTTGATGGAAAAATAAAAAAGTTATTGTGCGCAGAAGATGCAGCAGAAAATAATTTAAAAAAATTAAATGTCTTTGAAAAAAAATACAAGTACTACAGCAAAAAAAACTTATACAAGTTTGGTAGTAATCGTACCGACCCGTAGAATAAAGTTATCAGGTCATTTTTGTTGCAGTTTGTGTGCCGTAGAAACAAAACACACTTAAAAGATGGCAGAATGTCTTTTTTTTTTTCAGTACATTATATGGTACTTTAAATAGCACCATTGAAAAATACAACTCGTCCTGCAAAAAACAAGCCCTCATGCAGCGACGTCGATGAAGAAGTAAAGGAGTTATGATTTTTTAAACGGGGAGGAGGAAAAAAAGAAATTGGGGGGAAAAAAAAAAGGGTCCGTCTCATTAAGGGGTTAAATAATGTACTAACTTCCTTCTCTGGGTCATTATGATGCAGAGATACCACATGTGTAATTTTATTTTAAATTTTATACAAAGTAAAGGGAGACAAGTGTTTTTTTTTTAATAATTTTTTTACTTTTTTTTTTTTTACTTTTACTTTTTTTATTTTTGTCCCTTTAGGGGACTTCCACAAAGACCCATCAGGACCCCCTGATCACATTCCGGGGGCCCGTTGGTAACAGCCCTTTACATGCTGCAGTCGTATTGACCGCAGCATTTAAAGGGTTAACACAGCAGAGATCGGAGGTTTTCTCTGATCTTGGCTGTAAGAGCTGGAGCTTGGCTGTCCTCTGACAGCCAAGCACCAGCTCTCCCTGCCACGGAGAGCATCGGCTTGCTTCTGACAAGCCGATGGTCTCTATGGCAACCTGTAAACAAAGCAGGACTTTAAATTTAGAAGCGGGAGATTGCCGGCAGATCGGCAATATCTTCCTGCTTCCATTTCTTAAAGTCTTGCACTGTTCTGTGTGGGTCTGTACAGGCAGAGCACAATGCCACAGCTTGTGGCATTGTGTTCTGCAGCTTCCATAGTGAAACACAGCCTGGAAATCTTCCGGGCTATATCTCTATCGGCAGTGGAGCTCGTCCTGGAAAATTTCCGGGCGTGCCACTCAAGGGGTTAAAACAAGAAAGCAGCAAAGAAGTGCTAAAATCATACAGGGAAAAACACAAAATATGTAAAGAAAAGATTAAAATTGCTAAGGAGGAGGCAGAAAGGCTAATCGCCAAAGAGAGCAAAAATAACCCTAAACTATTCTTCAACTATATTAACAGTAAACGGATTTGCACTGAGAGCACTGGCCCTTTAATGAATAATGCAGGAAAAGTCATAGAAAATTATGGGGGTAAGGCAAATCTATTAAATGGTTTCTTTTCAAGTGTATTCACGAACGAAAAGGAAATGTCACACGAGATGCAGGGGAATAAAACAAACCCCTTACTAAATATTGCATACCTAACACAGGAGGAAGTGCAGAGCCAGTTAAAGAGGATTAAAAACGATAAATTGCCGGGTCCAGATTGAATACATCCAAGGGTTCTAAGGGAACTAAGTGATCTGATAGCTAGACCACTATTTCTTATATTTATGGACACTATCAAGACCGGGGTTGTACCATTGGATTGGCGCATTGTCAACGTGGTTCCAATTTACACTAAGGAGTCCAAAAGTGAGCCTGGTAACTACAGGCTGGTAAGTCTCACTTCAATAAATGGAAAAATTCTTGAGAGGTTTCTGAGAGACGCCATCCTAGAATACCTCGAGGAGAATAACGGAATAACTCCTCACCAGCACAGGTTCATGAGGGGTCGATCATGTCAGAACAATCTGATCAGTTTCTACGATGAAGTAAGTTCTAAGATGGACCTGGGAGAGTCTATTGATCTTGTATTTCTCCAAAGCATTTGTCACCGTGCCGCATAATAGGTTGATATATAAAATGAGACTGGGCGAAAACATGTGTATCTGGGTAAAGAACTGGCTCAGAGATAAAAAGCAGAGGGTGGTAATAAATGGTTCGTACTCTGATTGGGCCACCGTCGCTAGTGGGGTGCCACAGGGTTCAGTACTAGGCCCAATTCTGTTCAATATATTTATCAACGACCTGATACAGGGACAGCATCAAGTAAAATATCAATATTTGCAGATGATACAAAATTATATAAGACAATTAGTGCAAAGGAGGACAATGTACAGTTACGAAAGGACCTAGATAAGCTGGGGGCTTGGGCAGAAAAATGGCAAATGAAGTTCAATGTTGATAAATGTAAGGTTATGCACATGGGCAGGAGAAACAGATGTCTCCAATATACACTAAATGGGGTACTGCTAGGGAAAAGTGAAATGGAAAATGACCTGGGGGTACAAGTGGATTGCAGATTTAACTGGAGCAACCAGAAGGGCAACTAAAGAAGGTTGGGGTTTTTGCCTTCCTCTGGATCAACTAGGGCTCAAAACAGGCTCAACTAGATGGACATTGTCTTCATTCAGCCTAACATACTATGTTACTATGTTATTATAGTTGAGTTGGTCTTTGTAGATTTTGGGGAGGTGATAAAAAATAGGGAGGCGGGGCTTATTTATAATTAGAAAATATTTTTCTTTTTCCGTTAGCAAATTCTAATGGTGAGAATCTTTCAACTAGCGAAATCAAAAAGGCAAGAACATTTTAGGTGGGATCAGCAGGAATTAGGACATAATACTCCGTATCTGAAAGGATTCACATTGCTTCATTCTTGTAGGTTTCACAGTCCTGGAATAACATTCCACGTCCTGTATCAGCATTGCAAATCATTACATTCTTGAGTTGAGTTAAGAGGAGACCAAAGGATAGAAGGCTCTAGTATGGTTCTCCTTCATGCTCTCTAACTGGGAGGATGTTGGAAGGATAGTTTCTTGATGCTTGTTGCGGGTGGCAATTTTGGGTGTTGTTTTAGGAACTGAGGAAGATTTGGTCTGGGGAAGAGACAAAGGAGTGAGATGTTTTGTGTCTTCAGGAGAAATTCTGCGGCTGCAGGGGGTGGAAAAGTGGACAACAGCGTTATATTCTTTTCTGGTGGTCACAGGTATAGTCTTTTTTTTATAACAGACTAGCTGAAATACCCGACTTCGCCTTAGTTAATTTGGTACGGTGTTTACCTGTTGTTCGCATAGAAACTTTTAGGAAGTTGTGGTTACTTCAGAAGAACCGAGGAATAAAATCCGTGTACATATAGAGGAGTGTTGTTACGATACTAGTAGTGTGCAGAGGAACGTACGGCGCGGGACTTACAATACTAGTAGTGTGCACAGGTATGCATGGCACAGGTATGTTACAATACAGGTAGTGTGCACAAGTACGCACGGCGCGGGCTTCCTTGACTCTCACCCACGCCAATGTCCCTTCATGGAGGTAGCCCTAAAGATGGACAGGTCCAGGCCGCCAACACTGACCCTACACTGCCTAGTGGCAAGACAGGAAGGAACCACCGTACCTATGCAGAAAATAACTTACTGGTACCGACAGGCTAGGCTGAAAGGATGGACCAATACGACAGGAAAAACCGGTAAACTCGCAGCAGCTACTATCAGCAGTAGCAGAACACCCGACACAAACTGGGAACAGGTCAAAGTACCAGAGCCAGAACTCAGCAGGTCTGAACAGCAGGACTGCTCAGGGATCACTGGAGAGTAATCGGCAACTCCCAGGCAGCAAGAGCTGGATCTTATAGGGAGGTGGGAGAAGCTGGTTGACTGCCTGAAAAGTCAATCACCAGCCACACCTCTCAGACACTAACAGGATAATTAACCTAGACTAGAAGGCACAGGAGCTGTTAACCCTGGCAAGTCTGGATAGAACCTACAGACACTACGTGTGCTGGCAAATATTTAACCAAGTGCTGACAGACGTAACACTATCCCCCTCAAAAAAAGGGGCCTCTGGACCCTTTTCGACAAACAAAAAATATATATGACAACTCCTCCAATGGACAAAACGTCTTACAGGACTTATGCATACGGGCCTGAAATAACGCATAACTGTCACAATAAGGAGCAAAAAACATACATAAGACACCTTGAACAGAACTATTGCGCCTTGCACAATTGGCCTCAGTCACAATAGTCTGTAATGAACAGGTGTACGAAGCAAAAAAAAATATATAACATTTCCCAGACCGGGTGAGGGCTAATAGTCCCTAACAGGGGTATTCGCAGGAATACACCTGGTTAGACAATGGGTTCCCCACCCAGAAATCTCATTAGAAACCCAAATGACAATCGGGTTATGAATCTTAAACCAGGGCAATCCAAGGATAATATCAGAAGGCAGGCCCTCACATACATACAAGGATATAGTTTCCACATGAAACTGCCCGACCTTTAAACGCACGTCCGGAGCAATGTGTCTCAGACGTAACGGGTACGAGTCTACACTGGTAACTGACATTGGTTTAGGGAGAGTCTTTATCTTCAGACCAGCTTTTAGGGCAAACTGAGAATTAATCACATTAATGTCCGACCCGCTATCCAGACAAACACCAGCAGATATGACGTTATCATCTAATATTACCTCAGCAGAGACGTCTTGCCTGAATTTAGCCAACCAAGCAACTTGAGGATCCCGCTGAATCACTGGTTGCTAGTCCCGGGGGCTCACTGGACAACTGCAAATTAAGTGCCCATCATGCCCACAATAAAAGCACAAACCTTTCTTTAGATGAATATCCCTACGAGCTTTATTAATAGAGACTGTCCCTATCTCCATAGGTTCATCCGCAACCTCTTCAGGGTATATAGACGATGAGGAAGGGGATTCAAACATAGTCTCCTGCTTTCTCTCCCGCAGGCGGCGATCAATCCTTATAGCCAAGGCCATGGCATCCTCCAGCGTGAAAGGAGTAGCATAGTGAACCATAGCATTCTTCACCCTGCATGACACCACAACACAAAACTGGCTTCTCAAAGCTGGATCGTTCCACTGGGTTTCATTTGCCCAACGGCGAAATTCCGCACAGTAATCCTCAATCGGGCAATTGCCTTGTAGTATCATGCGGATTTTGCTTTCAGCAAGAGCCACACGATCCGGATCATCATAGAGCAAGCCTCTTGAAGACAGAGCAGGTGAGACAGGAGATAGGGAAAATGCCCAGGCCTGAGGGTCTCCCTGTAACCGGGAGATAACTATGCCCACACGCTTGGTCTCATTCCCTGAGGAAACTGGCCTTAAAGAAAAATATAACTTGCAGGCTTCACGAAAACAAACAAAATCGCTACGTTTGCCAGAAAAACGGTCTGGTAGCTCAAGCCTTGGTTCAGATTGTGCAGGCAAGTCAGATGATGCAGGCAAAAACTTAAGGGCAGACAGGTGCTGCATAATGTACGCCATTTGCTGCGATAATGCTAGCACTTGCTGAACCAGAGCTTGCATTGGTTCCTGGACAGACATGACACTAAACTGACTTGTAAGTGCCTGAACAGGATCCGTACTGCGTCTAGCACAGTTTATTTGGGCCGATTATTATGTTACAATACTAGTAGTGTGCACAGGAACGTATGGCGCAGGACTTACAATACTAGTAGTGTGCACAGGTACGCACGGCATGGGTATGTTACAATACAGGTAGTGTGCACAGGTACGCATGGCGCGGGACTCCCTGACTCTCACCCACGCCAATGTCCCTTCATGGAGGTAGCCCCAAAGGTGGACAGGTCCAGCCCGCCAACACTGACCCTACGCTACCTAGTGGCAAGACAGGAAGTAACCACCGTACCTATGCAGAAAATAATTTACTGGTACCGATAGGCTAGGCGGAAAGGATAGACCAATACGACAGGAAAAACTGGTAAACCCGCAGCAGCTACTATCAGCAGTAGCAGAACACCCGACACAAACTGGAAACAGGTCAAAATACCAGAGCCAGAACTCAGCAGGACTGCTCAGGGATCACTGGAGAATAATCAGCAACTCCCAGGCAGCAAGAGCTGGATCTTATAGGGAGGCGGGAAAAGCTGGTTGGCTGCCAGACAAGTCAATCACCAGCCACACCTCTCAAACACTAGCAGGATAATTAAACTAGACTAGAAGGCACAGGAGCTGTAAACTCTGGCAAGTCTGGATAGAACCTACAGACACTAGGTGTGCTGGCAAATATTTAACCAAGTGCTGACAGACGTAACAAGCGTTAGATTCTCCTCAGACTGCATGTACCGATGTCCCTCTTCAGAGTGTGCCACCCCTCCCACTCCACTTTATACCTTTAAAGGTAACGCCCCTTTTTATTCAAATTTAACCCCAGACTGGAGGTTAGAGCCCCTTCTTATGCTTAAAGGTATGTTCCATGCCTGCAGTTCATGGCTGGTTCCTTATGTACTTTACAGCCTTTCAGTATATGCACACAGAGGTCAGTTAGATTCTCTTCAGTATATATACATAGAAGTCAGATTCTCCTCAGTATATACACATAGAGGTGAGGTAGATTCTCCTCAGTATATACATAGAGGTGAGGTAGATTCTCCTCAGTATATACCCATAGAGGTGAGGTAGATTCTCTTCAGTTGATACACATAGAGGTGAGGTAGATTCTCCTCAGTAGATAAACATAGAGGTGAGGTAAATTCTCCTCAGTATATACACATAGAGGAGCGTTAGATTCTTCTCAGTATATACAAGTACAGATCAGTTATATTCTCCTCAGTATATACACATAGAGGTCAGTTAGATTTTCCTCAGTATATACAGGTAGAGGTCAGTTAGATTTTCCTCAGTATATACACATGGAGGTCAGTTAGATTCTCCTCAGTATATACACACAGAGGTGAGGTAGATTCTCCTCAGTATATACACATAGAGGAGCGTTATATTCTCAGTATATACACAGAGGTCAGTTATATTCTCCTTGGTATATACACATAGATGTCAGTTGTATTCTCCTTAGTATATACACCTAGAGGTGAGGTAGATTCTTCTCAGTATATACACATAGAGGTGAGGTAGATTCTCCTCAGTATATACACATAGAGGTGAGGTAGATTCTTCTCAGTTTAGACGCATAGAGGTCAGTTATACTCTTCTCAGTATATACACATAGAGGTCAGTTAGATTCTCCTCAGTATATACACATAGAGGTCAGTTATATTCTCCTCAGTATATGCACATAGAGATCAGTTAGATTCTCGTCAGTATATACACATAGAGGTGAGGTAGATTCTCCTCAGTATATACATATAGAGGTGAGGTAGATTCTCCTCAGTATATACACATAGAGAAGAGGTAGATTCTCCTCAGTATATACACATAGAGGTGAGGTAGATTCTCCTCAGTATATACACATACAGGTGAGGTAGATTCACCTCAATATATACGCATGGAGGTGAGGTAGATTCTCCTCAGTATATGAGATATACTGAGATTCTCCTCAGTATTCTCCTAACTATATCATGTATCGTGGAGTTTCGCAGTTTTTCATGCATAGAATTGAATATTGACGTTGCAAGCCCTTTACTTTTCCTATTTACGACCTAAAGAATGGTCGTGCCAAACTCCACGTTTGTGCAGTACAGATGTGTGTTATTAGTTACATCACAAAGGGTGTCACTTACTTTTCTTCTTAGAATTGAAAAACCAAGTTGCGAACCCTTTACTTTTTCTATATAGCACCTATAGAATGGTCGGGCCAAATGTCACGTTTGTACGACATTGCGAAGTTAGAGAATTAGTGGCGAGTAATTCAGTCAGTGAGTCAATGAGGGTTTTTGCCTGTATATATATATATATATATAATGGGTTGGGGGGTTGTCTGATTTTAGGATGAACTACTGAAGTATTTGTGGTGTGATTAGAAGTGGAGAGACTGCTAGAGGTGGTATCAGTAATGGTCGTGGTTTGTAAATGGGGAGAAACAGTGATAGGAGTGGTGGATGTTGAATGATCATCTTGGAGGGCAGAGTTGTGTTGGCCATGGCCTTGTTGTTATTCATGATCTTCACATGCCTGGATGGAAGAGAAGGGTAAGACAAATTTCTTCCTTGTATTAAAGGGGTAGTTGAGATCATAAGCTCATTATAGGTGGCATGATCTCATTTTCTCTTTCCTCATGTTCGAGCCCGTGATTACCAGGTGTTCAGAATGTGAAGAATTTGTACTAAACAGATAAGGAAGGAATTTTGAGAACTGAAATCCCATATATTTCTTCTGTTTATGTGAGAAACTTCCTAAATCCATCCATCAGTAAATAAATATGTTGTGCCCTCATCCCCTGTGTATGTGGGTGTCTATTGCCGGGACTGAGGTTATCTGCAGCTTTTGTCTCCGCTTCTAAGCCTGATTGTCTGGTCTAAGTTGGGCCTAAACTTTTATGTTGCGCTGCACATACAATAAAAGAAGAACCTTGTTTCTATTTTGCATGATTTTCAATTTCACTTCATGGAACATGCAGTGCCAAGAATGGAAGTTTTATTTGCGTGTCTATTTCCTCTTGTCTATACTAGATATACTAATATACATTGAGATACAAAAAGTCACCCCCTGTAGCCCAGCGAAGTGCAGCAACTTGACATGGCATCGATTCCACAAGTGGACAGAAGACGTCTGAAGGGATGTTGAGCCATTTGGATAGCCCGCCCAACAGCTCCATGGTATCTGTAGGTGCAGGATCTCGGGGGTTAATGGACCTGTCCACCATATCCCATTAATGCTGGATTGGGCTTATGTTGATGAATGTGCAGGTCACATTCGTATGAACTCTCCAGATTGCTCCTCCAACCAATTGTGGACAACGTAAGCCTGTAGGGGAACATGAAGTGAAATTTAGCGGGTAATGGTCAATGATGTGTTTAGGCAGACTGGTGGACAAAACCCATGCCATGAAAACCCAGCACCAGTATGGAGCCACCACCAGCTGCACAATGCCTTGATGACAGCTGGGGTCCGTTGCTACATGGGGTCTGCGCCACACACAAACCCCACCACCAGCCTGAGACAATTCGTTCTGTTTCTCATTGGACCACACTACATGTCAGTCCTCTAGGGTCCAGGTGAGGCTCTGTGTCCAGTGTCGTTGTGATAACAGAGGTACTCCGGTTGGTCTTCTGCCATCATATCCCATGGGAACTAAAGAACGCTGCACTAACCTGCAGGATGTCTGTTTGTCGCCTCATGTGGATGTCATTTTTGCCTGAGACGCTTGTCTGTTGGAACGGAAAATTGTAGTCAAGTACCGCCGTTCGCAATCATTAATCCCTTGGTGACGGCAACATTGCCTTTTTACGTCCTGCCTAAGTGGGCTTTAATCCTCAGGGACGTAAAAACATGCAACCCCTAAGGATTAAAGCCCCATGTGCTGTGGACGTGACTGCTACATGCTATCGGCTCCCGGGGTTAGCCGATAACATGGAGCTGTCATGCGATCCAATGTATAGCGCAGATTGCAATGAAGTCAATAAAAAGTTTTTTAAAGAGTTAAAGATCCATCAGGGCAGCTGAGAGTACTCACCCCCCCCATCCTCCGTGATGTCCTGCGGTGATCTGGTCCGCTGGGACATGACACTGCTCTTCTGTATATGCGAGCCAGACGTATAACGTCAAGCACAGAAGGCCAGGGGCCGCCTCAAATTTGAAATCTCCAGACCTTCAGGAGCCGGGAGGCAGGAGATGTCACCAGGGACTGCAGTGATCATGGAAAGGTTAAAAAAAAGTTTTAAAAAGCTAAAGCTAAATCGGATCCATGGGGGCAGCTGAAAATACCCACCCAGGTCCTCAGTGATGTCCCGCGGAAATCAGGACCTGTCGCGGGCTTCTGCGCATGCGCCGATGTGGCGCATGCACAGAAGGCCATAGAGCCCGGCAAATTTAAAATCTGCCTGCTGCCGGCTGTCACAGATTGCTGTATGCGATTCCCAGTCATATGATCACTGTTATGCATAGGATCATGGAAAGTTTAAAAAAGTTAAAATAAAAAAGTTTAAATAGTTAAAGTTTCATCTCCCCTTACAGATCGTATGCGTAATAGGAGATGAAATTCCTACGGTCCCCGGATTTCTCCCACAATGGGATCTTTATTCTCGGACCCTACACTAGCTTCTGCGCATGTGCCCGTCAGCAAGATGGCGGACGAATGTGCAAAAGTCGATTATTGCCCAGGAAATTCAAAATCTCCCTGCTCTTGGCTACTAGCGGTGGCTGAGATGTAACGGGGAACTGCGGTGAGCAGTTACTGGTCATGCGATCTCTGTTATCCGATGTATAATGGCGATCACATAAAAGTTAAAAGAAGATGCGATCGGTAATGGAGATTAAACTTTTTACTGGAGGCCTCCGTATTTAAATCCTGATGCGATCCTCCTCCACGGACCTTACCCGGATTCTGCGCATGCGCTTGTTGGCAAAATGCCAGACACATTCTCAGGAGCCGGGGAGCCCGGGAAATTTAAAATCTCTGTATTTCCAGCTACCAAAGTAGCCAAGAGCCTGGAGCAGTGACCAGTGGCCTCCTTGAGCGCTCTGCAGTCACATGATAAAAAGGTAGCGATCTACCTTAGGCCGCTCTCACACGACCAGATAGGAATTACGGATTCCGCATGCGTCTGATCCGCGGTAATCAGTGGATCAATCAAATGCATTGGATTACACAATTCTGCTTACATTAGCGGGTTGGAATTACGTAATTACAAAACAGAACACAGCACGTTCTATTTCACCACAGATATCCGCAAAATAGAGCTCACTGTCCATGGTCGCGGATATATCCGCAGGCCATATATAACTACATTGTTTACGGGCTGCGGGTACCTGCGTCATCGCTAAGCGACGGTGCAGAAAATACAAACAGAAAACTGTGTACCGCCTATGTGAGTGCGCAGTTATGCGCAGTACATTACGCGGCTGTACGCAGGGCCACGGGCGGGCTCACAGCTGGGATCCACTGCGGGCCTCCGCAAGCAGATTCCATATACGACCGCATGAGCCCGGCGTTATTCAGACCGGTACCTGAAATATGTAATTTACAAGAAGCCCCAGGAACGCTCACCTTCCTCCAGTTCCAGAAGCAGCTTGCTGAGCGCTTTTTGTGTGAGACCGCTGAACCTCAGCAAGCTTACGAAGCCTCACAGAGCACCACTTTCTACACCCCATCCCTGCCACTGGGGTCAAGAAATACCCCCAAAAAAGCATGTAGTAGGGGGAGGAGAGATACCCGGTTTAATTGTTCCATGTGCCCATCCCAACCAGCCTCCATAGTTAACCCTGTCTTCCGACATACCACACAGTTTACATTAATACTTTTATTTAAGATTTAGGGAACGCTAAAAAGGGCGCAGAGGGGGGATTATTTTTAGGGAGTCAGTTTTTTCCCGCACAAGTGAGCAATGGGGTCTGCAACTTATTCAGTTGTGCCCTGAAATCCAATGGGTGTTACCTCCATTATAGGCCTAGCCATGTGTCCTGTAAGTAGATTAGGGCCACAATGGGTATGTTTCTGAATACAGGACAAACAGGGTGGTGAATTTACAGGGTTACAATCTCTTCAGAGGAGACCGTGCTACATTGGTGCTACAATGGGTATGTTTCTGAACAGGAAACAAACAGATTAATTCAAATACTGTGGGGTCAAAATATGCAGTACACCCCTATAAGAATTTGTTAAGGGTCTAGTTTTCAAAATGGGGTCGTTTGTGGGGGTTCTTTATAGTTTTGGCCGCTCAATGGCTCTACAAGTGGGCAATGGGGCCTGGAATTTATTCAGTTGTGCCCTGAAATCCAATGGGTGTTCCCTCCATTATAGGCCCAGCCATGTGTCCTGTAAGTAGATTAGGGCCACAATGGGTATGTTTCTGAATACAGGACAAACAGGGTGGTGAATTTACATGGTTACAGTCTCTTCAGAAGAGACCGTGGCGAACAGAAAGGGGGAGGGGTATGTATGTATGTACGTAAAATCCTACTTAACACGTTGAATCCCTGTAAGTAAAAATACAGAGAGAAAAGAATAACAAAATACTGATAGGGGTTTTCTATAGGCCACCAAAAGCAACAGAAGGAACTGAAATCTTATTTTTAAGGCAGATAGATGAGGTATCAAATCGCAATGAAGTAATTATTATGGGGGACTTTAATTATCCGGATATAATATTAGACAACGAGACCTGCACATCTCACAAGGGTGATAAGTTCTTGAGAACAATTAAAGATAACTACCTTACCCAACTGGTGCAGGAGCCAACTAGAGGGAGGGCCCCTCAGTACTAACTAACAAACCCAACCGAATAAACTTTAGTAAAGCAAAATTTGATCAGCTCAGAACTACTTTCGGTAACATTAATTGGGACAACATCCTCAAAAATATCAGTACAGACTACAAATGGGAAAAGTTTAAAAACATCCTAATTACCTCATGTGAGCAGTTCATAGCCTTTAAAAAAGGGACCACAAGTACAAGGAAACCAATGTGGCTCGACAAGACGGTAAGGGGGGCAATAAACGATGAAAAGAAAGCGTTTAAAGTACTAAAACAAAAAGGCAGCGAAAAAGTGCTAAAATCATACAGGTAAAAAAACTAAATATATAGAGAAAAGATCAAAATTGTTCAGAAGGAGGCAGAAAGACTGATCGCCAAAGAAAGCAAAAACAACCCAAAACTATTCTTCAGTTATATTAAAGGGGTTGTCCCGCGCCGAAACGAATTTTTTTTTTTTTCAACAGCCCCCCCGTTCGGCGCGAGACAAACCCGATGCAGGGACCTAAAAAAAAATCCGCACAGCGCTTACCTGAATCCCCGCGCTCCGGTGACTTCTTACTTACCGGTTGAAGATGGCCGCCGGGATCTTCTCCCTCCGTGGACCGCAGCTCTTCTGTGCGGTCCATTGCCGATTCCAGCCTCCTGATTGGCTGGAATCGGCACGTGACGGGGTGGAGCTACCAGGAGCCGCTCTTTGGCACGAGCGGCCCCATTGAGAAAAGCAGAAGACCTGGACTGCGCAAGCGCGTCTAATCTGGAGATTAGACGCCGAAAATTAGACGGCACCATGGAGACGAGGACGCTAGCAACGGAACAGGTAAGTGAATAACTTCTTATAACTTCTGTATGGCTCATAATTAATGCACAATGTACATTACAAAGTGCATTAATATGGCCATACAGAAGTGTATAGACCCACTTGGTTTCGCGGGACAACCCCTTTAACAGTAAAAGGATTTGCACTGAGAGCACTTGCCCTTTAATGAATAATGCAGGAGAAATAATAGAAGATGATAGGGGGAAGGCAAATCTATTAAATGGTTTCTTTTCAAGTGTATTCACGAATTAAAAGGAAATGTCACACAAAATGCGGGGGAATAAAACGAATCCACAACCCCCCTCGCTAAATATTGCATACCTAACACAGGAGGAAGTGCAGAGCCAATTAAAATTGATAAATCAACGGACCCAGATCTAATACACCCAAGGGTTCTAAGGAAACTAAGTGACGTGATAGCTAGACCGCTATTTTTTGGACACTATCAAGACCGGGGTTGTACCATTGGGTTGGCGCATTGCCAATGTCGTTCCAATTTACAAAAAGGGGTCCAAAACAGAGCCTGGTAAATACAGGCCAGGCAAGGGGTTTCTGAGAGACGCCATCCTAGAATACCTCAAGGAGAACAATGGACTAACTCCTCACCAGCAAGGGTTCCTGAGGGTGTCAGACCAATCTGATCAGCTTCTACGATGAAGTAAGTTCTAGGCTGGACCTGGGAGAGTCTATTGATCTCGTATATCTGGATTTCTCTAAAGCATTTGACACTGTGCCGCATAATAGGCTGATAAATAAAATGAGGCAGCTCGGACTGGGTGAAAACATGTGTATCTGGGTAAAGAAGTGGCTCAGAGATATAAAGCAGAGGGTGGTAATAAATGGGTCATACTCTGATTGGGCCACCGTCGCTAGTGGGGTGCCACATTGCTCAGTACTAGGCCCCATTCTGTTCAATATATTTATCAACGACCTGATACAGGGGCAGCATCAAGTAAAATATCAATATTTGCAGATGATACAAAATTATATAAGACAATTAATGCAACGGAGGACAATGTACGGCAACAAAAGGACCTAGATAAGCTGGGGGCTTGGGCAGAAAAATGGCAAATGAAGTTCATTGTTGATAAATGTAAGGTTATGCACATGGGCAGGAAAAATGGATGTCACCAATATACGCTAAATGGGGTACCGCTAGGGAAAAGTGATATGGAAAAAGACCTGGGCGTACTAGTGGATTGTAGATTAAACTGGAGTAATCAATGCCAGTCAGTATTGGGGTACATTAAAAGAGGTATAGGGGCGAAGGACGGGAACTTAAAGGGGTTGTCTCGCGGCAAACATCAAAATTTTACATTAGCCCATTCCCCCTGTCACCCCCCTGGCATAAAATAGCAATTTAAAGCGGTTTTTAAACCGCTTGTTACTCACCGATCTGACGAAATATGAAGTTTTAAAAATCTTCTCCCTAAGATGGCCGCCGGTCCTTTCCCAGGGATGCACTGCGGTTTTCTCCCATGGTGCACCATGGGCTCTGTGCGGTCCATTGCCGATTCCAGCCTCCTGATTGGCTTGAATCGGCACACGTGATGGGGCGGAGTGTTAGGGGGATCACAAGGGGACCCGTCAGCTGATGCTGTCTGCTTCCCAATCAGTTGAACATGCGAGTATACTCGGAGGAGATCAATGGACACCACACCATATGTGCTAACCAAAGAAATGCCTGTTTAATCCACAATGTATTCAATCTTTATACAGTCCTTCGAAGCAAGTGGCTTTATGCCAGATACAATTAAAATTAATAAGCACATATATTGATTTAAAACATCTCGGCCTCTTATCAGTATGTCTTCCTCTGTGTAGGTGTAATCGGGAGGTACATTCCTGTAAGCTTGTTGCAAGTTTCTACTAAAATTGTTTAGAGATGAGAACAGGACAGGAACCCAGTGTTTATCCAATTAATATTTCCAGGTGGGTCATTATAATTGAAATCTAACATTTTTCTCAAGTGAAAGTTGAAAACCATACAGATATATATGTGTATTATAGCAGACAAGCAAAGAGACAAAATGGAGTCTCTGTAGTCTATTTTTAAAGCGTCAGCCCTTACACGTATAAGCTTAAACCTTTAGCAGAAGAAGACGCAAATTATAAACACATAAGTATTCTGTGAAATACACTTATCATTCTCTATTTAAAGGCATAAACCTGAATTAAGCCCTCACAGGAGCTACGATGACGACGCGGTGACCAGCTCTCCGGCACGAGCGGCCCCATTCACCAGGCCGAAGACCGGACTGCGCAAGCGCGTCTAAAAACGCCAGAAGACATCAGAATTAGACGGAGCCATGGAGACGGGGACGCTAGCAACGGAGCAGGTAAGTGAATAACTTCTGTATGGCTCATATTTAATGCACGATGTACATTACAAAGTGCATTAATATGGCCATACAGAAGTGTATAACCCCACTTGCTGCCGCGAGACAACCCCTTTAATTCTTTATTCTGCATACAGTTCTGTACACCGGTGCTCAGAAGGGATGTTGCAGTGCTTGAGGGGGTTCAAAGAAGGGCAACTAAACTAAAAGGGCAACGGAATGAGAGGACTGGAATACCCAGAGAGGCTATCAAAATTAGGATTATTTACCCTGAAAAAAAAAGACACTTAAGGGGCGATTAAATAACTATGTATAAATACATTAGGGGACAATACAAGGATCTCTCCCATGATATGTTTATACCCAGGACTGCAACAGTAACAAGAGGGCATCCGCTACATCTAGAAGAAAGCAGGTTTCATCACCAACACAGACGGGGGTTCTTTACTGTAAGAGCAGTGAGACTGTGGAACTCTCTGCCTGAGGACGTGGTGATGGAAAAATTTGTGGAGAAGTTTAAGAGGGGACTAGACGACTTTCTAGAGCGGAAGCATATTACAGGATATAGACATTAGGAGACCAGCGCATTGTTAATCCGGGTCTTACATTCAGGTATGAACTATCAAAGGTTGATCCAGACATAATTCTGACTGCAACTATGGGGTCGGGAAGGAATTTTTCCCTGATTGGGCTAACTGGTTTCTGCCTCTTGGGGTTTTTCGCCTTACTCTGGATCAACAAAGAGGTTGAAACAGGCTGAACTAGATAGACATTGTCTTCATTCAGCCTAATATACTATGTTACTATGTTTTACGGAGTTATTCTATGTCAAAGTGACACATGTCGGATTTCCAAAATTTGGCTCCATCAAAAAGGCGAAAACAGTCTTCGTCACTAAGGGGTTAAGCCCCGTTGGGCGGTCGCTGCGCTCTACACTGTGGGTGATAATGTCCTCTATGATGTATTCCCACTAAACACATGACACTAAAAAATTAAGGAATATTAAATCTCTACACAACTTTGAAAATGTAATGATAATACATCTGTATGAGTGAGTCCTAACAGAATGAAACCAGATGGAAAGCATTCCGTTTTTTTGGAAATCCATTGCAATTAATGTGGGGAAAATGAAAATGCTTATTTCTGTTTGAATTCCATTTATCTGCTCCAAGAAGGAATAGTCAGACGGAACGTGAATGGAAATGGTGAATGTAGGTATGAACAAAACCTGAGCTGTTACTGCACTGGTCAATGATAGAAATACACATTTACCTCTAAATGCTAAATATACAAAATTTACAAAAAAAGTGACTACAGGTAATAAAATAAGATGCCACATAATCGTATCTGCATAATGCGACAAAGTTCCCTGATAGTTTTTGTTCAGACTTCCTTGCTGTGAACACTATCATAGGGGGAGGAGTAACACGATAATCTGGAGCCTAGTGAAGGCTCCCAGGGCTGTCATGCATAGATGCCTGCTAAGCCCTGCCTATGCCAGAACTAAGCCTGCCTGTCCACGGGCATAGCGATATCCCATGGCAGATCTCCGCCGCCGGAGCCGCCACCTGGGAGCAGGTGAGAGCTGTCAGCTCTCCGCGCTGAGCCTATCTGATAGATAGGCTCACTGTGGAGAATCGTGACATGCCGCGATTTAGATCCCGCGAGCAGAGAATTGCTATGATGCTCCGCTTATGGACGCTGGCCCTGCGCTTTCCATAGCAACGCTATGGAAGCTTCAGACAGCGTGATTCGCCGGCGAATCATCGCCCAGTGGACAGGAGCCCTTAATAGGCAACATTAAAGATAAATATGTACTGCAGTCCTAAAGTATTACAGCATATAGCACAAGCTATTAAATGATCGCAAGTCCATTTTAGGGACTAAATAAAAAGATTTAATAAAGGTTATTAAATGGTTAAAAAATATTAAAAGATCAAAAACCCTTTAGCCATTTTGCCCATTAAAGGAATCAAAACCATGAAAAAAAACAAATATTGGTATGACCATGTTTATTAAAATATCACAATATTTATTCCACACGGTGAATACCATAAAAAATGTACAAATTTCCAGAATTGCTGTTTTTTTTTGTTACTTTGGCTCCCAAAAGGTGATCAAAAGTGTACCCCAAAGTGGTGCTAAAAAAAACTACAGTTCACCCCTCAAAAAACAAGCCTGTGCTCAGTCCAACAGCTGGAAAAAAATAAAAGAAAACTTCTGGGTTTCAGAATCTGGTGACTAAAACAATTTTTTTGTTTAAAAAAAAAAGTATTTACCCTTTAAAAAAGTAATAAAACATCAAAAAAACTCACTGCATCCTGTATGCTGTAAAATCTAAACCTTTATCTAAATCTTTTTATTTTTCCACGGACGGAGCTCAGTAAGGGCTTGATTTTTGTATGATGAGCGGTAGTTTTTATTGGCATCCTTTTGTGGTACATACAGCTATTTTGATCACTTTCATTGCGTTTTCTTGGGAGGCAAAATGAACAATATAAACATTTTGCCTCCATTTTTTAGTTCTTGCCATGCAGGATAACTAGTGTGTTCAGTTTTACTGTACGGGTTGTTACGGACATGGCTATATTAAATCTGTGGCATTTTTTAAATTTTTCAAATTTTTTTTACTCAAACAGGAGAAGTGCACAAAAAAGGGTTTTTTTGTTATTTTTTTCATGTTTTTTAAGCTATTTTTTACATCTTTTATCTCCCTCTGGGGCACTTTAACCAAAGAAACTCTGATCGCTATGATAATGTATTGCAGAACTTTGGTCTCTCACAATAGTAATAACAGGTCATAGCAGGTCTGGACACCAGTATATAGAATCCGGTAGCCATGGCAGCCCATCTGCCCTTGTGCTCCTTCTGTAAACCGTTTTCTTGCCGCAATGAACGTTGATCACAGCATATAAGCGGTTAAGTGTGAAGATCAATGTACTCATTGATCTCTGCTGTTGCAGCGGGAGGCCGGGTATCAGTCACAGCCAACTCTCGCTGCAGGACGGCGCAGTAAGTTTACATTCTGTTGCGTTAAGTACCCCCCAGCCAGGATGTAAACTTATGTCTAGTGGCACTAAGGGGTTAATGGGTTAAAGGGAAGCTTAAAGGGGTTGTCTCGCGGCAGCAAGTGGGGTTATACACTTCTGTATGGCCATATTAATGCACTTTGTAATATACATCGTGCATTAAATATGAGCCATACAGAAGTTTTTCACTTACCTGCTCCGTTGCTAGCGTCCCCGTCTCCATGGCTCCGTCTAATTCTGACGTCTTCTGGCGTTTTTAGACGCGCTTGCGCAGTCCGGTCTTCTGCCTTGTGAATGGGGCCGCTCGTGCCGGAGAGCTGGTCCCGCGTCGTCATCGTAGCTCCGCCCCGTCACGTGTGCCGATTCCAGCCAATTAGGAGGCTGGAATCGGCAATGGACCGCACAGAGCCCACGGTGCACCATGGGAGAAGACCCGCGGTGCATCGTGGGTGAAGATCCCGGCGGCCATCTTGGAGAAGGAAGAAAGAAGTCTTCGCAGAGCGGGGATTCGGGTAAGTAATATATATTTTTTTTTTTAACCCATCCTTTGGGTTTGTCTCGCGCCGAACGGGGGGCCTATTGAAAAAAAAAAACCCGTTTCGGCGCGAGACAACCCCTTTAAAGTTGAGGGTCATAATTCTGCTCTGATTCTTTGGATATTATGAAATTAAAGTGCTACTCCGACTAGCTATGGAAGGCGATTGGTGTGATGAAGTGTCAGAGACCCACCCAGAATAAGCTGTGGCATTACAACTGAGCGTTCAAGTGCAGCCGCAAAAAAAACAGGAAATACTGGGCTTGGGCTAATAGCACAAACGTTTTTCTTTCGTTTGTAATTTCACATATATCTTCACAAAGGTCAGGGCTGTGCTGTTCTGGACAGAGAACTCTATATCCACTGTTTTGAAATTGACTTACACAATAAAGTTCTATCTGCCTGCAGTGGCCACTAGATGGAGCTCCCTGTATACCGTGAGTTCAGTGCTGAAGGATTTTCTATTAGGTGCCTTTTGTGGTAGCCTGTACTGTGTCTCTGGGTACTACAGCCCATGTCTGGGAGTTGTTATCTATGCAACTTCCTAACAAGTGAGATTATTCAGCGATGACGAGGGGCGGATTAACCATTGAACCCACTGAGAGGAATCCTAGTGGGCCGGTTAGGTCACGGGGCCGATGCAGGGCCAACTTTTTTCTTTTTTAAATTTAATTGGGAAACTGTCCTAAAATAAAACAAAAAATAGATATACTCACCTCACCTGTACCGCTCTTCACACTCCTCTGCAGTCAGCAGTGCTTACCGGAGGACATCCTAGTAGAGCGATCACAGGATCACTACCGTGGCCCCCAGCAGTGTTGCTTGTGGTGGTAACATTCTACCACTATTTATGTAGGAACAAGTTGCTGATAGTTTTGTTTAGGGGGGAACTCTGTAACTACATAAGGGAATATTCTTCTGGCACAGTTTAAGGGGGCACTTTGCTTGCAGTATTATTTTTGAGGCGCTCTTTTGGTACTTTTTATTGGTAAGGTGATACTTTACTTGCAGTATTGTTGAAGAGGAGCACCTTGCTGTTTATTAGGGACACTCTGTTGGCACTGTTTTTCTGAAGGGCAATTTGATAACACTGTTTATTGGGAGTGCAATCTATTAGAACTGTTTATTAGGGGCACGGTGTTCGCACTGTTTATTGGAGGCACACTGATAGCACTGTTTATTAGGGGCACGGTGTTGGCACTGTTTATTGGGGGCACCCTATTGGCACTGTTTATTGGGGATATTCTGCTGGTTAATGAAAACACTTTGTCTTTCTCAATGTGGGTGTGGCCTGCAGTTGTGGGCGGGGTTTACATAGAGCAATAATTTCCCCAGTAGACAAGTGTGTTTTCCATGTAGTTTGGTGACACATGAGAGTTGGTTCACCCCGGGGTCGTCTATTGTATTATTATAGGTGCGGCTGCAGGAATGTGTACTGCAGTGTGATGGAGTGTAAGAAGTCGAATAATAAGATCATCAGGATCGCCGCCACGTTCTAGGAAGAACCTTCTGCATGAGAGCTGACGCCAACTCAGGAGCTCCCCCTGCAGGAGCACGTCTGATGCAAAGATGTTACTTTGTTCATATGGGCTCGCTCCTCATCGACCGCATATTTACGGCACTCGTGACCATATTTCTGTACACCTTAACATCTTGCTGTTGTAATTTTTCGGGCTAAGCTCTTTTTTCCACCGTGCAGCGAGCTAGTCTGGGCACTTGCAAAAAAAGTGCTTTCAAAACTTATTTAAAAAATAGTAAAAGTGGTTATCTATAGACACAGCTCAACGGAAGAATTCTAGATCTGCTACTTTAAGAAAAAATGGCGTAATTGATTGCTTTCTGCTTTTACAACCAGGACTTTGCATGATTTAAAGAGGGCTTCTGGAGTACCACGTGGATTATCTGTAGAGGTGACCCCTGAGATCCTCATAGATCACCAGAATGAAAGAGCTGCAGTGCTTCTCCATCTCACGTCCGTGTGGTTGTTTTTGGTACTACAGCTCAACTGCATGAAAACTAATGGGTTACCTGCAGTACCAGTCACAGCCACATTGACAACAACGGCACTGTGGCAGGTATTGCATTACTGTCCAAGCACTGCAACTGAAGAGCTCGCTTATTTAATTGATTACTAGTAGGCCACTCACACCAGTGTCTTTTATTACGCGTGTGAAAAAAAAACACACGCACCAATATAGGCTTTGGGCATTTATCATATGCAGCAAATATGCATGCACTGTATATGTATATGTATATTTGCTGTGACTGCGTATTTTACCCATGCACGTAATACGCAGGACACATACGCCCGTAAGCGTGAGTCCTTAGTTATACAGTTTGGGGCAGATTTACTTACACCAGCCTTAGTTGCCAGTCCAATCCAAAATATGTTGGAGTCAGATGTGCCGAATTAAAAAGCACTTGCCTCTTAACCCTTTCCAATCCAATTTGTATCTTGGTTTTCCTAGGGGGCTTACTCTTTTTCTGCCATTATACAATGGCGCTATATGCTGGCTAAGGCCAGTACTGCATGAGGTGACACACTGGATAGACTCCGACAGCGCAGAAGCTGGCAATATACAGTAAGAAAACCCTGATGGATGTCTTCGAACATTGGAGCTCTACAGCCTTAAATCATAATGTCTTTACAGGTCAGACAGTGGATTGAAAAGGGTTAATCCATTTGGTGCAACAACAGCCATCTGTATACCAGAAAATGAATTCTACGTGATTTCCTCAGTTTCTTGCACCAATTTCTGGCTTAATAAATTTCTCAATCCAACGGTGGCTCTGCCCCCTTCCAGATAACTTTGTCCACTTTGTCCTACAAGCAGGCTTAGATCTCCGCTGCTTTAAGTGTCATTTTCTGGCATGTAAATTGGCATTTCTGCCCATCCACTGATAGTCCCGCCCCTCCAGTTAATTTCGTCAACTTATTTTAAAAAGTGGTCGGAGTGGTGAAAAAAAAACGCAAAAAGTATCTTTTTTTAGCTGAAATGTGTCCTGCGCAAAAAACTTTTTCAGAAAACTGACGCACAGTTAAGATATATTCCTCACTTTGATAGACCTCGCATTGCAGTCAATGAATGACAACATCCTTGTTTATATCAAGGGTGCAAAAGAAATAAACTGATGCTGCCGATCTGGACAAGATCAGGATGAGTTTTAAGTCTTTGGATATAGATAAGAATGTTTGCATTCACTGACTGCAAGCAGATATCTTGAAAATGGTAAAGAATTGAAACAGAAAGTCTATTAGTAAGCTGCAGAACTTTTCATTATACAACTTCTATACATAAAACCCTCCTTTTAGATGAATTCCACATTACGGGGGGCCAGGTGAATGGTTGGGCAGTTAGGCAGTGCCCTACAACCTCCCAACATGGGGGGCTCACTTCAACCCCTACTGCCTCCAGCTGATTATGGGCTCCACCTGCACACACAGTCACTGGTCTCCTACCCAACCCCAGGCATGCAGCCACCGGCAGTGCAGTGGGCAGTTTTACATGCCGTGGGCCCCCCCCTCCCATTCCATCTCGTGGCGGCTCGCAGGGGACGGATACGCAGGTCTCACTTCTATAGTGTATATTGTGTGCTGCAGATCCGATCCCTATAAAGCCTCTAAGTGTCGCCCCCCCCTTGCACTGGACTGGTGGTCTCTACTATCAGTTTACTATGCCCTCCAGTCGTACAATGCCGCTCTGTAAGGGTATATTTGTGCAGCAATATATCCCTCTGTCCTGTGGTTTCCGCCTCTTCGTTGCTGCTTGTTATACGACGTTTTTTACTTCAGTGAAATATAAGTTTATATGGATTATTAATGGAGGGACAAGAATGCAGCTCAGGATACGGGCAAAGGCGGTATGCCCGCCAGGGGACGTTGTCTGATTGGAGAACCCCGCCATCACTGCTGCCTTAAAGGGGTCAGAGCTATGTAGGATCCCTTTTTGCATTTATCTATTAGTTGGTAATGTTGCTATAAGTTATAGGGCACAGATGTCAAATACAGGAATTCACAGCAGGATACAGCTGATACTATTGTTCCAGCTGTATCCAGTTCATGAAGACAGGCAGAGTATGAAGAACACAGCTGTCCAGCTGTGTTCTTCATCCCCCGCTCGGAGCATCTGCTGTATAACAGTCGGGTGCTCCAAACAGAGAACAGCTGGATGCAGAAGACAAGCCGGCCCCACTTGTCTTCTGCATCCCCCGCTCGGAGCGCTCGGTTATATAACAGCCGGGCGCTACGAGCAGAAAACAGCTGGATGCAGAAGACAAGCAGCCTCGCTTCTCTTCTGCATCTCCCGCTCGAAGCACT
Organism: Eleutherodactylus coqui; assembly: GCF_035609145.1. Lineage (NCBI taxonomy): Eukaryota > Metazoa > Chordata > Amphibia > Anura > Eleutherodactylidae > Eleutherodactylus > Eleutherodactylus coqui. Next base: position 50,272,691 of record NC_089838.1, on the reverse strand, counting down.
CAGCTGTAAAACAGCTGGGCGCTGCGAGCAGAGAACAGCTGGATGCAGAAGACAAGCAGCCCCGCTTCTCTTCTGCATCTCCCGCTCGAAGCACTCAGCTGTAAAACAGCTGGGCGCTGCGAGCAGAGAACAGCTGGATGCAGAAGACAAGCAGCCCTGCTTGTCTTCTGCATTCCCCGCTCGGAGCGCAATGTGATCATAAAACGTTTGAGTGATCACCTTGCGCTGTAAAGGCACACAGCAATTATCGCTCAAAAGATTTTCTGAACAATAATTGTTGTGTAAACCAGGCTTAATGCAGAGTCTGTCTCCCCGCTGGTGACTCCACAGCGGCTGACACTGGGCTGGTGCTGGAGGCAGGGTGAGGCTGAAGGGATGCTGCCTGGCCAGAGGCCAATAGGTGGGTTGCTCTGGGCCACTGGCCAGGTCAGCATCTCTGGCACTATTACTATTACTACTGTGGCCACTATGGAGAGGTCACTATTACTACTGGGGCCACTATAGGGGCAAATATTATTACCGTAGCCACTATGGGGGCAAATATTACTACTGTAGCCACTATGGGGGGGGGGGGTCACTATTACTACTGCAGCCACTATGGGGGCAATTATTACTATTGGAGCCACTATGGGGGTCACTATTGCTACTGTGGCCACTATGGAGGGCACTGTTACTACTAAGCCCACTATGGGGATCACTATTACTGTTCGGGGGCCACTATTGGGGTGACTATTACTACTGGGGCCACTATCAAAAATACTTTTACTACTGGGGCCACTATGGAGGTCACTACTACTACTGGGGCCACTTTTTTTACTGCAGCCAGTATGGGGACCACTATGCAGAATACTGTTACTACTGGGGCAACTAATACGATTCGTTCACGTGAATAAATGCACTCATGTGAATGAACTCAATGAAATCAAGGAGTTCTATTTACCGCAAATATGCCCATGTGAACAAGTCCTTGCTATACAATTATAATTGACCCTTTAAAGGTAATCATAAGGCTGATGTGGCTCATATGGCAACTGGCTCGGGCCATGGTTTTGGTACTTTTGCCTGGATCTGACCACCTTTCTAGCACTCCTGCTTGGCTCTGGCCACCTCATTGGTGCTTCTGCTTGATTTTGAGCACTTTCATGGGTACCTCTGTTCTGCTGTGACCACCTTCATGGTACTTCTGCTGTTTTGACCACTTTCATAGTACTTGTGCCTGGCTCTTACCACCTATCTAGTAATCCTGTTCAGCTCTGACTACTTTCTTGGTATTTCTGCTTGGCTTTGCATATATTGATGGTACTTGTGCTCAGCTCTATCTTCCTGGTACTTCAGCTCGACTATGACCACCTTCATGGTGCTACTGTTTAGCTCTGACCACATCCCTGGTATTTCTGCTTAGCTTTGACTACTTTCACTGTACTTTTGTTCCACTCTGACAATCTTCATGGAACTTCTGCTCAGTTTTGACCACCTTCTTGGTACTTGTACCTGGTTCTGATTACATTCCTTTTACTTTTATTTGACTGACAAACTTTTGTATTCTTCTAACTGGCTCTGGCCCTGTTCTTCATACTTGTGCCTGGCTCTGACCACCTCTCTAGTACTCCTGTTTAGCTCTAACCACCTTCATGGTACTTCTGCTTGGTTTTGACCACTTTTATGGTACTACCGTTCCGCTCTGACAACCTTCATGGTAATTCTGCTCATTTTTGACCACTTTCATGGTACTTGTGCCTGGTTCTGACCACCTATATAGTACTCCTGTTCAGCTCTGACTACCTTCCTGTTATTTCTGCTTGGCTTTGACTATATTCATGGTATTTCTGCTCAGTTCTATCTGTCTGGTACTTCTGCTTGGTTCTGTCCAACTTCTCGGTACTTCTGCTTAGCTTTGACCACTTTTGTGTTCCTTCTACCATGCTCTGACCACTTTCTGGAACTACCTTCACTGCTCTATAACCTTCGTATCTATATCAGTTTCTGCATGCACATATGCTGTCAGTCAGTGACTGGCGAAAGTCCATACCACTTTGCAAGAATAAAGAAAGGGACTCTGCACTCCCGTTAGTGTCCAAACAGTTGAGGCACTAAAGGCTCCACTGTGTGGGTGACTTCCATAACAGGGTGTCCTGCAACGCTTTTGGGTTAGTTACTTATTCCAGGCAATATCAGCAATCACAAGGATCTCCCCAGCAGGATCTTCTAGCTAAAAGGGATTGTCCATATACTCTATTGAAAAAGGGATAGTCCATAAACCCTATTGTGAAAGGGATAGTCTATATACCCTATTGAGAGAGCTGCTGCCGAAAGTGAAAATGACTTTTGAAGACTCTGCAAGAGCATGCTAGAAGTAATTATATGGGGTCAGGCTCCCTTCAGCTTAGGGCAGCTGTACCGTATCCTGTCGAAGTTGATTTAATGAGTTTAATTATGCCAATTAAAGTGCCATTTAAGAAACAACATAAAATAAGCCCCGCCTATTGCCTTACAAATCGCACTCTTCCTATTCTTTAGGGTATGTCCCGCGTCACAGATTTGTCAATAGCAAATACAAGAGAATCTATGGCTGATGTGGTGCGAATTGGCACAAGGATCAATCATTGGAGCTTAGAAGTGTAGGAATAATCCTAACCAAGTGGAATCTTCCAGAATACGTAGCATTCGACTTCTATTTTCCATGGAACGAAATTAAAGACCCTTGGGAATTTTTTGGAGCGAATGGGATTGCAGAAACCATTCACTTGTTTTCAATGTCAATTTCAACCGGAACATGTGAACAGTTCCTTGGGACGTGTTCCTATCTGCGCTTTTGGGCTCTGTTCCATCCTAGCTGCCAAGCAAGGCAAAAACTGGAAAGTGCTGGACCCGAATCATGACCGATGGACGCATTCACTCTAAAAGGGTCCATTTGGTTCGTCACCCTGGATGAAGTGGAGCAATGTGCACTATTTCATCCTGGATTTTATGCCGGATCTATTCCGGATTCCTCAAGTGAAGCTTTTGGCACATAGTGTTAGAAGTCGGGACCGCTGGGAAGTGTCATGTGACACTTTCCCTGCTCCAATAAATGACTTATAAAAGGGAAGGACAAATATGACCGTCTACTTTTCAGCCCCGGACTTGCACTTTGCTCTAGTTCAGCGACATTCTAACTATAAGCAGAACAAAAAGCGCGGCGTTACTAGACGGTAAAGCGTCCCGCAGCTGCAGAGTTAAGCGCGGCCCCCAGTATATGCGCTCAGGGATCTGTCAGCGGCATCCTGTGTATTTATGTGTTATATAACTGAGTAACTCCATCTCCCCGGTGTGGAGTGTATATAACCCGTCCCCACAGGCTGTGTATAAGTCTGTATATATTTGTGCGCTCCGTGCTCCCTCTCCCTGTGCGCCGTTGTTTGTTCTGGATGCCGGACCCTGGCACAGCTGCCTGTGAGTGATGAGAGGTAAATTGTATCCAACATACACCTGGGGAGGAGAAAAGACAACAAGAGAGCGCTGCCAGCAGCCAGGAATAGATTCTATAAATAGGGGTGAGCCCCCCGCCCCACGCACTATATACACAGCGCCATTTATCGTGTGCAGTGAGGTCACCCCTGGGAGGGAATGCTGTAAATCACACAGAACGGGATTTCCTGAAGGTTCTGCTCTGATTTTCTACATCTCTAGATGCCATGTTACCCCCTCACCTTATCAGAACGCTTGGAGCTGGCATGGCGGTGCGGCACCCTATACTCTAACGTGCCTTATTAATCCCCTGCCCGCAGGCCGGGCTGGCTGGGCTGTGGGTGGTTGCAAATAATTCTCGCTGGCCCAGCAGCCGAGCCAACAGAAGCCCTCACACTTCCACTGTGTACATAAGCCGGGTTGGATAAACACGCTCGTTCACTCAGCAAAGGCGACCAAAGAAAAGCAGAGGCTGCAGCTGCTGCAGAACTTTATGGAACCGCAGGGCAAGCGCAGACGTATGTGGGCGCAGAAGACGCTACGGTATCCATCCTGCCGCAGTGTGGCTGTCTGTGGAAAGGAAATGTTTAATATTGGCCACCAACATATTCTCCACCGCAGGGAGCCGTCCTGTGGGTAGTCACAACTAACATTCGCCTCCGCAGACCTCATACTGAGGGTTTGTTACACTTGTATCCAGTCTAGACAATCCTGCCTGAGCTAAACACATCGCCAGCGCAAAGCTCACTCCTTTGCTGAACGTTTGTTACAATGTAGCAGTGCAGCAAATGTGTGCCAGGCTGTAGATAAAAAATACAGGGCAGATTTAGGACACTTTTTATGCACAAAAATTTGCAACGTTTCAGTTTTCTGCACTGACACTATTCCATTAAAAAGGGCGGGGCTTGTCAGAAGGGGTGTGGCTGTCCCGCTATGACAGATTTATGTATAATTTACACCAGAAACTGGCATAAATTATGCAAGTAATGTACGCCAGGGCGGAACTAGCATACATTTCAGAGAGGCACGTAGAGCTGTTGGGATACGCCTAATACATGAAGAGGTATGCGCCTCCTCATGTATTAAGTGCGCCGGTGGAAATCATACTTAAACTTCTTTCACCCGAACTTCTTTCACGGCCGGCTGATATACGCTGTGATCTGAAGCATTGGATTCCAGTGCATCAGATCACATGGCCATATTCCTGAGACATAAAAGCGCCCAGCCAGCCCAATATAGCGCCGGGTGTTTTTATATTGGGCCCAAAAGATAGTCCTGGATCTTTTGGGTCAGAATACATTGGCCGCTGCATGGGCTCCTATGGGAGCCCATGGAGGCGGCCGCAGGTGTCAGGGAGTTTAGCAGCCTGGCTGCTAAACTCCCTCCCACTGCTTTCCCCCCTCCCCCCTGTGCAGGCTCACCATTCTTCTCCTCCCCGCTGGATCTCTGTAATGGGAGGGGGCGGTATGGGGGCAGAGCTAAGTGCCGGACTGCCTCCTTCCATTACTGGCTGTGAACAAGGGGGAACATAGGCGGAGCTTAGTTCCCCCCCTCTCCCCGCCCCTTGTCCATAGCCATCAATGGGAGGAGGCGGGGTGGTGCTTAGCTCCACCCCTGTCCCAACCCCTCCCATTGCAAAGAACAAGCGGGGAGGAGAGTACAGGCGAGCCTGTGATGAGGAGGGAGGGGAAATTTGCGACGGCATGGTGAGCTCGTTGCATATGCGCCCGTTCACAAGCTCTACTCCCCAGATGAAAGCCCTGAAAACGCCGGCCAATATGCGCTCGTGTGAAAGAAGCCTTAATCTGGTGTCGGTGCTTTTAGATTGAACGATTATTGTTCAAAAAAATGTTCAACGAGTGAAAGTAAATGATAATTGTTTGGTGTAAACGCAAGCCAACGACAAACGAGAATCGGTCACTTTTTGTTCTTCGTTCATTTTCTGCAGGTATAAAATTATCGTATTCATTTAGCGTTCGGTTTAAACAGCAGCCGTTCAGTCCCTGTATTCGCTTATAGAGAGACTGAGCGATTCTTGTTTGGACGAGCCAACGATGCTATTGCTTGTCTGAACAGGCTGCACACGTGCGAACGAGCTAGCAGTGACGACATTCACTCCTTCAAACGAGAATTGGCTCGTCTAAAAGGACCCCTAGTAAATTTACCAGATTTTTTTCTGACCTAGTCAGTGATATAATTGTGACCACCAGGTAGAGCTCTCTGCATGTGGATGTATACAGCTGTTATTAGGCTCCATTCCATCACAAGAACAGAAAACTGTAACAAACCATTCTGTTTAATTTCTCATTGACTTCAGTGGGGTATTTAGGACTCTTAGGCCTAATTCCTACGGGCATTGCCCCGCAGCTATTAGGTTCCATTGAACCTAATAGCGCAATGCTCACACTGCATTGAAATAACTCGCAATCACCCGTGGCATGTTCTATTTGCCGCGGGCGTACGCACGGACGGCTTCCATTGCAGTCAATTGTAGCACAGCGGAAGATAGCGTGAAAACACGTCCCAGCCCACCGACGCCCGCGTCATATGCGGGCTGCGGGACGTCGAGCAGCGGATCCGGTGGTGAGTATGGGGTCTCTGGGGGGGCGCCGTAATAGACTCTGCTGCGGAATTCTGCTTGCGGAGCCCATCACGGCCGTGGGCACTAGGCCTTGTCAGATTTCTGTTTGGGGGGGGGGGGAGAAATTACAATTTAATAATGTGGTGTGCTACAACCACGTGACCGCTGCAGCTAGTGTACACAATGACTGGCTGGAGGACAAGCGCTACAGGTCAGCGGACAAGTTAGCACTTTTTTTTAACGCTCCTTTGTCTCCCAGTGTCACCAATGTTTTTGAAATTGGACAACCCCTTTTACAGATCCGTTCTTCTTTTTGCACATGCACAGAAGCAAACTACAAAACGGATCAGTTGAAATGAACACAAGCCGAGTCTAATGTTTAAGTTTTTGGGTGGATTCTTCTAATCGATTGGTCAAAAAAACCCCAGAAACCTTAGTTTCCATTTGTTTCAGTTTGGCGTCTGTTTTTGAATCTGTTGATGGGATTGCAGACGTATCCACCAAAAACAGAGACCCAAAGACAGATAAAGGGGTAATTTCTCCAAAGTTAACCCATTATAGGCAGTGGCATAGCTAAAGGCTCATAGGCCCTGGTATAAAAGTTCAGCTTGCTCCTCCCTTCCTTTCCCATGCAGCTTCATCTTACAATTCACAGCCACGGCCCTCAAAAATCTATTCATCAGGCGGCATATCTATAAGACAACTATTGTAGTAAGACAGGCTTAGATACAGCACAAAATATTGTCCCACCTGTGTCTCACCATAAAATAGAACCCTCATTTGTGCCCCAAAAGTGATAGCTGTACCCTATGTGATCATACAGTTACGCCATCACAAAGTAATAATGCCCTCTCTGTGCCCCACAGTAATAGTGCCCGTACATGTGCCTTCACACAGTAATAATACCCACTATGTGCACCAGAGTCGTAAGCCCCCTTTGTGCACCCAGCTAGGCAGTAGTGCCCCACAAAGTAATTATGGTCCCCTGTGCTCTCACAAAGTAATCGTGATCCCCATGTTCCCCACCAGCAACACCAAGCAATGAATTTCTTCCTACCATCCCGTAAAGTAATATTGTTCATCTGCATTTATTGCACCTTCCCCCCCCAACACATACACAAAGTAATGGCGGTCCTCTGCATCCGACCCCATACACACACAAGATGATGGTGGTCTCCTCTGTATTTCTCCCCCTTTTCCAAGGTAATGGTGGTCTCTTTTGTAGTTCTTTCATTCCCCCTCAAGGTAATGGTGGTCCCTTATGTATTTCTTTCCGCTCAAGGTAACGGTGCTCCTGTCTATTTCTTCGCCCTTCAAGACAATAGTGGTCTGCACTGTATTTCTTCCCCCCTTCCAAGGTAATGGTGGTCCCCTCTGTATTTCTCTCATTCCCCCTCGATCTAATAGTGTTCCCTTGTGCACCCTGTTTGTTTGCACCTTCAGATCTTTACACTAGTCCTTTTCACACCACATCTTCGCCACCGGCACATGGCACAGTGTGCAGCCTGCGCCCTCCTCTCCATATCCCTCCTCACAATTACACTAGTGGAACGAAAGAGGAGGGCAAGAGGATGCAGGTCGCACACAGTAGCATGTGCCAGCGGTTCAGGTGCATTATATGAAGAACTAGTGTATAGATCTGAAGGTACCGGGGTGGGGGGGGGGGGGGGTTATTGCTATTTCTAGAGATAAGTGTCTAATTGGTGGGGTCCAACCACTGGGACCGAGAATGGGAGGTCCCCAAATAAATAAGGGAGTGGTCAAACAAGCACGCTGCCACTCCAGTCATTTCAGTAGGACTGACTGAGCTAGCCGAGTTCAAGCACTTGCCTGGCCATAGCAGACCGAAATCAATACAAGTGCATGATCAACTGCTGCTCTGTTCATTTGGGAAACACGTAGTCAGCTTAGGTGGGAGTCCCACTGGTAGTTATCCTGTGAATAGGGAATAATTTAATTGGGTGGGATAAGGGGAGTTATATAAAGTTGTATACACAGAGCTCCCCCTAGTGGATCTGTAAAAAGGCACTATATCACTTTCACAGTAAGCTGTATACATATTTTGTCCTCCACCATTGACAATATGCAGCCAGACATTCAGGTCATGGGGCTTTTCCTTTGTGCTTTTAGTATGACTCATACAGCTGTGGCTTTGTTCCTGTGTACACATTGTTTCATGTTTATTTGGGTCTATGAGATGCGGGTTATTGGGAGGTTGCTGGTCTTGTCTACATTACTGTTATTACACACCATGGAAATAAGATAGAGTCACATCCCAGGGGCTCCTGATGAGTCTATGAGGAGGAGCCGGCAGTGAGGAACGCCATTCTATCATGCCTGCCAAATCAAATGGAGATCAGTGCGCCCCACCCTGAAAATTGGCCTCTTCTGACCGCTTCTAAAATATCTTACACTCTTGTTTCTTAGTTGCATCTGATTCCGGGAAAGCTGGGTAACAACCAATATGGCCGCCCTTCTTGGGTTATCATTCAGAGTTTTAACGGAGTTGAGCCAACATCCAGAAAAATTTCCAGAACGCAGGGCCGAAGGTGAACATGTAATTACCCTGGATCCCACTCCCGGCACCCTCAGAAAACAGCTGATTTTGCCAGGACAAGCCATAGCTATCCATGTATTTGGCACCACAAGGCAAAAGTTAGTATTTCAAAATGGCCAATCACATTATAGCCACCCTATAGGGGCCTTTCAGGGGAGATAGAATTGTCCGCAGGACGCAGCGCAGATACAGATGTGGTGTGTTTTTACTGCAGAATGTGTTCTGCGGAGCGTTTTACATTGTATTTTACAGACTTTAATTGCGAAATAATACCTCCGGTATATTAGAGATCTGCAACAACAATTCCACAAGAAATTCTTAAATTGGGCAGCAGGAAGCTTTTCCGCTTCAGAATTTAATCTTGCGGTTTGGAAGTAAAGATGCACAGATTTTAACAGGTGCGGAATTCAAGCCCCGCAGAGATAACATTGTGACGTAGAAATGTCCATGTGGACTAATTCCGTTTTGAGTGAAAGATCGCTTAGGGTGGCTTCATACGAGCATTTTGCGCATATGCCCGTGTGAAGCCCCCTAAGAGTTGGGCTCTTAGGACTGCTAGATAAAACCAGCATGCCCCAGTCATCTGAATGGCGTTTGCAAAAGTCCCTGCCCCTTCTGCAGAAACAGCCACATTTATGTATACGGAGCTACGTGCAACCTTACATGAACATGTTTGAAAGCATGTGCGCACGCAAAATCTGCACGCACGATGTGCAAAGAATGGAGGTCGTTGTTTTAAAAGGGTTTATTCGCTTTCCGCTTTTGTGTGCACTTTTTGCGCATCATGTACTATTTTCGTGCTCATTTGCGCACAAGAGGCACTATAGCAGTCTATGAGGGGGTGCAAGTATGCACCCGATATCCGCGAATTGTGCAACGAACTGCAGGATTTTGCAGGGAAAACAACACACTGTGGATTAATTCAGGCTGCACAGCCTTTTAAATCATGCCGCGGTTGTGTCCTGCTCCAATGTGAATGGCCTCTGGCAGCGCAGAAAGTACAATAAAAAGCGCAGATATGTGTGTGATACCACGGCCTTCACAGTGCAAAAAATCGCGCTATCGCATGTGTTTTTGTGTTTACAGTACACCCATGTGAGGCCACCCTAAGTTTTCGATTCAGAAATTTCTGCAACAAATCTGCCCCGTCTGAATAAAAAAAAGTCTGATTCACTGACAGCAAACATACAACTTGAGTCCTGCTTCACACGGACATATTTGGATGTGCAATATGCAGAAAATAGAGCCCATTGATTTCAATAGGTTTGTTCACATGTCCGCTTAACAAGTCCATCCCGAAGGGTGCGTTCCTGAGCGAGTGCAGTGTAGATCACAGAAAAACAGACCTTCATCACACTCTATTTAGCTGCAATTTCTCAGTGATTGTGATGCATTTTGCCAAAAAAGTATTGCTTTTATGTACATGTGATTTCACAGGTCTGAAAAATAAACGCATTGAACTCACAATGCAAATTACATCTGAGTGTGATGTGATTTTTTTTTTTTTTGCTGCCATAGGAATTAATGTGTAAATCTTAAGTGAGAATCACCCAAAAATCGGGCATTCAGCGATTTTTCAATCTCGGACCATCAGTTCAAGAGGAAAATCATTCACGTGAATATAGAAATAAAAATAGAAAGTACCTGCTCACATGTACTGACTGCGGACAGGATACAAATCCCCAACACAGCAGGACTGTAAGATCCTGGGACATTCACATATTCCTTGTTTGATGTTGTGTACCTGATCCAGTGCAGTAAATGTCCAGTTGGGGTGGCTTTATGTTGGAGAAACAGGGCAAAAACTGAAAGCGAGGATGAGATCTCATCACCACATGATTAAACAGAGAAAGACAGAATTCCCTGCGGCCGAGCACTTTTTTAGTCACGGACACAACATAGAACACATGAAAGTTATTATACTTTTCAAGTCACAAAGTCATAGATGAATTTGTGAGTACAAATTTATAACAACTTTAGACACTTTCAACAGAGGGTTAAATTCTTCAAGAGGATTCATGCATGACTGGGAAATATGAGAAATCTATAGTACAGAGAACACTCTGGCCTGGTGACCCCCTAACACTAATTGAGGGATCATATAAAACCTTCACATCTTTATCAGTGGAATATTATTTATTTCTAGTTGTAGTTTACTTTTCAGTGCAAATTATTTACATCCATGTCTGTACCTTGTTATATGTATGCGTGTGTATATATATATATATATATATATATATATATATATATATATATATACATGCCTCTTCGGATCTATTTCATTATCCTTGAGGAAGAATCCTGAGAGGTTTGGAAGCTCGCTGTAACATCATGTATTTTTGTTAGCCATTAAAAGGTATCATATCTACAAGCTTACTTGGTTTCTCTTACTGGGAACAATCACCAATCACAGGGGCATTCCAGTTATATCAAGTTATTCCTAATCTACAGGTTCTGTTCAGTATGGGTCCAACCACCGAGTGCTTGGACTCAGCTATCTCTGGCAGACCCTTTGAAATGAACGGAGTCATGGCTGAGCAGACACTGAGCAGGGGATTGGACCCGATGACCCTGGAAATCCCTTCCAACTCTACCATTCTATGATTCTATGCATTTTTTGCCATTCACACAGGGGCCCCCCATTCTGGCGATTGGTGGAGAACAAGACAGACAGAATTGAGGGATACAATTCTGTCTTCTTGCAGCCTCCACTAGAGGCAGCTCACTGTATACTGTTTATACATTGAGTTTTATAATAACTTAGTATGCAGTGAGCTCCCTCTAGTGGTGGCAGGTGGCAGACTAAATTTTATAATGTAACTCAATGAAATGAAGCTCTGACCGCTAGAGGTATATTATGAAATTAATCAGCACATTCAACCTGGCGTTAAAAGGTGGACATTCCCTTTAAATCCTCTTCTTTCAACAAAGTCCTACACCAATAGCTGGATGTTCAGATATTACGGACATTGAATTATGAAGCTTCACAAGCAGAAGGGATGATCAGAACCAACAAGAAATTACAATAATCCTGATTTTTCTCCTTCTCTCTGTAGAGTCAGGTCAGAGGGGGCAGGGCAGTGGGGGGGGGGGGTGGAGGACGTCTCTTTGTGGATCCTTCAAGTGAAGTCCTTGTGTGCTGCGAGTGTTTTATCAGCACATTTCGGGGGCTCGGGATACGGGGACGAACACGTCAAGAACTATTCTATTTCATGAGAGAATTCGTGGAAAAATAAATGAGAAACCCGAGAGCGAAACCAGAGAGTGCGGGAGAAAGCCCACATCAGAGAGGAGCAAGCGTCAGTGGAGAGGGAGCCCCCACGGCACCGCTGACAGCGCTCTGCACTTTACAAAGCCTGCCAGGGGGGCACAACAAGGCTGCACTTGTTGAAGAGCTCAGTCCTGAGCCATCACATTCATGTACAAGCCGTGGAACACTACCTGGAACCAGGAGAGCTGAGCTCTGCATTCGTGGAACTCAACTGGAGGCTGAAGCTAGAGAGAATCTCCTCTCTGTACTGGGGGCCCCTAAAAATAATGCGCTTCTTCCAGGCTACAGTTAGGCTTTCACCTCTGATGAACTTACTTAGTTGGAAAAGGGGTTGTCAAGATGGGACTGTCCCTTTAAGGAATTGTTATTTATGTGATTAGCTCATACGTACTAGGAAATTGACAAAGTAACAATTCCTTAAAGGAATTTTCCCCTGTTTTAATTGAAGATTGGCTAGCGATCGGCTGATCAATTGAACTCTAACTCCAGAAACCACTGGTGATCAGCCATGATCATCCTGCAGTGGCCACTAGTGGGGTAAGGTAGTATTACATGAAAGCCACTTAAATGAATGGCCATCCATGTAATACATGTGTGATACAGCACATAGAAGGAGAGGGGTCTCAAATCGGAGCAAAAAGCATTTCAGGAGTGTAGTGTGCTGATCTTTAGGGGGTTCACTTGTGATGATGTAAGTGAGGACACACCTTTTCATATCGCAGCATAAAGGAGGTGTCATGACACATCAACGCCACTTCCCTGCCTCACCTGTCACGTGGTATTGCCATCCTGTATGCTATGCTCTGTCCTCCTCTGCTCCCTTGTGCTCCTGTCCCCTCTCTTAAAGGGCCAGCATGTGCTCCCTAAACCTGTCCCCCTTCAATCCTATCCCTACACTTGCTATATCAGACATCCTCCACCTAGGGTGGATGGCTAAACAATTGGTCTCATTAGCCATTGTGACAAAGCCTCAGTTCTGTGTATTCCTGGTTCTGACCCATGCCTGTGTATTAACGATTCTGACTTCTGTGCTCCCTGACCTCAGATCTGCATTCTAGACTCTGCCCTGTCTTCTGCCAGTTTCTTCACTACGCTCCCTTTCAGACCTACAGGCACCACAGCTCGGCGTAGTACAGTGTCAGCAGCCACATTACCGGGATAATCTTTATGGGTTGGGAACCCCAAAGAAAAGCTGGTATCCCATTTGTAAAGGTTAAGCGTGAAAACTGAGGTTCCGCAGGTGATGCAACCTTAGATAGCCCAAAGCCAAACCGGGGTATGGCAAGGGAGGTCCACATCTGTCTGCCTGACGGGGCAAATGCCTTTTATAGGGGTTGTTTTATGGAGATAGCCACTCTGGTGAACAGCCGATTGCCATAGTTCCAACTTCTCGACGTTCCACTGTTACCGCCTAAGTTTCCTCTGCAGCGACCACTACTGGTAAAACGCAGTTATTACATGCCGGCCATCAAAATGAAGGATGAACGTGTAAAACATAAATGAGCTGGTTCCTCAAGAGCAGGAGCAACAAAAAATTGTCATATAATGGGGGGTTTGGAGTCGGGAACACCCTCCTTCTATAACATCTAGTAAGACGACCCCTTTAAATGTATCCAAGTCTTATCCCTAGAATGCTAATTGCCTATCCAGTGACAGCGCGGCTGTATCCGTTGGTCTCCAGAAATAGGGCAGATGTCTCAAATATTCTAAGAATGAACAAAGTGCATTTGTCAAAGCTGCGAGGCGACATGCGAGCCGTAAAAATAGGAGGAATTACAAAAAAGTGCAAAAACTGTTTTATGTCACAGCTGTGGTATAAGCTCGGCTTCAATTAGGGGTCGAGTGATTATCTGTAACGAGACTCTATACACACAAGCGTGCTGGCAGCTCCACACATCTCATCTCCCCTGCCCGTGATTTGCTCCCAAATCCCTTTTCCACGGCCTCCAGGCTCTTGCTCATAAGGTTTGGCCACTGTCCATCTCCGCTGCATAGACCTTATTGTCCATCTGCAATTTTACCTGGAGCTGTTTTTTGATCGCTAATTGAAAAATTGAGGTTGAAAAGGCCAAAGCACACACAAGATGCCTGCAGAAGTGGGCACTCTGGCGCGGCAGCAGGTACTTTCTGGCACGGCCATGGGTACAATCTGTCACTACCTAGCTCAGCAGTGGGCAGAATTCATCCCCCTGGCTCCTTGGCAAACAGTATTTGTTCTTGCGCTAGTATCTCATCGCTCTGATTCAGCAGTGGGGGCTCTCGGGTCATGGTAGATACTCTGTAGGGTTCAGTGTGTGCAGCTACCAGTAGAGTTTACTTGCTGAGTTGGCGCAGTTTGAAGGCCAGTCAATGGTGGTGCCTTCAGCGGTGAATCTGGCATGTTTGTGACTCGCTAATTAATAAATATGTCAGCCTCTACATGAAGGAAAAGTTTAGCGTGAACATCTGTGTGCGATTCTTACAAAAATCTACATGTGGACTATGCAGGGATGAAATCCACGGTGATAAAATCCACATCCAATGTCAATGTCCTTGCGGATTCGGCACAGTTTTTTTCCGGAGCGCATGTTTCATCCACTTTGCTGCTACTGCAAGTGCTGCAGGATTTCTGGCCGGAAAATCGGCGCCATATGGATGTACCCTAAGAGAAATAAGGTTATGACTGCGGAAGATGGAGATGTGTCGCAAGCACATGTGCCCTTCCTCCCTCACCTCTACTTCAGAGGTGTCTGGGAAGGTTTAACCATCATCTTCAAGGAAGTTTCCACTTTTATATAAATTAAGTTTGATCCTTGTATAAGAAAAGGTTCTCAAACTTCTTAATAGACTTTGTATTTCTATTTTTATTACTATTTGCAAGATCTATGCTTTCTGTCAGTGAATAAAAACATTCTTATTTACATTGAGCCCCAAAAAACTTACAGAACTAAAACTTCTGACCGCTGAGGGTTTGTTACAATTGTATGAAGTCTAGGCAATCTTATGTGAGCTGAACCTTCTCTACTCCAAACTGATACATTGTCACAAACTGGCAGAGAGATTTGTGCTGCTTGTCTGTTTATCTCACAGAGGATTGTCTAAACTGGGCGTCTTCACATGAGCGTAATTCACTGCATGACACCCGTAATGCGTACTTGCTGCGGGCCGTCAGTCCCTATTGAACTATCTTTGCATGATAGAACATGCTGCGGTCTTTATTGCGTATATTGTGCAATAAGCGTGAACGGTACCATGGAAGCCTATGGTTGATTGGTACAGTGTATTCCACGTGCAAAATCTGCACATAGAATACGCTGTTACAATAGGTTCATGTGAAGGAGCCTAAAGTTGTAATAAATCATCAGCCATAAGAAGTATTAGGTTTGTACAGGTTTTTACCTTCTGGATGGAAAAATGTTCCCATTCACTGAAAGCAAGCAAGCAATCTTGAAATGGTGAGGAATTGAAATGAAAAGTCGGAAGTTGCAGAACTTTGCATTCTAAAGCAATTAAAGGTTTTTCCGAGTTATTTTATATAGTTTTGGGCTTCCAGGCTGCTGACAGGTGATATCCCATAAACCTGTGATGTAGGCTACTAATATAGATGTCCCCAGCAGGTTTATGGAACGTCATCAATGGCGTCCCTGTTGGGCCTTCTGTTGGCTGCAGTACTTGCACACAGAAGACCCAAGGCTCAGGAGAGCGCGGCAGGGGAGTATTGTGGTAGCGGGAGGTAAATATTGTGGGAGGGGGGGGGGGGTTCTGTAGGCTGCCACTAATGACCTCGGAAAACCCCTTTAAGCTTTATTTACATAAAACTGGACACTGGCCCTTTAAGATTGTATGGCAAGGAGGTTGTCAGTGTCATCCTCATGTTGTACAGTTCAGCTCTGCTCCGTCCCTCTGGATTAGTGTCACGGCTGACAGCGCATATTGTTTATCGCCCATTTTCGTACAGAGACGTGAATGTTTTCGCACAGCTCCTTCTTCCTCCTTGGATCCATTGCTGGAGCAGCCGCCAGAGCTGTCAATGTAAATTATTAATTTGGACCTGGCAGCTGCCCCAGTGATTAAGATTTTTCCGGTTGGCTATTTATACGCGAACTGTGGGCACAAAGTTTATTTCACCAGTGATCAATCCACTGATGTTCTGCAATCCTTCCTGGAGAAAACAGTAATGGAAACGAGTGAGCTTCCAGCAAGAATACCAGCCTCAGTCCACATTATGTCACGTTATCAGTCATATAAATGTCAACCAATTCAAAGGAGTTGTTATAAGGGTCCTAGCTGTTAGTGTAAGGAAACAGGGTAGCAAGAGCTCAATCCTTCTGTAGTGCCATCACAGGTCAAATAAAGCATTACACATTTCCCAATGAGCTGTCCATGTACACAAGTGTGCTGGGTCCTTGGAGATGTGGGTCCTGAATTGGAAACCCTCTATTATTACATCTCTACTAGGTCTCTAAGGAAGATGGGCATGTCTGTCTGTAGAACTTCTGTACATTCCTATCCTTCTGTAGTCAGAAGTGCCCCAAGGGATAAACAGGGAAGAGCACATATGCTGGTCTAGAGTTGCAGAGTGGTTAATGCCATCATTCATGGTGATCTAGAGTAGCGAACTGATGAATTAAAAACAGTGAAATGGTTAATGATAGCATCCCTGGGAGTCTTAACTGGTGGAGAAAGTTAATAAAAGCATATATGATGGTTGCAGTAGTGAAGAGGTTAATACCAGTATCCTTTGCTGGTCTAAAGATGTTAAGGGGTTAATGCCATTATCCCTGGTGGTCTAGAGTAGTGAATAGCTTCTTAGCATCCCATGTATTTTAAAATATTTGTGGGTTTAACTCCATCATCCCTGGTGATTTAGAGTAGTGAAGGGCTTAATGTTATCATCCTAGATGGTCCAAAGTAGTCAGGAATTTATTGACAGAATCCCTGGTAGTCTAGAGCAGTGAAGGAGTTTTTAAAGTAATAAAGGGCTTGATATTATTATCCTAGCTGATCTAGACTATTGTTGGATTTAATGCCAGCATCCCTGGTGGTTTAAAGTAGTGGAGGGCTTAATGCTATCATCCCAGGTGATCTAGAGGAGTCATGAATTTAATTCCAGTACTATTGGTGGAATAGAGTAGTGGAGGTATGGTTTAGAGTAGTGCAGGGCTTGATGATATCGTACCAGGTGGTTTAGAGCTGTGTTAGATTTAATGCTAAAACGAAAAAAAAAGGTTTGGTATGTTGTTAGCCAGTAGAGCAAAGTATGATTGTTCTCTGTAAGAGAAACCAGGTAATCTTGTAGATATCATATCTACAAGATTACTTGATTTCTCTTACTGAGAACAATCAGATTTAATGCTAGCATTCCGGGTATTATAAATTACTGCATGGGTGGTTTGGAGTAGTGAAAGACTTAATTTTATCATCCCCGGTGTCTAGAAAAATCATGGATTTAATGCCAGCATCCCTGGTGGTCTAGAGTAGTGAAGAGGTGGCTTAGTATAGTGAAGAACTAAGTCTTAAAATCTTAGATCATCTAGAGCAGTGTTTCTCAACTCCAGTCCTCAGGACCCCCCAACAGGTCATGTTTTCAGGATTTCCTCAGTATTACACAGGTGATGTAATCATTGTCGGTGCCTGAGCCATTACCACAGGTGTTCTTACTATAGGATATCCTGAAAACATGACCTGTTGGGGGGTCCTGAGGACTGGAGTTGAGAAACACTGATCTAGAGCAACTAATTAGCTAATGCCATTATTGTTTGTGATGTAAAGTAGTGAAAATAATGCCATAATTCCTGGTGGTCTAGGGTAGTTAAGGGGGTTAAAGTCATTATCCCTGGTGGGCAAGAGTAGTGAAGGGAGTTAATGTCATTACTGGTGGTATAGAGTAGTGAAGGGAGTTAATCTCATGATTGGTGGTCTAGAGTAGTGAAGAGGGTTCATGTCATCAAGCGTGGTATAGGGTAGTAAAGGGGGTTAATGTCATTATTATTGGTGGTCTAGAGTAGTGAAGGTAGTTAATTACATTATTATTGGTGGTCTAGAATAGTGAAGGATGTTAATGACATCATTACTGTCTTTATCACTGGTGGTTTAGAATAGTGAAAAGGGTTAATGCCATTACCCCAAGAAGTCTAGGGTAATGAAGGGAGTTAATGTAATTATTATTGGTGGTCTAGAGTAGTGAAGGGGATTAATGCCATCCTCCCTGGCAGGCTAGGGCAGTGAAATGGGAAATGTCATCAATGGTGGTTTAGGGCAGTGAAGGGGGTTAATATCATTATCATAGGTGTTCTATAGTAGTGAATGGGGTTAATGCCATCATCCCTGGCAGTCCACGGCAGTGAATGAGGTTAATGCCATCATCCCTGGCAGTCCACGGCAGTGAAGAGGCTTAATGCCAAAATCACTGGTGATCTAGAGTATTGAAGGGGGTTAATGTCATTATCATTGATGGTCCAGAGTAGCAAAGCAGGAAAAATGCAATCATCCCTGTTGATCTAGGGTGTTGAATGGCGTTAATATTATCACTGGTGGTCTAGAGTAGTGAAAAGTTGCACTACAGCCACTACAGCATGCGGGGTACTCCAGAATACTGACAGGTATAATGCCATCCTGGTGGATGAGAGAAATGAAGCAGAATGGTTTACTCTTTGTTGCAGACTTGACGGTGTCCCTACTGCCTTTGACAGGCGCTGACCATACTTTGCTTCTACTTTTTGCACTGGTCAAAGAGTCTCAGGCAACCCTGAAGATCAGTGTAGACAGTACTGTCGGACCTGTACTCGCTACGCAGTCTGCAAATAATAGGGAGCGATAGTAAGGCTCTTCTATTACTGCTCTGTGGAATATGTTTGCTTTAAGAAAAGCTGTAGCTCACCTTGGATATATGCGATATGTATATATATATATATGATTTATGTACATTGACGCATTTCTAGATTCACACTGCGCCGTATAGATTTCAATCTGTTCTTGGCGTGGGGGTAGGCTGAACAATCAATAGCTGTCTTCCAGAACCATCCCTCCTCACACCAGGCTTCTTTGAAGAAGGGGCAGATGTTCTTAGAATCGGAGATGGCAGGGTTCTGCCTCCTGGATCACACATTACAATAGTACATCCCAACAGAAATGGGCATTAATTGCCCTGGCTATGCCAGCTGTCAGAGTCTCTTTAGCATTGATCACTATGGCAGATTCTGACTCTGGGGCATGCAAGTTATGATTCACTTTGCCATGGCACGACCCGTACTGACAGCATGCACCCTGGCTCTGTACCAGTTGTTCTTTGGCAAGGCATGGACCTGGCTGACTTAGCTGCAGCCACTCTCGGCACTTTTTGGCAGAAGATCCGATATTTGTAGAATTTCTTTTTTCCAAGTTTATTTTAATAATCATGATCCGCAATATCGGAATATTCCGGGCTTTACGCAAGCACACGTCCCATTACCCCCATTTCCCAGGGCCTTAGGTTTATCCAGGGGTACACTGAGCCTGCTCCCCCTTTTTTAGTACAGAATGGATGTAGTTATTGCTCCTTGGCATGGTTTCCCTAACCCTGGGCAGAGTTCGGCCATTCCTGCTCATAAATCCAGTGCTTTGGGCCACTCCTTCAGGGCCTGACGCCCTCCCAAGAAGACGAACGAGTGAGACTTGGCAAGACGTCTCCTGCAAATCCAGCTCTGCAGATCAGCTCTCCCTGCGCTCCTGGGGGAGTCCGAGGTTCAGGCCTCTCTCTGAAGCCACCGTGGGAGCTCAAAGTCCTGATACATAAATTCTACATATGTGTGAAATGAATCTTTTCATCCAAGTTCTGCCCAGTTTTTGCTTTTTTTTTCTCTGCTGCTGAAAAGCCGTCATTGATAAAAGCCGAAATTTGAGGGCAGCAGAGCCGAGTGTGTGGGGGGCCCCCAACAGAAGCATGGCTTTTTCTTCTTCTCTGCATTCACCTGCCCTGACGGCTTGGTCCTGCCTCCGTCGCGTTTCTCGACCTGCCTCAGTCATGTGATTTCCAGGCACACGGCTCGAAATGAAATATTGGGAAGGAGACTCAAACATTTGAGGGAACAAACAGCCGAAAATATTTCAGCTCTTAAACATTTATGGCAAATAACGGGATACCAGCTATAAAACGTCTTTCCAAGAAATGAAATGCGCTTTTTATCCCGTGTCCCCAGAGGTGAAGGTAAAAAGTGCGTGTCACAGTATTAAAGGGAAACAGTCATCAAGAGAGTCAAAATTCAGTGTATGTAAAGGGTCGTCTTGACCAGTCATTAGCGTTAGGATGTATGTACACAGGACTCCACCAGCAGAATAGTGAGTGCAGCTCTGCAGTATAATACAGGATCTAACTCAGGATCAGTACAGGATAAGTAATGGATGTACACAGTGACTCCACCAGCAGAATAGTGAGTGCAGCTCTGGAGTATAATACAGGACGTAACTCAGGAGCAGTACAGGATAAGTAATGTATGCACACAGTGATTCCATTAACAGAATAGTGAGTGCAGCTCTGGAGTATAATACAGGATGTAACTCAGGATGAGTACAGGATAAGTAAAGTATGCACACAGTGACTCCACCAAGAGAAAAGTGAGTGCAGCTCTGGAGTATAATACAGGATGTAACTCAGGAGCAGTACAGGATAAGTAATCTATGTACACAGTGACTCCACCAGCAGGATAGTGAGTGCAGCTCTGGAGTATAATACAGGACATAACTCAGGAGCAGTACAGGATAAGTAATGTCTGTACACTGTGACTCCACCAGCAGAATAGTAATTGCAGCTCTGGGGTATAATACAGGATCTAACTCAGGATCAGTACAGGATAAGTAATGTATGCACACAGTGACTCCACCAGCAGAATAGTGAGTGCAGCTCTGCAGTGTAATACAGGATGTAACTCAGGATCAGTACAGAATAAGTGATGTATGTACACAGTGACTTCACCAGCAGTATAGTGAGTGCAGCTCTGGAGTATAATACAGGACGTAACTCAGGAGCAGTACAGGATAAGTAATGTATGCACACAGTGACTCCACTAGCAGAATAGTGAGTGCAGCTCTGGAGTATAATACAGGATGTAACTCAGGATCAGTACAGAATAAGTGATGTATGTACACAGTGACTTCACCAGCAGTATAGTGAGTGCAGCTCTGGAGTATAATACAGGACGTAACTCAGGAGCAGTACAGGATAAGTAATGTATGCACACAGTGACTCCACTAGCAGAATAGTGAGTGCAGCTCTGGAGTATAATACAGGATCTAACTCAGCATGAGTACAGGATAAGTAATGTATGCACACAGTGACTCCACCAAGAGAATAGTGAGTGCACCTCTGAAGTATAATACAGGATGTAACTCAGGATCAGTACAGGATAAGTAATGTATGTACACAGTGACTCCACCAGCAGAATAGTGAGTGCAGCTCTGGAGTATAATAATGGTGCTATGGTTTGCTGTAATTTCATGGTAAAAAAAAAAGCAAAAACTACTAAACTGGAGAAAATAATTTCATGCATTGACTACGCAGACGAGTTCCCAGTCATTGCCATGTAACACCTTTAAAAGACTAAGGCAAGATAATAAATTGTCTAGCACTGTTGTATTTCAGAACTTGGCTGTTAGGTTTTGAATTAAAACAGAGGCAACATTGATGAATAGATTGATGGATGGATAGATGATAGATAGATAGATAGATAGATAGATAGATAGATAGATAGATAGATAGATAGATAATTGCTATTTATGTTCTAACACTCAAACACCCCCCTCCCCTCCAAAAAAGAAGAAAAACACCAAAAACCCATATACTATTATTTTCAGTCTTCTGTCTTGTTTGTTGTTATTACAGTTCTGCCTGTGTCTTATCTATAATCTGTGGATATTCAGACGTCTGTGCTGTGACCTCCGGTGCTTCAGTCTCGTTACCTGTGGATTATCCTTGATTTCAGGATCCCCCATGAAGTAGCTCTGGAGTCGCCTCCCACAGAGAGATAAACCTACATTACAAAGAGCCATTGTGCTCCTTACCTCTTCTGCTAGGTGGCAGAGGTGCCAGCCCATGCCGAGAGCATCTGGCTCCTTGCCCGACGTCACTAACCTGCCGGGGTTTACAGCAATATTATTCTAGTGCAGAAACATTATCACCATGCGATGTGTTTGGGGGGCATTTATACAAAAAGACTCCATTTTCACAGCAACAAAATATCAGCATTTTTACTAGATTTGGCACATTCAGAAAACTTTGTGCATTGGTGTGTAAGTTTAGCATAAGTCCTATTCTTCCATTTTAGAGCACTTCTACCAAAATAGCTCAGAAATAGGAAAGAATAAGCTACACAGGATAGGGAACAACATACTCATGCGTGGCTGTCCGACCGCTGGGAGCACCACTGATCCTGAGAACGGGGGACAGATTTATCCAGGAATGAGCAGAGCTGCAGGCATCTAAAAAGGATGAGAAAAAGTTAAAGGGGTAATCCAGGACTTTTACTATTGATCCTCAGAATCACCGCTGATCAGCTTCGGTTTGCAGTGGGTTAAACATTGTCATCGCTGGTCATGGCTGGAAGTGTAATAGCAGGATTCACTCCTATTGAAATCAGTGGGAGCGATGCCTTCTAACACCCTTCCAGCCCTGATTACCAATGATGATGTCCAGCCCACTGCACTGACAGTGGCATGAAGGATCAACTGATCTGCGGGAGTACCGAGTGGTGGATCACCGCCAATCAATTGTAAAAGTCCTGGATTACCCCTTTATCCTAACTTTGCTAGAGTTTACTTAGATAGTAAGAATCATTGTGCATTGCTAATGTTTATGAATCAACTAAGTGTTGTAGCAGTTTCTGTCATAGCCCATGTGGACGTTGTATGAGTGGTCTCATTCCCAGATCTAGTGGTCATTGGAAGGTGTACATCCCCAGATCTCTGTGCATGTGCACCTAATGCACAAATGGTGGGACACATCTTGCCCTGCGAGGTGGTGCCCATTTAGGTATAAAAGAGGTTTGGCACGCAAGTTGCTTTTGTGTTGGCCGCATTTTTGAAGTGTGAAAATAAGTGTGAAGTCTGTGCAAAGTTGGGTGTGACTTGAGTTGTGAACCACAAGAGAAACCCTAGAACCAGCTGAGAGGGTAGGTGCAGCCGGACAGTGTGATCTGTGGGAGATTTTCCCGGAGCTGCTTCTAGGAGATACGTTGCCTGGACAGTTGAACCACGGTAGTGGCGGTACTTCTGCTTGTTGAGTCAGATAAGGATGTCTGCATCACTAGAGACTGTGAGTAACTAAAGGCCTGTGAATATATAAGGAGACTGAGACTTGATTCCGCAAGGGCCAACAAGCTGAGACAGTGTTGCCAAGTAGTAAATCAGTATTGCCAAAGTATTTGAAATTGTGTTGCAATGTTCTGAGACCTTAAAGTTACTGTACGGCTAAAGCTGCTTTCACATCTGTGCGGGAATTCCGTTTTCCTGCTCCCCTGGACGAACAGATCTTATGACGAAATTGAACAGTGCCGAACTGATCTTATTGCCTATCATAGGGTCCGTTCGGATTCTGCTCAGCCTCTCTGCATTTTACTAGAAGAAAAAGCGCTGCGTTCATGTGAACCCGGCCTAATTCAGCTACTGAGTACAGACTGTTATGTGCTCCATCTCTTAAGCTGCAAGTGGGGGAACCCCATAGATGCACACTGCTGCTCCATTGATTTGAATGGGACTGCCAGAGATAACTGAATACTTGAAGCCCACTAGCTCTAGTAGTCTTATTGAAATGAATGGTGGTGCAGCAGCGTGTGACCTCCTCCCCATTCTTTATTGGATGCATGGACCCCATTATCAGAATTGTTTAGGGTCTAAACAGTCAAACCCTTCCACACCTTATCCTATGGCCTATACAGGATGATGTGCAGCATGCAACTCGCACCGCTTATCTCTAGAGATGAGCGAGCACCAAAATGCTCGGGTGCTCGTTACTCGGGACGAAATTATCGCGATGCTCGAGGGTTCGTTTCGAGTAACGAACCCCATTGAAGTCAATGGGCGACCCGAGCATTTTTGTATATCGCCGATGCTCGCTAAGGTTTTCATTTGTGAAAATCTGGGCAATTCAAGAAAGTGATGGGAACGACACAGCAACGGATAGGGCAGGCGAGGGGCTACATGTTGGGCTGCATCTCAAGTTCCCAGGTCCCACTATTAAGCCACAATAGCGGCAAGAGTGGGCCCCCCCCCCCCCCTCCCAACAACTTTTACTTCTGAAAAGCCCTCATTAGCAATGCATACCTTAGCTAAGCACCACACTACCTCCAACAAAGCACAATCACTGCCTGCATGACACTCCGCTGCCACTTCTCCTGGGTTACATGCTGCCCAACCCCCCCGCACGACCCAGTGTCCACAGTGCACACCAAAGTGTCCCTGCGCAGCCTTCAGCTGCACTCATGCCACACCACCCTCATGTCTATTTATAAGTGCGTCTGCCATGAGGAGGAACCGCAGGCACACACTGCAGAGGGTTGGCACGGCTAGGCAGCGACCCTCTTTAAAAGGGGCGGGGCGATAGCACACAATGCTGTACAGAAGCAATGAGAAATATAATCCTGTGCCACCGCCATCAGGAGCTGCACACGTGGGCATAGCAATGGGGAACCTATGTGCCACACACTATTCATTCTGTCAAGGTGTCTGCATGCCCCAGTCAGACCGCGGTTTTTTATAAATAGTCACAGGCGGGTACAACTCTGCAATGGGAATTCCGTGTGCACCCACAGCATGGGTGGCTCCCTGGAACCCACCGGCTGTACATAAATGTATCCCATTGCAGTGCCCATCACAGCTGAGGTAACGTCCGATTAAATGCAGGTGGGCTTCGGCCTACACTGCATGCCCCAGTCAGACTGGGGTTCTTTAGAAGTGGACACATGCAGTTACAACTCCCTGTGGACCCACAGCATGGGTGGGTGCCAGGAAGCCACCGGCGGTACATAAATATATCCCACTGCATTGCCCATTACAGCTGATGTAACGTCAGCTTTAATGCAGGTGGGCAAAAAATTAATTGGATTACACTGTAGGCGAGGGCCCCCAAAAATTGGTGTACCAACAGTACTAATGTACCTCAGAAAAATTGCCCATGCCCAACCAAGAGGGCAGGTGAAACCCATTAATCGCTTTGGTTAATGTGGCTTAATTGGTAACTAGGCCTGGAGGCAGCCCAGTTAAAATAAAAATTGGTTCAGGTGAAAGTTTCAACGCTTTAATGAGCATTGAAACGTATAAAAATTGTTTACAAAAATTATATGACTGAGCCTTGTGGGCCTAAGAAAAATTGCCCGTTCGGCGTGATTATGTGAGGTTTCAGGAGGAGGAGGATGAATAGAATACACAGATTGATGAAGCAAAAAGGTCCCCGTTTTTGATGGTGATAGAGAACGATGCTTCCATCCGCGGGTGCAGCCTACGTATTGCTTAGGTATCGCTGCTGTCCGCTGGTGGAGAAGAGAAGTCTGGGGAAATCAAGGCTTTGTTCATCTTGATGAATGTAAGCCTGTCGGCACTGTCGGTTGATAGGCGGGTATGCTTATCCGTGATGATTCCCCCAGCCGCACTAAACACCCTCTCTGACAAGACGCTAGCCGCAGGACAAGCAAGCACCTCCAGGGCATACAGCGCGAGTTCAGGCCACGTGTCCAGCTTCGACACCCAGTAGTTGTAGGGGGCAGAGGCGTCACCGAGGACGGTCGTGCGATCGGCTACGTACTCCCTCACCATCCTTTTACAGTGCTCCCGCCAACTCAGCCTTGACTGGGGAGCGGTGACACAGTCTTGCTGGGGAGCCATAAAGCTGGCAAAGGCCTTGGAGAATGTTCCCCTGCCTGCGCTGTACATGCTGCCTGATCTCTGTGCCTCCCCTGCTACCTGGCCCTCGGAACTGCACCTTCTGCCACTAGCGCTGTCGGATGGGAATGTTACCATCCGTTTGTCCGCCAGGGTCCTGTGGTATAGCATCACTCTCGAACCCCTTTCCTCTTCGGGTATGAGAGTGGAAAGGTTCTCCTTATACCGTGGGTCGAGCAGTGTGTACACCCAGTAATCCGTAGTGTCCAGAATGCGTGTAACGCGAGGGTCTCGAGAAAGGCATCCTAACATGAAGTCAGCCATGTGTGCCAGGGTACCTGTACGCAACACATGGCTGTCCTCACTAGGAAGATCACTTTCAGGATCCTCCTCCTCCTCCTCCTCCGGCCATACACGCTGAAAGGATGACAGGCAAGCAGCATGGGTACCGTCAGCAGTGGGCCAAGCTGTCTCTTCCCCCTCCTCCTCATCCTCCTCATGCTCCTCCTCAACGCGCTGAGATATAGACATGAGGGTGCTCTGACTATCCAGCGACATACTGTCTTCCTCCGCCTCCGTTTCCAAGCGCAAAGCATCTGCCTTTATGCTTTGCAGGGAACTTCTCAAGAGGCATAGCAGAGGAATGGTGACGCTAATGATTGCAGCATCCCCGCTCACCATCTGGGTAGACTCCTCAAAGTTTCCAAGGACCTGGCAGATGGCTGCCAACCAGGCCCACTCTTCTGTAAAGAATTGAGGAGGCTGACTCCCACTACGCCGCCCATGTTGGAGTTGGTATTCCACTATAGCTCTACGCTGCTCATAGAGTCTGGCCAACATGTGGAGCGTAGAGTTCCACCGTGTGGGCACGTCGCACAGCAGTCGGTGCACTGGCAAATTAAACCGATGTTGCAGGGTCCGCAGGGTGGCAGCGTCTGTCTTGGACTTGCGGAAATGTGCGCTGACCCGGCGCACCTTTCCGAGCAGGTATGACAAGTGTGGGTAGCTTTTCAGAAAGCGCTGAACCACCAAATTAAAGACATGGGCCAGGCATGACACGTGCGTGAGGCTGCCGAGCTGCAGAGCCGCCACCAGGTTACGGCCGTTGTCACACACGACCATGCCCGGTTGGAGGCTCAGCGGCGAAAGCCAGCGGTCGGTCCGCTCTGTCAGACCCTGCAGCAGTTCGTGGGCCGTGTGCCTCTTCTCTCCTAAGCTGAGTAGTTTCAGCATGGCCTGCTGACGCTTGCCCACCGCTGTGCTGCCACGCTGCGCGACACCGACTGCTGGCGACGTGCTGCTGCTGCTGCTGACACATCTTGATTGCGAGACAGAGGTTGCGTTGGAGGAGGAAGAGGAGGGTGGTTTAGTGGAGGAAGCATACACCGCCGCAGATACCAGCACCGAGCTGGGGCCCGCAATTCTGGGGGTGGGTAGGACGTGAGCGGTCCCAGGCTCTGACTCTGTCCCAGCCTCCACTAAATTCACCCAATGTGCCGTCAGGGAGATATAGTGGCCCTGCCCGCCTGTGCTTGTCCACGTGTCCGTTGTTAAGTGGACCTTGGCAGTAACCGCGTTGGTGAGGGCGCGTACAATGTTGCAGGAGACGTGGTCGTGCAGGGCTGGGACGGCACATCGGGAAAAGTAGTGGCGACTGGGAACCGAGTAGCGCGGGGCCGCCGCCGCCATCATGCTTTTGAAAGCCTCTGTTTCCACAAGCCTATACGGCAGCATCTCCAGGCTGATCAATTTGGCAATGTGCACGTTTAACGCTTGAGCGTGCGGGTGCGTGGCGGCGTATTTGCGCTTGCGCTCAAACAGTGGCAATAGCGACGTCTGGACGCTGCGCTGAGAGACATTGCTGGACGGGGCCGAGGACAGCGGAGGTGAGGGTGTGGGTGCAGGCCAGGAGACGGTAGTGCCTGTGTCCTCAGAGGGGGGTTGGATCTCAGTGGCAGGTTGGGGCACAGGGGGAGAGGCAGTGGTGCAAACCGGAAGCGGTGAACGGCCTTCGTCCCACCTTGTGGGGTGCTTGGCCATCATATGCCTGCGCATGCTGGTGGTGGTGGCTCCCCAGCTGATCTTGGCGCGACAAAGGTTGCACACCACTGTTCGTCGGTCGTCAGGCGTCTCTGTGAAAAACTGCCACACCTTAGAGCACCTTGGCCTCTGCAGGGTGGCATGGCGCGAGGGGGCGCTTTGGGAAACAGTTGGTGGATTATTCGGTCTGGCCCTGCCTCTACCCCTGGCCACCGCACTGGCTCGGCCTGTGCCCACACCCTGACTTGGGCCTCCGCGTCCTCGCCCGCGTCCACGTCCTCTAGCATGCTGTATTACCAGTAGTGCAGAAACAGAACGCTGTAATTAAGTGTGCCGCTTATTGGCCTGTGGTTGGAGGCTGACTTCGCTTACGGAACGCACAGCAGACAACACAGAGGCAGGAAAGAATTTTGCGCAAGCCTGCTGTAACACTTAGCTGGCTGCGTATGAATTAGGACAACCACCCCCAGCAGAGACCCAGTACACTTGTGGACAGGAATACAGCGGTGATGTAAGAGGCAACACAGAGGCAGGAAAGAATTTTGCGCAAGCCTGCTGTAACACTTAGCTGGCTGCGTATGAATTAGGACAACTACCCCCAGCAGAGACCCAGTACACTTGTGGACAGGAATACAGCGGTGATGTAAAAGGCAACACAGAGGCAGGAAAGAATTTTGCGCAAGCCTGCTGTAACACTTAGCTGGCTGCGTATGAATTAGGACAACTACCCCCAGCAGAGACCCAGTCCACTTGTGGACAGGAATACAGCGGTGATGTAAGAGGCAACACAGAGGCAGGAAAGAATTTTGCGCAAGCCTGCTGTAACACTTAGCTGGCTGCGTATGAATTAGGACAACTACCCCCAGCAGAGACCCAGTACACTTGTCGACAGGAATACAGCGGTGATGTAAGAGGCAGGAAAGAATTTTGCGCAAGCCTGCTGTAACACTTAGCTGGCTGCGTATGAATTAGGACAACTACCCCCAGCAGAGACCCAGTACACTTGTCGACAGGAATACAGCGGTGATGTAAGAGGCAACACAGAGGCAGGAAAGAATTTTGCGCAAGCCTGCTGTAACACTTAGCTGGCTGCGTATGAATTAGGACAACTACCCCCAGCAGAGACCCAGTCCACTTGTGGACAGGAATACAGCGGTGATGTAAGAGGCAACACAGAGGCAGGAAAGAATTTTGCGCAAGCCTGCTGTAACACTTAGCTGGCTGCGTATGAATTAGGACAACTACCCCCAGCAGAGACCCAGTACACTTGTGGACAGGAATACAGCGGTGATGTAAGAGGCAACACAGAGGCAGGAAAAAATTTTGCACAAGCCTGCTGTAACACTTAGCTGGCTGCGTATGAATTAGGACAACTACCCCCAGCAGAGACCCAGTCCACTTGTGGACAGGAATACAGCGGTGATGTAAGAGGCAACACAGAGGCAGGAAAGAATTTTGCGCAAGCCTGCTGTAACACTTAGCTGGCTGCGTATGAATTAGGACAACTACCCCCAGCAGAGACCCAGTACACTTGTCGACAGGAATACAGCGGTGATGTAAGAGGCAGGAAAGAATTTTGCGCAAGCCTGCTGTAACACTTAGCTGGCTGCGTATGAATTAGGACAACTACCCCCAGCAGAGACCCAGTACACTTGTCGACAGGAATACAGCGGTGATGTAAGAGGCAACACAGAGGCAGGAAAGAATTTTGCGCAAGCCTGCTGTAACACTTAGCTGGCTGCGTATGAATTAGGACAACTACCCCCAGCAGAGACCCAGTCCACTTGTGGACAGGAATACAGCGGTGATGTAAGAGGCAACACAGAGGCAGGAAAGAATTTTGCGCAAGCCTGCTGTAACACTTAGCTGGCTGCGTATGAATTAGGACAACTACCCCCAGCAGAGACCCAGTACACTTGTGGACAGGAATACAGCGGTGATGTAAGAGGCAACACAGAGGCAGGAAAAAATTTTGCACAAGCCTGCTGTAACACTTAGCTGGCTGCGTATGAATTAGGACAACTACCCCCAGCAGAGACCCAGTACACTTGTGGACAGGAATACAGCGGTGATGTAAGAGGCAACACAGAGGCAGGAAAGAATTTTGCGCAAGCCTGCTGTAACACTTAGCTGGCTGCGTATGAATTAGGACAACTACCCCCAGCAGAGACCCAGTACACTTGTCGACAGGAATACAGCGGTGATGTAAGAGGCAGGAAAGAATTTTGCGCAAGCCTGCTGTAACACTTAGCTGGCTGCGTATGAATTAGGACAACTACCCCCAGCAGAGACCCAGTACACTTGTGGACAGGAATACAGCGGTGATGTAAGAGGCAACACAGAGGCAGGAAAGAATTTTGCGCAAGCCTGCTGTAACACTTAGCTGGCTGCGTATGAATTAGGACAACTACCCCCAGCAGAGACCCAGTACACTTGTCGACAGGAATACAGCGGTGATGTAAGAGGCAGGAAAGAATTTTGCGCAAGCCTGCTGTAACACTTAGCTGGCTGCGTATGAATTAGGACAACTACCCCCAGCAGAGACCCAGTACACTTGTCGACAGGAATACAGCGGTGATGTAAGAGGCAACACAGAGGCAGGAAAGAATTTTGCGCAAGCCTGCTGTAACACTTAGCTGGCTGCGTATGAATTAGGACAACTACCCCCAGCAGAGACCCAGTACACTTGTGGACAGGAATACAGCGGTGATGTAAGAGGCAACACAGAGGCAGGAAAGAATTTTGCGCAAGCCTGCTGTAACACTTAGCTGGCTGCGTATGAATTAGGACAACTACCCCCAGCAGAGACCCAGTACACTGAGGACGGTCACAGGCAGCCCAAATAGATTTTTTTTCCCAAATGTTTTTGCAAAGGCCCACTGCCTATATACACTAAATATGTCTTCTGTCCCTGCCTCACCACTACTGGCCCTGGACAATGTAAAATTACTGCAGGACGCAATGCTCTGCACGGCCGATATACAAAAAAAAAAAAAAGTGCAACACTGCAAAAAGCAGCCTCCACACTACTGCACACGGTTAGTTGTGGCCCTAAGAAGGACCGTTGGGGTTCTTGAAGCCTAAAATAACTCCTAACGCTCTCCCTATAGCAGCTCCGGCACCAGCAGCACTGTCCCTGATCTCTGTCAGAATGCATCTGTGGCAAGCCGCGGGAGGGGCCGATTTATATACTCGGGTGACACCTGATCTCGCCAGCCACTCACTGCAGGGGGGTGGTATAGGGCTTGAACGTCGCAGGGGGAAGTTGTAATGCCTTCCCTGTCTTTGTATTGGCCAGAAAAGCGCGCTAACGTCTCAGAGATGAAAGTGAAAGTAACTCGAACATCGCATGGTACTCGTCTCGAGTAACGAGCATCTCGAACACGCTAATACTCGAACGAGTATCAAGCTCGGACGAGTACGTTCGCTCATCTCTACTTATCTCCCAACTTCTCGCAATCTTCCTTGATGTCATTGCTGAAAAGTAGACAAGTATTCTTGTTGGCCATCTAAGGGTTAAATCCCCCATCTGCCAGGGATGTCTGTAAGGATTTAGGAGTCATGGAAAACTGCACCCACAGATTGGAGGTCAGAAGTTTACATAAAACACAAGAGTCCTGTTACCTGCGGCCAGGAACATCTGCAGAGGACGCTTGTGGTCGACTGATGTTCTGCAGAACAGGTTTATTATAAATTACGCTTCCACTTAGAGCCTATCTCGTGGTGCAGAGTAAGTGTCTCCACGACCATCAGTCAGGACAAAGAGGCCTGTGTGCCCCGTGCCAAACCAAGGCAAAGGGCCTGGTGCCGACATGAATCTGCTGGCAAGGAGTCACGTTGGGGAGGGGGGCGAGTACAAGATGGACCTAGACGGGCTTTATGGGGCGATGCATTCTAAGATTTATGGGACGTCGGTTGAGGTGCACTTATAGGAGAAGTTATAGGATGGATGTGTGTGGTGTCTGGGAGGAAGGAAGCGCCGCTTATCACGTGTGTAATCATAATAAACAGATTTCCATTCTCTTTTTATGTGGTCGCTCTTAATGCTTCACACAGCGCCTGGCGAGAGCGCCGCCAGATGCTGACATTTCTATATATAACTACAGTAATAACATACACATGTAGCAGAGCTGAGTGTGGCCTTTAAAGGGCAGGTCCAGCCAAATGAATTTTCTTTTAAGTGAATTGAGCCGTAGAAGGTGGACAAAGGTGAGGTTTATATGTTAGTGGCTTTCCGGCCCCTTAAAGGGGTTTTCCGAGACTTAAAATATTGATGACCTATCGTCAGGGTAGGTCATCAACCTTGACAATAGGTCATCAAAATCAGATCGGTGAAGGTCTACTGCTTTGAATCCCATGGGTCGGGTGAGTGACTCATCTGCTTAAGTGCATACCAGACACAGCGCCGTACGTTGTATAGTGGCTGTGCCTGGTATAGCAGTTCAGTCCAATTCATTTGAATGGAACTAAACTGCTTTCTTGCCATGTGACCGGTGAACGTGACATCACATGCCTGAGAAGAGGCCGCAGCCCTAACCTAAGCACCATGGCAGCTTCAAAAACAGCTTATTCTTCATCCGTGCAGCGGACCCCCACTGATCTGATATTGATGACTGAACCTGAGGCTTAGTAATTAATATCTTAGTAAACCCCCTTTATATCAGTATCAATTCTGAGTAATCGGACAGAGTGGTTGCTATGGACTCACTGTGGTAGCAACCAGACAGTACTGTCATCTTTAACCATCCCATAGTGGGCTGCAGTTCCCCATAGTTATAGTCAGTACTCTCTTTCAAAGATCCGTGGTGATGAGAAGAGAGTCCCTTAGATTTCGCACCTCAGTCATGCGTTCAAATTTCAGTATTTGCCCTAGTCCTGCATCAGTCTATAGAGATACGGGCAGGAAAAAAGACCCTTACACGATCTTGAGATTACATGAGTATCTGCAAAACTTGGGTATGGTTGCCATATCAAGTAGTCGGGTATATTTGTCTTCCCTGCCTAGGGGGCGTAATAAGTGGATGATTTATGTCAGCTTCTTGTCTCACTGGGCTGTACGCTGGCAAAAAGAGGGCAAAGGGCAATAGGTAAGTGACAACAGACCACCAGGGACTGCCGTAATAATCTTCTGGACCCCTCGAATCCCTGATATTACACTCATGTGCCATTTTACTCCACATTTCCCTAGAGGGACTGTTGACCATCTCCAACGAAAGTGAGCCTCCTTTATCTACTACCTTGCTGCAGATTAAACCACGGAGGCAGAGACGTGGAGAGAACAGAGTAGATAAACATCTATGTGCACAGGGCACCGCTCTCCTGTCCTGGTCCCCCGGGTATCTGAGGTGGAGGCGGCTGCTGACCACGTACCACAAGTGGTTATGAAGGAGAGAGGAAAAAATCCACAAGTATCTGCTGTGCTCACCAGAGCCTGAGAAACCCAAACATACAGCGACCGCAGCAAGCGCCACTCACTAAGTGTGTGCAAGGCAGACTGTCCGAGCCAGTACAAGTGCTGCCGAACACAGTGTCACCTGCAGGGGGGGTAACTGCTGCATTAATTGCTGCATCAAGGGACTTATTCATTACAAGCACAAAACTCATGTTACAGACCACTGACTGAAGTTTGAGAAAATAAGAAAATTTCTTAAAGTGAAACTCTGTGCAAATTTAGTAAATGGGTAACTGTAATGCCCGAAGGCCATGTAATGGCTTGGTTGGTAATTCTGTCACTCACGTTCCTCAAATGCAAGTTTCCAAGGACCTTTGTATCACAGGAAGCAACCATTGCTGCATGTTACTGGGCTGAACAGCAGAAGTTGCCACAACCACACCCCTTCTATGACATCATACAATGCTCTGCTTCTATTGGCAGAACTTATACATAACAAACTACCTACATTTCCTCCTCACATGATTTTAAAAGCTCTGTGCTCCATTTTCCCTGCGCATTCTGCACATTGGACCAGAAAAAAGAAATGGAGCAGAGAGCTCTCAATTCTAGGAGTGTTATGTGCAGCAGGGGTTGGCAGAGCAGGAAGTCTGTGAGGTGCAACTTCGCCTAATAGCAGAAGTTTGTGGGGTGCAACTCCAGCCAATAGCAGCAGAGCAGGAAGTCTGTGGAGTGCAGCTTCAGCCAATAGCAGCAGAGCAAAAAGGAGTGGAGGTATATATGAGAAGCTAATCCTATACCCCCCTAGTATCATGTTATCTCTCTGCTTGAAGTGGCCACCCTGTGCCTCGTGCTAGTTTCAGATGGCCCCGTCTAATTGATGCAGTCCATTTTATTAAATTTTTATTAAATGGCTTTAATCAAACTTTTGCGCGTGAGCAGCCGTGCCCTGTAATAGCAGCGGCTCGTCTATGCTCATTACTTGGCTCTCTGCGACGAAGAGCTACGATGAGCAGGATGTGAATGTCATGTTAAAAGGCCTTTAAAACCACTTGTGCCCTTGTAAATCTCACTCAATATGTTTATGCAGGCGCAAGCAGCATATATCTAATGAGAATCACGCACCGGCACAGGAAGCGTTCAGTACAATCCGAAGCTTGTCAGATGGAGGGAGGAAAAAGATTTATGAATGTAAAAATCCCATCTCTAGGCGCACAGATGATCTGCGGCTCTCGGCCTCAGCTATGCCCTGGGCTGGAGCTGGCACATCCTGGCATATTCCTCTGGTTAGAGCTAAGGCTTTGATTTATAAAACACGCAGGACCCTTGCAACCACCTACATGGAGAACTAATGACTGGAAGGAACTTTCAAGAATCCTTCCGGGCAAAACCAAATTTACAGTCTTGTACAGAGATTTGGGTGTCCACCCACCGCCATCACTACTACTGCTGCCACCGCAACCCTAGACTTAGAGGAATCCTATAGAGATACTGACTATAAACAGCTTGTCCGGGTGCCTCAATCCTGAGTCATAACCACTTCCATGATGCTCTGCCCCCTAATACTGGATTATTTATACACTATGTTGACAAAAGTATTGCCCCCCACCAATCCTGTGCAGTCAGGTAATGTGCGAGCATTAGTTATAAGTCTGCATCCGCACGCGTTACAAAATCTCAGTACAAAACATCACTCGTGAAAGACCCCATTGGAAACCATGGTCTTCACATTGTAGCCATGAATTTGTAGCCCGTGCAGCTTCAGCCTTAAGGAGAGGATCACACAGGGGATCCCAGTACAAAAACCATCAGATGTCACTAGCTGTAGACCCAACAACAGGGTCGGGTGGTGGGATGTCAACAGGCTTGACAAAGACCTTATTTCTTTCTGTAAACGGTCGAAACGTTGCTAGTTACAGTACTTTTATGGAGGAATAAAGATTTAATTTTACCACTTTGGATGCTGCCAAGACTACATTTATTTTCCTGTGATTGCTGTGGAGGTGTGATCCAACCTCCATCTTGGCTCTGCATTTTGCACTCCCGACCTTTTTCTAGGCAGTGAACGCCACCTGGTGCTCCTGATATCGGACGTAAGGGTATCTGCTGCTGGTGACTGAATTATTAGTTACCAGGTGTACAGCCAAAAATAGGGTCTGGTGGTGGGAGGTCACCAGGTGCAGAGCCGACAACGGGTCTCGTGGGGGGAGGTCACCAGGTGCAGAACCGACAACAGGGTCGCGGGGGGGGGGGGGAGGTCACCAGGTGTACAGCCGACAACGGGGTCTGGTGGTGGGATGTCACCAGGTGTAGAGCCGACAACGGGGTCTGGTGGTGGGAATGTCACCAGGTGTAGAGCCGACAACGGGGTCTGGTGGTGGGAATGTCACCAGGTGTAGAGCCGACAACGGGGTCTGGTGGTGGAAATGTCACCAGGTGTAGAGCCGACAACGGGGTCTGGTGGTGGAAATGTCACCAGGTGTAGAGCCGACAACGGGGTCTGGTGGTGGAAATGTCACCAGGTGTAGAGCCGACAACGGGGTCTGGTGGTGGGAATGTCACCAGGTGTAGAGCCGACAACGGGGTCTGGTGGTGGGAATGTCACCAGGTGTAGAGCCGACAACGGGGTCTGGTGGTGGGAATGTCACCAGGTGTAGAGCCGACAACGGGGTCTGGTGGTGGGAATGTCACCAGGTGTAGAGCCGACAACGGGGTCTGGTGGTGGGAATGTCACCAGGTGTAGAGCCGACAACGGGGTCTGGTGGTGGGAATGTCACCAGGTGTAGAGCCGACAACGGGGTCTGGTGGTGGGAATGTCACCAGGTGTAGAGCCGACAACGGGGTCTGGTGGTGGGAATGTCACCAGGTGTAGAGCCGACAACGGGGTCTGGTGGTGGGAATGTCACCAGGTGTAGAGCCGACAACGGGGTCTGGTGGTGGGAATGTCACCAGGTGTAGAGCCGACAACGGGGTCTGGTGGTGGGAATGTCACCAGGTGTAGAGCCGACAACGGGGTCTGGTGGTGGGATGTCACCAGGTGTAGAGCCGACAACGGGGTCTGATGGTGGGAATGTCACCAGGTGTAGAGCCGACAACGGGGTCTGGTGGTGGGAATGTCACCAGGTGTAGAGCCGACAACGGGGTCTGGTGGTGGGAATGTCACCAGGTGTAGAGCCGACAACGGGGTCTGGTGGTGGGATGTCACCAGGTGTAGAGCCGACAACGGGGTCTGGTGGTGGGATGTCACCAGGTGTTGAGCCGACAACGGGGTCTGGTGGTGGGATGTCACCAGGTGTTGAGCCGACAACAGGGTCTGGTGGTGGGATGTCACCAGGTGTTGAGCCGACAACAGGGTCTGGTGGTGGGATGTCACCAGGTGTACAGCCGACAACAGGGTCTGGTGGTGGGATGTCACCAGGTGTACAGCCGACAACAGGGTCTGGTGGTGGGATGTCACCAGGTGTACAGCCGACAACAGGGTCTGGTGGTGGGATGTCACCAGGTGTACAGCCGACAACAGGGTCTGGTGGTGGGATGTCGCCAGGTGTACAGCCGACAACAGGGTCTGGTGGTGGGATGTCGCCAGGTGTACAGCCGACAACGGGGTCTGGTGGTGGGATGTCACCATGTGTAGAGCTGACAACGGGTCTGGCTATGGTATGTCACCAACCAATCAGTACGGGACATCGCAGCTTCTGGATCTTTTAGAGTCCACTGTTGGCCATGTTATCGGGAGATGGAGACCATCCGGTGTGTGCGGTGACGTTCAGGGAGACCTCATAAACTGACAGAATGTGAACAACGAAGCCTTGTATGACGTGTGACGACATCACACACATCGTCTGCCCTCACTCAGGAGGTCTCAGAAGCCATTGGAACATCTATTAGCATCTAAACAATCCATAGATGGTTAAAAAAAAAAAATTGTTACTTGTATAGCGCCAACTTATTCCGCAGCACTTTCAGGTAATTTATTACCCACCCCACATCAAGCTGGGTACTCATTTTACCAACCTCAGAAGGATGGAAGGCTGATCTGGCTATCTAAACCCTCTGCATGCTTCAGGTAGCCAGATCAGACTTCCATCCTTCTAAAGTTGGTAAAATGAGTACTCAGTTTGGTGCACGTAGTACACTGCACAAATACGCTCATGTGAACGAGCCCTTAGGCTGATTTCTCTGAAGTGAATTTTCACCATAAACCACCTCTATAAATTTCTGCCAATTCATTTCTTTATATATCATTAAAGCAATCAGGACTCCAATTGCCTAAATAGACATCCAGGCATGTGATAAACTATTATCTAGCTGCAGCCACCACTAGGGGGAGCTTAAGAGAGTACTGCTATACATTGAAAGAATCCTATTCTGTAGCTCGTCTCCTCCATTCTGTGTATTCTGCACTTTTCTTCCAGGGTTCAGGTCACATGACCAGCACTGTGACAATGCTCTGTGCCCTGCAGCCAATGGGGCAGATCTATGTCAGTTACTGGAAATAAAATCTCTCTCTCTTACCCATATCAACCAATCACAACGCAGCTTATGTTTATCATTGCCAACTACCACCAGTGAGGCTGTGAAGATGGAGGACAGGGATGGGTTTGTACTGCGGAGTAAGGGGGAGAGATTTAAATAGCAAAAAACTTAAGCCATTCAGGGGGCAATTAAACATGCCCCTTTATTGGGGCTTTCAGCGCTGATCCGTGATGGGAGGGGGAAACAGCAGAACGCCGCGTCATAATGCCATCAGCTCTATGGAAGCAGCACTCACATTACATAATAAAATGAACTTTTTTACAGTAACAGCGTAATACTTCACTTTTCCCGTGGTGGCGCTACAGGGAAACTGAACACTTGGGATTAGGATATCCCATGATCAGCTTGTCTGAGGACGCCTGAGGCAAAAAGGTATTGTCCACTCCCGAAGTGTCAGACGGAGCCGGACTCACTTTTCTCGCCTTCTGACTAGAGCTTTGAGAGCAACAAGAAGGATTCCGAATTCCAGTAACGTTCACAGCAGTTTTGGAAACGTCTGCGCTCGTTGTCTCAAGAAACGTAACCACGTAAGATGGCTGTACGCTACGCAAATGTTAGAACATTCAACCTTATAGTCTTCTGTCCGGAGTGTAACAGAAATCAGCTATTTCTGCAGACGGTCCAAAGAAGTAAAGCTGCAGTGTTAAGCATGGAGGAGGGATATTGCAGTTTCTCATGGCACAGTTGAATCTCAAACAACCAAGGACCCAATATAACATGCAGCCTGGTAACAATATACTTCTGTTCTCTGCTACCAGTACTACTCACAGTGCTGCTGTGTCCACGGTGAGGTGATCGCGCCCTCTGGTGGCTGAGCGCAGAACGTCAGCTCACTATGCAATAAATTCAAAGTCGCAGAGCACAGAAGAACTGACAAGTACAGTATATTATAGCCAAAGGAGGTGAACAGCGCCATCTAGAGCCCAGAATCTGTCTTGGCTGTATGTTAGGTTGGTTTCAAGTCGGTGGTTCTGCGGCTGATTCGGCACAAAAGACTGGAAGAAAAAGCGCCTTTTCTTCCGGCTAAAACATGGGCAGCTGAGCGGAAAGCAATCAGATCCCATTATAGTCAATAGGGTTGGTTCAGCGCTGTTGGGTTCCATCCCAAGACGGTGTCGGTCAGCCACAGATTCCTCTTTCCTGCTCCGTGAGCAGAGCAAAGAAAATAGAACCCCCGACGCAGATGTGAAACCACCTTTATTCATAACTATCACCACCCAGCTTTCCAAGGTTCCTGAATGACAAGTCTATTGCCGCATAACAACTCAACTTTGGAAAACTAAGTAAAAGCCAATGTGGGAGCTGTAACAGCGGCCATATTAGTTGTCACCCAGTTGTGTGCAGCGCCAGAGTCTCCGCCATCAGATGTTACGGAGAGTCTCAGACAAACAAAACAGCGAGCCAGACGTGTAAAACAGCGGAGGATATGTTTATTCTCATCAGAAGAGTTTTGGTCGCTCATAGGGGGTCCGAGGGGGAGGTCTCTGCGCTGTGATTGGAGGACAGCAGGTTCTGTACATGGTTCTCCTACAACAAGAAACATTTAACCAATTACTGTTCAGAAAGGGGAAAAAAATGAGGTTTTAAAGGACAAAAAAACTTGATAGGGGTTTTCTGGGACGTTTAAAAATGCTTAAAATGAAGAAAGATTGACTACTACTAATTCTTATAATTAATCGCCCAACGATCATTGCTGCTGAGCTCTCACACCGGAGCAATAATCATTCACTGAACGGAGGCGGAGCGCGCCAGAGATCTCTGCCGGCCACCCGCCCCCATTCAGAGTAAACAGTCGCCTCTTTACACTGGACAAATGAAGATGTCCTGCAGCACCACTTTCAGTACCCAGTCATGGGGAAGAACTTCTGCACAGCCGATCAGTAAAGGTGAACCAACCTTTATATATTGCAATCCAAATGGGTAAAGGAGATCCGCAGCAGACCAAAGGATGATGTAAAACAAAGCTCTTTTATTCCAAATCCATAAAAGCAAGCGGTACAGGCAGCGACGTTTCGACCATCTCTGGTCTTTATCAAGCAATGGTCGAAACGTCGCTGCCTGTACAGCTTGCTTTTATGAATTTGGAATAAAAGAGCTTTGTTTTACATCATCCTTTGGTCTGCTGCGGATCTCCTTTACCCATTTGCCTCTTTACACTGGAGGATCAGCAGGTTTTTATGCATCGTTAGCTGAAGTGACGAATGATAAGCGAACAATTTACCATTAGTCTTTGGCCAGATTTACACAGAAACTTTATTGCTCAGTTTCACGCAATACAGCAATTAACTTGAACAATAATAATCGTTCCGTGTAAAAGGGCCTTTAGGATCTTTTTAGGCAAGGGCGACCTGTTGAGCGCAGATGCCAGATAGGTCGTCCGAGCGATGATCATTCCTGTGGTCGTTGTTTGGTTTTTAGGCATTCATAAACTGAACGATGAACAAATAATCATTCGGCATTCAGTCTGTGCATGCTATTACGATGAAAGAGAATCCTTCAGATTCTTGCTGATCACGGGAATCTGAACGATTTGCGTTACCCCGTGTAAAAAGGCTTAATATAGCTACAGTCTCTCCCACCCTGTGCAATGTTCCTGTGTGAAAGGGGAGGAGAAGGATCATGTTACACAAGTTGGGAGCGACTGTAGCATGAACCCTTTCCTCCACTCTCACAAAAGGAATGTTACACAAAGTGGGAGAGACTGCAACGTTCCTTTGCGAGACAGGAGGAGAGGGATAATGCTACAGTCACACTCACCATGTGTAACCTTAGTGTGTGTGAGGAGGAAGGAGAGGGATCATGTTAGGAACGTTACACAAGGTGGGAGTGACTAACATGATCTCTCTCTTTCCCCCTCACACTAACGTTACACAAGGTGGGAGAGACTGTACCATGATCCCTCTCCTTCACACACACTCACACAAGGTGGGAGAGACTGTAACATGATCCCTCTCCTCCCTCACATATTAACTTTATACAAGGTGGGAGACACTACAGGAAATGGAAGAAGAGGAATCAACATTATGGTCTCTCCCACCTTGTGTACCGTTCCTGTGTGAGAGGGAAGGAGAGGGGTCATGCTACAATCGCTCCCAGCACGTGCAATGTTAGTGTGTAAAGGGAAAGGAGAGAGATCCTGTTACGGTCTCTCCCACCTTGTGTAAGGTTCCTGAGTGAGAAGGGAGGAGAGTGATCATGTTACAGTCGCTCTCACCTTGTGTAACAATAGTGTGTGTGAGGGATCATGTTACCTTGTGTAAGGTTCCTGTGTGAGAGGGATCATGTTAAGCCTCATTTACACTGGACAAACTATGCCCGACACTCAGTAGCGAGCATTGGTTGCATCACTGAAACTGCTGCTGGCATGGAGGTAGAGCGGGCTGGGGAGCGTTCTCCACCCGCCCGCAGCCATTCACTGTAAGCGGGCAGTCGTTCAGGTTTCTGCATGCGGAAACTGAACAGCTAATTGCCGTGTGCAACATTTCGTGCTGTGAGAGGGGAGAAGGAGAACATGTTACAGTCCCAGCCCGTGTGCAGCGTCTCATGCTGTGAGAGGGGAGGAGGAGGAGAACACGTTACAGTCCCAGCCCGTATGCAGCATCTCGTGCTGTGAGAGGGGAGGAGGACAACACGTGTTACATTCCTAGCCAGTGTGCAGCATCTCACGCTGTGAGAGGGGAGGAAAACGCATGTTACAGTCCCAGCCTGTGTGCAGCATCTCATGCTGTGAGAGGGGAGGTGACCTCATGTTACAGTCCCAGCCCGTGTGCAGCGTCTAGTGCTGTGAGAGGGTAGGAGGAGAACGCATGTTACAGTCCCAGCGAGTATGCAGCGTCTAGTGCTGTGAGAGGGGAGGAGGAGAACTTTTGATGCAGGCAGCATCACAGAATGCACTCACTTCGTGACGTCTGTAAACTCCAAGCTTGAAACGGCAGCAAATAACATCCACAAAAAACTCTGCTAGTCCATGGATCATTCCTGCAGGGGGAAGAAAACACAACAAATAAAAACTGCAAATCTAAAAACCCCAGACAGAGTCCAATAGAGAACCCTTGAGATGGAAAGACGCACCGGTGGTGGTGAATATTCCCCCGATGATGCCGCAAAGTCGGACGAGAAACTTCCACAGGGGCATGTGGTCCTCCGTCACTGTCACCATTAATGAACTGATGTCATATTTCATAAATATCCCCGACACTCCATGACTGCCGGTTGCATGGTTTATCACGCGCTCCTGTAGTGAAACCATGGAGAATCAGCGGGTGGTTTATTACAAGCTACCTGTGATGTCATCAGAAGAGGCTCTCACCCTCTCCGTCACCGAGAACTGGTGCGTGTCCCCATACACCTTGTGCGTGTTCAGTTTAGTTGGAACAATGGTGATAAAATATTGATACATCTGGTTACCTGCAAGAAGGGGTAAAATATCTGAGGGAGGTAGGAACACAGCAATGCATCATGGGAACAAGAAGCTGCAGGATACCGAGACCACATGACAACTCCAGACCCCAGCATCTACAGCCTCACCCCCAAAGTGATATGCGGTAAAGTATTGATTAACGCCTTAACACTACGAGGCATAGATTTATGCTTAGGGTGTGTGGGAATTATACTGAGCGAGATCACGGGCCATTCCGCTACATGCAAGGCAGGTGCCGGCTGTCTGTCACAGAGAACAGCCTGCCACAGCCAAAAACAGCGTTAGGTTGACCCTACAAATACTGCCGACAGTGGCGTTTAAATGCCCTGATTATTATTCAAATGGCCCACCCGTGATGTGTTTGAAGGTGCCATTTGGTTGCCATAGCAGCCGGGGGCCTTCCGAAAGTCCCCAGGGCTGCCAAAAATTAGGGCACTTTTACAGGGAACGATACGTTCAAAAAAAGTTTTATTTGGCATTGCCATGACCATAAACGTCCGATCTATCAGCATATCGCATTATTTATCCTACACGTTGAATAGTCAGAAAAAAAAAAATACTGAATTTAGCATTTTTGGTCAAGTCATCTCCAAGAAAAAAAATATGCAATAAAACGTAATAAAAAATGGGGCCAATAAAAACTACAAGACTTCCTGCAAAAAACGAGCCCCACACAACTATATTGATGGAAAAATAAAAGTTATGGCGGCAAAAATAAAACTATATAAATTTTACCGACCCGTAAAATAATGTTATCATGTCATATTCGCTGCAGTGTGTATGCTGTAGAAAGAACAACCCCCAAAGATGACGGAATTGCGTTTTCTTTCCCCATTTCATTCCACTTAGAAATTATTTACAGTTTCAAGTAAATTATATGGTACTTTAAAAGATACCATTGAAGAATACAACTTACTCCGCAAAAAACAACAAGCCCTCATGTAGCCTTCTAAAAGGGAAAAATGAAGGAAGTTATGATTTTTTGAAAATGGAGAGAAAAATAGAAAAAAGGGCCACATCCTTAGGCCTTATGTCCACGGGGAAAATGGAATTAAAAAATCTGCGCGGGTCTCCCACACGTGCGATCCGCACCCATAGGGAATCATTGGGCACCCGCAGCTAATTAAATAACTGCTGATGTAATTTTCCCCCGGCGTGCGGATCACCCGCATAGGAAAACACCTGCAGCATGCTCCATTTTCTGCAATTTCCCACATGAATGGCTTTTATTGAAGCCAATGGAAGCCGTTCGATCTGCGACACAGCCACGGATAACACTGCGTCTGTGCCGCGGCACCACGGGGAAGCAGGAGTTAAAAAAAAAAAAAGAAAAGTAGGCACAGCGCATGCGTGCAGCATAAAGATCTGTCTGCGACGGAAGAGACCCGTGCCGCGTCTAGACAGGTAGGTAAATTTATTTTTTGGCCTCTTGTCTGTGGGCCGGGTGGAACGCGCTGCGGGATTCTGCACTGGGAAACCATGCGTGCCCGTGGACATGAGGCCTTATGCAGTTGAAAATCTCTCGCCGTGTTGCGTCTATAGCTCTTATGGAGAGAAGAAAAACGAGTCTCATGGTTACAGACTACAAACAATCCCTGCGAGGTCAGATCCTGCGGCTATTTGTCCTCATACATTTGGCAAGAGTGTAGATGAAGACGACGAATTGGAGGAAAGCTGAGTGGGGGACTAACATGGCTTGTGTTCGATATCTGGGACCCTGCAGACACAAAACAGTGCACAAATCAAGACTATCAGCAAAGTTGCCTCATTTTTAAGTGTCCCCATAGTGGAGCGAAAAGGTTTGAACCCTTTAATGCAACATGGAGACAAAAGAAGGTGGCGCAGTACAAGTGGCAGCAGCAGTTCATGTCCACAGCGGGCACACATCCTACTTATAGCAAAAGGCAAGAGGAGGGATGCCTTGACCTTTGTGCGTTTTATGCTGCATATTCTGTCATTTCATCTCACGTGGGCACATATATACTAGGGGGTTCAGAATGCATTGTGACTGGTGGAGTGGATAGACCACCGATATGAGCACAGAGCCAGTCCAGCTGCAGGAATGATAACCAATATTCTATCCTATCTAGAGATCCACCAATCACTTTTTGTATGACTGATGTATCCCTGACACTTGTTGAGCTACAGTTTTGCCATATATTGGAGAGTACAGCAGAGGGGGGCACTTACTTTCCTTGGCTATTTTTTCTGTTCCATCTAAGGGGTTGATGATTCCCGGTAGCACTTCTCCGAAGGACAAGTGATCGATGCGATGA
This sequence comes from Eleutherodactylus coqui, assembly GCF_035609145.1. Taxonomy (NCBI): domain Eukaryota; kingdom Metazoa; phylum Chordata; class Amphibia; order Anura; family Eleutherodactylidae; genus Eleutherodactylus; species Eleutherodactylus coqui. The sequence continues at coordinate 50,228,347 of NC_089838.1, read as the reverse complement.
GAGAAGTTATAACCTAATAGAAGAAAAAAAAAATTTTTAATCAAAAACCACACATTTGCGCACTCTAGTTGTAGACTGGATCTGCTATGGGCACGCATGCGGATTGTGGCTGCTAACTCTTTAAAGGCCCTGTCAATTTTGACAACAGCATTTAGATGCTTTGATTGGAGTTCGGGGGTCTTGAAAGGCTCCCCTAGGCAAAATTGCAGGCTGCCGTTTGGTTAACATCGCAGCCAGAGGCCTTCTGTAGGCTCCCGGGGCTGCCATTGCAGATTGCCTGTCAGATTGCGGTTAAAAAAAAAAACCACCTTTTGCCGTACTTAGAATAAGAAAAAAAGAATCTAAAATTAAAAGACACAAACACATGTTTGGTATTGCTGCGTCCATATTTATCCAGCATGGTGAACCTCAACAGAAAAACAACCCACCAGAATTGCCTTGGTTTGTTGCTCGCTTTTTTAAAATAAAAAGCAAATCAAAAAGCCGCGTGCACTCCAATATGGTACCAACAGAAACTACAGGACATCGCGCTAAAACAGAGCCCTCACACAACCATGTCGGTGGAAAAATAAAAAAACGTTATGGCGGTCAGAAGATAGCGGCAGAAAATTATTTTAGCTTTTGCCAAAGATTTTATATTTTAAAAGTAGTACAAAAAACCCAAACAATAAAAATTTGGTATCGCAGTAATCGTACCGACCCACAGAATAAAAGTTATCAGGTTACTTTTGCAGCTAAGAGTACACCGAAGAAACAAGACCCCCATTACCACCAAAGATAGCGGAATTGTGTTTTTTCCGCACTTTATATGGTACATTAAATAGAACCACTGAAAAATATACCTTGTCCCGCAAAAAACACGCAACAGGCCTGCAGACAGCAATGGCGATGGCTAAATAAAAGTTAGGATTCCTTAAAAGTGGGGAGGAAAAAACGAAGAAAAAAAAAAAAAAGAAGAAAAGGTCCTTAAGGGGTTAATATACTTACTGTCGTGACTCACAAGAGCTGCCAAATGTGCGTGACCTCTGGGGTGCGGGATAGCTCTAAATGATAAGAAGCATGGCATATAATCAATCAACAGATTAACGAGAACATGACACCCCAGCAACATATCATCTACACACGTGACCTGCGGACGCAAACTGTATACTGGAGCGGGCTCCGAACAATCTACCTCTTCCCATGATTCGTAGAGGACAGAATTGTGGAGTCTCCTACACTGTTTTGGGAGGACAGAAGAAACGGACCCTTTTTTTATTAAATGTCTGCGGGAGATGAATGGAGACCGACAGCTTCCTGTTTGTATCTGTTAAACATATCAGTTACCACTTGTGCCTGAAAACAAAAATATATAAAACGCCTCCCTGAGAAACCTCCCGCTGACCCACACCCTGGATTTTGCATTTATTTCCTTTTAAAAATAACTTCATAAATAAATACAGTGTTCATAACATTTTTTTTAAAAAAACATCAATTTTTTTTATTAAGAAAAAAAGAAAACAGACAAAAGGATGTCCGATTCACTCATGCACTTAGGGAAAAAAAAAACTCCCAAAAAGCTGGAAATATAAAAACTGCACACATTTGCCAGTTAATAATGGCTCCATTAAACGTCAACACGGAGCAGACAATCCAAAATGAGATGTGATCAGGCCCTTATTCTGTATTCTACCCCAGAGCTGCACTCACTATTCTGCTGGTGGAGTCACTGTGTACATACATTACTTATCCTGTACTGATCCTGAGTTACATCCTGTATTATACCCCAGAGCTGCACTCACTATTCTCTTGGTGGAGTCACTGTGTACATACATTACTTATCCTGTACTGATCCTGAGTTACATCCTGTATTATACTCCAGAGCTGCACTCACTATTCTGCTGGTGGAGTCACTGTGTACACACATTACTTATCCTGTACTGATCCTGAGTTACATCCTGTATTATATAGTCCAGAGCTGCACTCACTATTCTGCTGGTGGAGTCACTGTGTATATACATTACTTATCCTGTACTGATCCTGAGTTACATCCTGTATTATACTCCAGAGCCGCACTCACTATTCTGCTGGTGGAGTCACTGTGTACATACATTACTTATCCTGTACTAAACCTGAGTTACATCCTGTATTATACTCCAGAGCCGCACTCACTATTCTTTTTTTTAAACTCGTTTTATTGAAAATTAAGTAGCATAAGGAACATACAGTCATAGACAGGTGCAGCACATAAATAGTACATAACCTTGTATAGTTAGATTAGTAGGGAGGTTCAGTCACCCTGATACATCAAAAATAACGATTTAATGCTTTCAAGTCAGATCAGATGAGCAGACCAAATCCCAGAGGCCACAGGTCCCACTCCAGAACGTGTATCCACTAGGGAGTACGTCTGAGCTCCAGAATAGATGAAGTCATTAATTGTGGTGAATATAACGTGAGGGGGGATTCACACCACAGACCCCACACTTTGTCAAATTTCTCAGGACACTTACGTCCCTTGTAGACTATATAATTATATGGCACCACTGAATTGACCAGCTTTCTCCACATTGAGAGTGAGGGGTTCTTACGATCGATCCATCCATCGCAGTGCAATCATTTTTCTAGCAAGGAACAAAGATTCCCGCAGAAAAATCTTTTTATGGTGTTGCCAGCTTTCTTCATCTAATATTCCAAATAGACAAATCTCTGGGCTCGGTGGAACAGGGACTTCCACAAGTTCAGAGAGGAAGCCTGTGACCTCCCCCCAGAAACTTTCAATAACGGGACACTCCCACATCATATGCCAAAAATTGGAATATTCGCAGGAACACCTTGCACTCAGTATTCTGCTGGTGGAGTCACTGTGCACATACATTACTTATCCTGTACTGATACTAAGTTACATCCTCTGTTATACTCCAGTGCTGCACTCACTGCTTTTTGTGTCTAAACCAGCACTATATGGACAGTACGGGACTCAGTCAGTGTAAACTCTGAACTCTATAGGATCCCTTCCTTGTGGATCTCACACTCTTTACTGAACAACATACTTGCCCACAGTGATGTGAAAGTTTCCAGCCACTTTATTGATATCCAGGTGCCCGTGGATCCGGCACGCGCTGGGCAGCTCAGTGGGTGAATCTTCCCTAAAAAGCACAGAAGCCAGAGATCAGGCACAATGCCCCCTCCCCATCAAGTACCGGTCAATCCTAACACTAACTTACAGTTCAGCACTCCATTAAAGGGGTTGTCCCGCGATAGCAAGTGGGGTTATACACTTCTGTATGGCCATATTAATGCACTTTGTAATATACATCGTGCATTAAATATTGGCCATACAGAAGTTATACACTTACCCCCTCCGGTGTTGACGTCCCAGTCTCCATGGCGCCGACCAAAGCCGTCTTCTGCCCGGATTAGACGCGCTTGCGCTGAAGGGGCCACTCCGGCGTGCTTGCGCCGCACAGGTCTTCTGCGCATGCGCAGAAGACCTCTGCGGCGCGAGCACGCCGGAGCAGGACAGAAGACGGCAAACTTCGCAAGCGCGTCTAATCCAGGCAGAAGGCAGCTTTGGTCGGTGCCATGGAGACGGGGACGCCAGCACCAGAGGGGGTAAGTGTATAACTTCTGTATGGCCAATATTTAATGCACGATGTATATTACAAAGTGCATTAATATGGCCATACAGAAGTGCTTAACCCCACTTGCCATCGCGGGACAACCCCTTTAAATGTATCTGATAAGTAGTAGTACCATAATGGTTCCCAAATAATAGCGCCATACAGAACCTATAATTCCATCATACGGTGCACACACAATGTCGCCATATGGAGCTTAAATAATGCTGCTACATAGTGTTAAATAACAGCAAATACAATGTTCCAATGCTGTAAACATATAATAGCGCCATATAGTGCACCATGAAGTAAGTTTGGGACAAACTGCCAGGAATTTTACACATCTGTCTACTTGTGTGAAGAACCTCAGTCCTCCGGGACTCCCAACAGGCCATGTTTTCAGGATATCCTATAGTAAGAACACCCGTGGCAATATCTGAGGCAATAATTACATCACCTGTGCAACACTGAGCAAATCCAGAAAACATGACCTGTTGGGGGTCCCTTCAGGACTGCAGCTGTGCCCCCCTGCTCTACACACAGGAGGTGCCATCTGGTGCTGGGGCAGAGCGAAAGGCTGGTCGGCCCGGGGTGTAAAAGGTCAGCTATAAATTACCAAGAGGCAGAACTGTCAGTGAGCAGCAAAGTCACAAGACACCAAGATGCCGCACAGCAGTCCCTGCCCAACGTCTGTGACTTACCTGGGGGGCAGTGCGGTGATTGAACTCCTCATGGCGCTCTTGAACAGAAGGTCCTGTAAAGACGCCTCCTCCTGCAGCCTATTCTGAATTTGCTGCAGCATCCTGAAACACAAGGAAGTGTCTGTGAGATACAAGCTGGAGGACCCCACGCAAGCCGCTGCCCTCCACCACCTCACCTCTGCCACTGCTGCTGCTGAGGAGACAACTCAAATATCACCTGGAAGACATAAGATGGACGGGTATCAGAACTCTCATCATCTGCCACGTCTCAGTAGGATGGCGCTGCCCATACATAAGTAAGGGGTTGCCGAATCAGTCTGGATTTGTAGTAGGAGAAGCAGCTGCCTGACTCCTCTGCTGCCGCCTATCTTAGGAGGACCCATAAAGCTTGGCTGTCCTACTAAAACTATGGTGCCCGTCAGGGGCTGGAAAATAACTCAATGAGAGGCGCAAGATGGTCCTTACTAACTCCGTGTTCCCCAACCTGTGGCTCGCCAGCTGCGGCAAAACTACTACTCCCGGCATGCATGATAGAAGTTGTGCAACAGCTGGCTTGTACAATTTAAAGGAACGATTCTGGAAAATTCCTTTTTAACCACTTCAGGACCAAACGCATATAAAACGTCCTGCGGTTCTGAAGTGCGTATGGAGCGGGCTCTGGAGCAGAGTCCACTACATACCTGGTGGCCATCAGATGTTTCAGATTGCTGCCAGTAATTAGCTCTGATCGGCGCAGTTAACTGTTTAAATATTGCGGACCCTTCCTGAATCCACCAGCACATCCAACTGGGCAATCAGGGGAAGCCGATGGGCTAGCATGGCAACCCTGGGCCTGTTGAAGGCTCCCAGGGTTGCCTATCAAGCCATGCCTGAGGCACAGCTGGAAAGAAGACATCAAAAATAGCTATATACTGCAATACTGAAGTACTGCAGCACATAGTACAAGTGGTCTAATGATTGCAGGTTCAAGTCCCCCATGGGGACTAAATAAAAGTGTAAAGTAAACTATATGAAAAAAAGGAACAGTTAAAAACAAAAAACAAAAAACAGAATCGTGATTACTTTTTGTATTCCAGCTCCCAAACAATTTTTTTTTTGTAAATTTTTTGTTTTATTGGAATAACAAGCATACATATTGTAAATGTATACTTATCTAAAAAAATGATGCATATTGTAAATACAATAGTAGGTTTTTAATATTTAAGGGTTTGGCTCCCAGACAATTTTAATAAAAAAGAGTGATCAAGAAGATGTAGGTTTTCCAAAATTGTACAAATAAAAACTTCAGCTCACCCCACAAAAAAAGCCCTCCAGCCCCATAAACAGAAAGGCAAAAAAGTTTGAATTTTTTTTTTCCATTTCTTCCCATTTAATTTTTAGGTTTTTCGGTACTTTACATGGTACATTGAAAAATACAACTTGGCCCCCCCAAAAAACAAGCCCCCATACAGCTAGGTCAATGGGAAAATTAACATAGCGGTTCTTGGAAGGTGGGGACAAAAAAAAATAAAACATTACTCTGGACCTGAAGGGGTTAACAAAGTCCACCCAAACTTACTGCACTTTTTATCACAAGGTTTTTTAAAGTTGGTTGCACTCACCGGCTCATATACCAGCCCTTCTGCAGAGGTCACCATGGTCTCCGCCAGATCCAGGACATCGGCACCAACATCTGGAGAGCAGACAGTACATGAGAAGCAAGTGGAGGAAGAACACAGTGATGCTGCCACCTGCTGGACAAGGACTTACTTACACTGACACTTCATGGCCACAGTGATGTCGATGTTCAGCCGCAATTTACTGGAATATTTAAAGAAAAAGAAAACTAACTTAGTAACTAAGAAAAATTCTATACTTCCATGCCATCCCCTAACACCCAGAAGACCCATCTTATAAATAACTGTATATAACATGCGCTAAACTACCACTTTATTAGAGACCTCATATAGTAGCACCTCAGACCTCTTGCCTCTGTCCAAGCAGAACCGCAGAAATTCATTGTGACGTAGATTTCACTGGGTGATTAAATTGTTCTGCAGGAATATCGGCCCCCGCAGACAGGAAGCTTCTTATAGTTGCCACATGGGGGATTGGAGCCAGTTGCCCTAAATTCAGCTGATTGGACATAATAGACCCCCCTATCTATATAATGTGTCACAGCTCACAATGCATATCAGAGCCAAAGCAAAGCCATGAGGAGGAAAGAACTGCCTGCAGAGCTCAGATATAGGATTGTGTGGAGGCACAGATCTGGAGAAGCCACAAAAACATTTCTGCTGCCCTGAAAGTTTCCAAGAGCCCAGCGGCCTCCATAGTTCTTACATGGAGGAAGAACCACCAGGACTCTTGCTAGAGCAGCTGACCCCAAACTAAGAGCGAGAAGGAGCTTATAAGAGAGGTGGCCAAGAACCCAATAGTTACTCTGGCTAGGCTCCAAAGATCTTGTATGCAGAAGATGGAGAAACTTCCAGAAGGTCAACCATCACTGCAGCCTCCACTAATCTGGGCTTTATGGCGGAGGGGCCAGAAAGAAGCCTGCTCAGTAAGACACATAAAAATTGGGCTGGAGATACCAAAAATCCCCTAAAGGCTCTCAGACTGAGAGAAACAAGATTCTATGCTCCTATAACACCAAGATGGAACTTTTTAGCCTCTGAGCATAAAGTCTGAAGGAAACCAGGCGCCGCTCATCACCTGCCTAAAGCTAACCTTACACTGAAGCCTGGTGGTGGAGCATCATACTGGGGGAGGAGAGACTGGTCGGGGGGGATGGAAAGCTGAATGCAGTACAGTACAGCGATAATGAAAACCTGATCCAGAGAGCAAGGGACCTCACTCAGACCGGGCAGAGGGGTCACCTTCCAACAAGGCAACGACCGTAAGACGCCAGCCAAGGCAACACAGGAGGGGCTGAGGGACACCTCTGTGAATGTCCTTGGCTGGCCCCGCCAGAGCCCTGAACCCAATAGAACATCTCTGGAGACACCTGACAATGGGTATCCGCAGATGGCCCCCATCCAACCTGACAGAGGGCAGAAAATGCCCAAATCCAGGGGTACAAACCTTGTGGCATCACCCCCAAGAAGACCAGAGGCTGGATTCACTGCCAAAGGGCCTTTAATTAAGTACTGAGTACAGGGGTGTAAATACTTATGTCACTGCTAATTGAAAGTTTTAAAAAACCATTTCAAAGGTTTCTCCCGTTTTGTTGTCACTTTGTTATTATTGGGTCTTGAGTTTTAATTTTCACAACTCAAAGTGTAAAAATATGCAGCATTGTAGGAGATGGAGATTCAGCTATGAGAACAGCGGGTTCCATTTCCTGCACTCTGCTGCCCCCTGCTGTCTGATCAGTGTCAGGAGTCTCTCAGCTGGTCCTGCAGTTTGTGCTCCTCTGGGAGTCGGTGTGGTCTACAAGGACAACTCAGTATCATCTGGGGACACCAACAAGGACCAATACTAACCTGCTGAAATCTTTATCCACTTCGTAATCGTATCTCATCCACGTGTCACGATACACCAAGAACTCCAGGATGGTGAGGACGGCCATGATGGAGAACGCCAGCAGAGACACTAGGTGAGAAACACAGAGGGCGTGATGAAATAAATGATCATAGGGGGGAGAAATGCCTGGCAGGGTAGTCTGAGAATTGTGGGGAACATGCCTTGTAAGATGTAGGAGAGGGTCTGAAGGTCATTACGGCTTGTTATAGTCTGCAGATACATTGGCAGTTACTGGAAACAGTCAGCGAGTTTGTTCTCCGACAGCCCAGCTGAGTCCTACAATGTAGGCGACAGTACGAGATGACTGTACAGATCCTGGTGGGAAGATGACACTTCCCAGGATGCAAATAACTGCAGCAAGCTCTGTGTAGACACTGAACTATTAGGGAGTGCTGGGAGATCTCAGCTCTGAAGCCAAAGTGCACTTTGGACTGCCTGTAGAGTTTTTCAATGGGATAAGTGACAGGAAGTGCAGAAACCTTCCCAGACCACCATGATCACTACTTTATACCACTGTGACGGATATCAGCCGCTCCTCTTACAACGCTCCCGCACCATTATAAGCTGCTGCCTTTAGAGCTACTGGCCCTTTAACACCTTAAGTACATGGACTACTGGCCCAAAGGACGCAGCAGAATTTTTTGGGAGGGATTGCGATATCCACTTTTCAAAACCCATAATGTTTTATTTTCCGTTGGCCGTATGAGAGATTTTTTTGTGCTGCAAGCTGCAGTATTTATTACCACCATTTTTGGGTGCGTATTATGTATTGTAGACCTTTTTCAATAATTTTGGGATGGTAGAGAGGAAAAAAATCAATTCCGACATTGGTTTTTGAGTTTTGTTTTTTTTACAGCATAAATAATGGGATACATGTTTTCGGCTGGTCGGCACGATTACGACGATGCCAAGATTATGGGTTTTGTTTTAGGCTTTCCCACAATAAAACTTTTTTTTTTAAGAAAATTATTACTTTTCTTTGCAGCGCTGTATTCAAGGTCCCTTTACATCTACTTTATCCCGGACGGCTCTGGAGGGCTTCTTTACTGCGGGACAATCTGTAGTTTTTATTGGTAACATTTAGAGATGCATAGGTTTCTTTCATTTACTTATCTCCCTGTTGGGGACTTGAACCCGCAATCACATGATCACTATACATTGCAGTATTCCTAGCGATCATATGCCATGGAACACCCAGAAGCCAGGAAATAGAATCTGAATGCCATGGCAACCCATCAGTGGCGGGCTGATGTTACAGACGGAGCGCGATCCCTCGGTGAACACTTTACATGCCGCAATCAACACTGATCGTGGCAAATAAGGTGTTAACAGCATGGATCGGTGAGAGCACTAATCCCCGCTGTTGCAGTGCGAGGCTGGCTGTCAGTCACAGCCGGCTCCCGCTGCAGATGGCACGAGCTCACCTTCTGATGAGCCCGTGTCATGCACAGGATGCAAGTTTATATCCTTCCGCAGCAAGTAGCGGCCACCTAGGATGTAAAGTTACGTCATGTAGCGGTAAGGGGTTACAACATCACGAAACCTCCAGAAGTAAAACCCCTCCTCACTTACCGGTTCCCCTGCTGGCGGATGTTATCACGTAGCTGTCAGGTACTTTGGGGAAAGCATCCAGCTCCTTCACCAGGTTCAGCGTCTTCCTGCGGTTCAGTCGCCTCATCTTTAAGACGTAACGCAGGGAACTGATGTCGACGACGACCAACCTGCAAGATGGCGACACCGTGAGAGCCGTACTGGTTGGGTGAGGAAGGGGTTTGTTTCTCCTTAAGGAGGGCACCTAGGAGGTGAGTGAGAAGACTTATGAGGCCATCCATGCTCAACTGGGAAATATGTAAATAAGGGAGATGGAACAATACCTCTGCAGCGCCACCTATTGAGAGGCAGCATTCCTGCAAGTCAATGTTAGACTCTTTATACAAGTCTTATAAAAGGTGACTAGGAATTGTGAGGCAGTCAGAACCCATACACAGACAGCTGTTTCAGGTGTGTTTGCCCCTCATCAGTGTGCAGTAGGATCCTGGCTTGGCTAGTGAGAGGCCTGAGATAGACAGTGCCTATGGCACGCTGGGGACGAGGCGGCACCATGGGGACGGTATGTTGTAGATGGAGCATCGGTGACGGCATGGTGCGGTGGAGATGTCGTGACGATACAGATATGAAGGTACAGTGGAGAGGCAGTGGCGGTATGGTGTACATGTGGTGGTGGTACGGTGGAGAGGCAGTGGCGGTACAGTGTACGTGTGGTGGCGGTACGGTGGAGAGGCAGTGGCGGTACAGTGTACGTGTGGTGGCGGTACGGTGGAGAGGCAGTGGCGGTACAGTGTACGTGTGGTGGCGGTATGGTGGAGAGGCAGTGGCGGTACAGTGTACGTGTGGTGGCAGTACGGTGGAGAGGCAGTGGCGGTACAGTGTACGTGTGGTGGCAGTACGGTGGAGAGGCAGTGGCGGTACAGTGTACGTGTGGTGGCAGTACGGTGGAGAGGCAGTGGCGGTACAGTGTACGTGTGGTGGCAGTACAGTGGAGAGGCAGTGGCGGTACAGTGTACGTGTGGTGGCAGTACAGTGGAGAGGCAGGGGCGGTACGGTGTAGGGGTGGTGGCAGTACAGTGGAGAGGCAGGGGCGGTACGGTGTAGGGGTGGTGGCAGTACGGTGGAGAGGCAGTGGCGGTACGGTGTACATGTGGTGGCGGTACGGTGGAGAGGCAGTGGCGGTACAGTGTACGTGTGGTGGCAGTACGGTGGAGAGGCAGTGGCGGTACAGTGTACGTGTGGTGGCAGTACGGTGGAGAGGCAGTGGCGGTACAGTGTACGTGTGGTGGCAGTACGGTGGAGAGGCAGTGGCGGTACAGTGTACGTGTGGTGGCAGTACGGTGGAGAGGCAGTGGCGGTACAGTGTACGTGTGGTGGCAGTACAGTGGAGAGGCAGGGGCGGTACGGTGTAGGGGTGGTGGCAGTACGGTGGAGAGGCAGTGGCGGTACGGTGTACATGTGGTGGTGGTACGGTGGAGAGGCAGTGGCGGTACAGTGTACGTGTGGTGGCAGTACGGTGGAGAGGCAGTGGCGGTACAGTGTACGTGTGGTGGCAGTACGGTGGAGAGGCAGGGGCGGTACGGTGTAGGGGTGGTGGCAGTACGGTGGAGAGGCAGTGGCGGTACGGTGTACATGTGGTGGTGGTACGGTGGAGAGGCAGTGGCGGTACAGTGTACGTGTGGTGGCAGTACGGTGGAGAGGCAGTGGCGGTACAGTGTACGTGTGGTGGCAGTACAGTGGAGAGGCAGGGGCGGTACGGTGTAGGGGTGGTGGCAGTACGGTGGAGAGGCAGTGGCGGTACGGTGTACATGTGGTGGTGGTACGGTGGAGAGGCAGTGGCGGTACAGTGTACGTGTGGTGGCAGTACGGTGGAGAGGCAGTGGCGGTACAGTGTACGTGTGGTGGCAGTACGGTGGAAAGGCAGTGGCGGTACAGTGTACGTGTGGTGGCAGTACGGTGGAGAGGCAGTGGCGGTACAGTGTACGTGTGGTGGCAGTACGGTGGAGAGGCAGTGGCGGTACAGTGTACGTGTGGTGGCAGTACGGTGGAGAGGCAGTGGCGGTACAGTGTACGTGTGGTGGCAGTACGGTGGAGAGGCAGTGGCGGTACAGTGTACGTGTGGTGGCAGTACGGTGGAGAGGCAGTGGCGGTACAGTGTACGTGTGGTGGCAGTACGGTGGAGAGGCAGGGGCGGTACGGTGTAGGGGTGGTGGCAGTACGGTGGAGAGGCAGTGGCGGTACGGTGTACATGTGGTGGTGGTACGGTGGAGAGGCAGTGGCGGTACAGTGTACGTGTGGTGGCAGTACGGTGGAGAGGCAGTGGCGGTACAGTGTACGTGTGGTGGCAGTACAGTGGAGAGGCAGTGGCGGTACAGTGTACGTGTGGTGGCAGTACGGTGGAGAGGCAGTGGCGGTACAGTGTACGTGTGGTGGCAGTACGGTGGAGAGGCAGTGGCGGTACAGTGTACGTGTGGTGGCAGTACGGTGGAGAGGCAGTGGCGGTACAGTGTACGTGTGGTGGCAGTACGGTGGAGAGGCAGTGGCGGTACAGTGTACGTGTGGTGGCAGTACGGTGGAGAGGCAGTGGCGGTACAGTGTACGTGTGGTGGCAGTACGGTGGAGAGGCAGTGGCGGTACAGTGTACGTGTGGTGGCAGTACGGTGGAGAGGCAGTGGCGGTACAGTGTACGTGTGGTGGCAGTACGGTGGAGAGGCAGTGGCGGTACAGTGTACGTGTGGTGGCAGTACAGTGGAGAGGCAGTGGCGGTACAGTGTACGTGTGGTGGCAGTACAGTGGAGAGGCAGGGGCGGTACGGTGTAGGAGTGGTGGCAGTACAGTGGAGAGGCAGGGGCGGTACGGTGTAGGGGTGGTGGCAGTACGGTGGAGAGGCAGTGGCGGTACGGTGTACATGTGGTGGCGGTACGGTGGAGAGGCAGTGGCGGTACGGTGGAGAGGCAGTGGCGGTACGGTGTACATGTGGTGGCGGTACGGTGGAGAGGCAGTGGCGGTACAGTGTACGTGTGGTGGCAGTACGGTGGAGAGGCAGTGGCGGTACAGTGTACATGTGGTGGCGGTACGGTGGAGAGGCAGTGGCGGTACGGTGTACATGTGGTGGCGGTACGGTGGAGAGGCAGTGGCGGTACAGTGTACATGTGGTGGCGGTATGGTGGAGAGGCAGTGGCGGTACGGTGTACATGTGGTGGCGGTACGGTGGAGAGGCAGTGGCGGTACAGTGTACATGTGGTGGCGGTACGGTGGAGAGGCAGTGGCGGTACAGTGTACATGTGGTGGCGGTACGGTGGAGAGGCAGTGGCGGTACAGTGTACATGTGGTGGCGGTACGGTGGAGAGGCAGTGGCGGTACAGTGTACATGTGGTGGCGGTACGGTGGAGAGGCAGTGGCGGTACGGTGGAGAGGCAGTGGCGGTACAGTGTACATGTGGTGGCGGTACGGTGGAGAGGCAGTGGAGGTACAGTGTACATGTGGTGGCGGTACGGTGGAGAGGCAGTGGCGGTACAGTGTACATGTGGTGGCGGTACGGTGGAGAGGCAGTGGCGGTACAGTGTACATGTGGTGGCGGTACGGTGGAGAGGCAGTGGCGGTACGGTGGAGAGGCAGTGGCGGTACGGTGTACATGTGGTGGCGGTACGGTGGAGAGGCAGTGGCGGTACAGTGTACGTGTGGTGGCAGTACGGTGGAGAGGCAGTGGCGGTACAGTGTACATGTGGTGGCGGTACGGTGGAGAGGCAGTGGCGGTACGGTGTACATGTGGTGGCGGTACGGTGGAGAGGTGGTGGCGGTACGGTGGAGAGGCAGTGGCGGTACAGTGTACATGTGGTGGCGGTACGGTGGAGAGGCAGTGGCGGTACGGTGTACATGTGGTGGCGGTACGGTGGAGAGGCAGTGGCGGTACAGTGTACATGTGGTGGCGGTACGGTGGAGAGGCAGTGGCGGTACAGTGTACATGTGGTGGCGGTACGGTGGAGAGGCAGTGGCGGTACAGTGTACATGTGGTGGCGGTACGGTGGACATATGGTGGTGGTACGGTGCACATGCGCTGGTGGTGCAGTGGAGATGTAGCATCGGCGACCAGACGGCGCGGTGCAGACAGTTAGTGATAATCAGTCTCCCACAGTTACTCAGCCTCTAATCCTCTTGAACATCTGCAGGTGCCCAACTGCCGGTAACCAGCAGGGGGCACATCCAGTAGACACATGGCTCCCCGCACTGATCCCCATTACTCACCGGCTCCTGGGGCCCCAATCCGGCTTTAGGGGCCAGAGAATGCGGCTCTTGTGTCCCAAGTCATCACATGAACAAGTGAACCGCCGTGACTTCCGGCCGCGTCAGCGCTGGCCATCAGCATCGTCCCTCCCCGGCGCCATCTTGTTGTAGCCGGCTGCATAGACGGGAGCGCTGCAGAGTCTACTGGAATATGGCGGCCGCGCTGACACTTCTCGGTGAGGAGTGCGGCAGGCCAATCAGGTGGTTCTCATCAGCAGCGCTGCTTAACCTAAGCAGTTAGTGCAAATATGCACAGAGGATACTTGATAGATTTAGGCCTCCTTCCCACGAGCGTGACGGGCTCCGCAGCGTAATATTCCGCTGTGAAGCCCGTCACGGCGCCCCCCAGAGCCCCTATACTTACCTGCGGGAGATAGCGTGAAATCGCTTCCCCGCCCACCACCGCCGCGTCACCGCTCGTCACCGCTCATCACCGCCCACCACTCTCGCGTCACCAGCCGTGTCACGTGACGCGGCCGGACCGCGTCATTTGGCGTCATATGACGCTCGGCGGTGGGCGGGAAAGCGTTTTTTCACGCTATCTCCCGCTGGTTACAGCGGGAGATAGCGTGAATGGACGGCTTCCATTGACTGCAATGGAAGCCGTCAGTGCGTACAGCCCGTCCTCACCCGCAGAAAATAGAGCATGCTGCGGGTGAGGACGGGAGAAATCGCGGTGCGTAATTCCGCGGTGGAATTACGCATCGTGAGCATGGAGCTATTAGGTTCAATAGAACCTAATAGCTGCGTGCAACGCAGCGGATTTTCGCCGCGAATTACGCGGCGGAAATCCGTTCGTGGGAAGGAGGCCTTATGCGTATATAGGACCTGCGGAGCACATGCCCCTGCTGTGTCACTCTCCGGCCCAGCACCCGCCCCTTCCGTATACGAGCGGTCATGTGACACCCAACGCTCTCCTGCAGTGACACCCCTGCTCCTCCTAGAGCTTAGGCCTCCTTCCCACGAACGGATTTCCGCCGCGTAATTCGCGGCGAAAATCCGCTGCGTTGCCCGCAGCTATTAGGTTCTATTGAACCTAATAGCACAATGCTCACGATGCGTAATTCCACCGCGGAATTACGCACCGCGATTTCTCCCGTCCTCACCCGCAGCATGCTCTATTTTCTGCGGGTGAGGACGGGCTGTACGCACTGACGGCTTTCATTGCAGTCAATGGAAGCCGTCCGTTCACGCTATCTCCCGCTGTAACCAGCGGGAGATAGCGTGAAAAAACGCTTTCCCGTCCACCGCCGCGCGTCATATGACGCCATATGACGCGGCCGGCCGTGCACGTGACACGGCCGGTGACGCGGCGGCGGTGGGCGGTGACGCGGCGGTGGTGGGCGGGGAAGCGATTTCACGCTATCTCCCGCAGGTAAGTATAGGGGCTCTGGGGGGCGCCGTGACGGGCTTCGCAGCGGAATATTACGCGGCGGAGCCCGTCACGCTCGTGGGAAGGAGGCCTAAGGATTCATGCCAGCTCCCTTATTTGCATATTACCCAGAGGAGCGTGCATGGCCAGGTGCTTCTCCTTACTCAGTTTGTAGTTGCTCTCCCTAAGGAGGATTCATGCCAGCTCCCTCATTTGCATATTACCCAGAGGAGCGTGCATGGCCAGGTGCGTCTCCTTACTCAGTTTGTAGTTGCTCTCCCTAAGGAGGATTCATGCCAGCTCCCTCATTTGCATATTACCCAGAGTAGCGTGCATGGCCAGGTGCGTCTCCTTACTGAGTTTGGAGTTGCTCTCTGTAAGGTGGATTCATGCCAGCTCCCTTATTTGCATATTACCTAGAGGAGCGTGCATGGCCAGGTGCGGCTCCTTACTGAGTTTGAAGTGGCTCTCCCTTATTTGCATATTACCCAGAGGAGCGTGCATTGCCAGGTGCGTCCCCTTACTGAGTTTGTAGTTAGTCTCCTTAAGGAGGATTCATGCCAGCTCCCTCATTTGCATATTACCCAGAAGAGCGTGCATGGCCAGGTGAGTCTCCTTACTGAGTTTGTAGTTGCTCTCCCTAAGGAGGATTCATGCCAGCTCCCTCATTTGCATATTACCCAGAGGAGCGTGCATGGCCAGGTGAGTCTCCTTACTGAGTTTGTAGTTGGTCTCCTTAAGGAGGATTCATGCCAGCTCCCTCATTTGCATATTACCCAGAGGAGCGTGCATGGCCAGGTGCGGCTCCTTACTGAGTTTGAAGTTGCTCTCCGTAAGGAGGATTCATGCCAGCTCCCTTATTTGCATATTACCCAGAGGAGCGTGCATGGCCAGGTGCGTCTCCTTACTGAGTTTGTAGTTGCTCTCTCTAAGGATGATTCATGCCAGCTTTCTTATTTGCATATTACCCAGAGGAGCGTGCATTGCCAGGTGCGTCTACATACTCAGTTTGTAGTTGCTCTCCCTAAGGAGGATTCATGCCAGCTCCCTCATTTGCATATTACCCAGAGGAGCGTGCATGGCCAGGTGAGTCTACTTACTCAGTTTTTAGTTGCTCTCCCTAAGGAGGATTCATGCCAGCTCCCTCATTTGCATATTACCCAGAGGAGCGTGCATGGCCCGGTGCCTCTACTTACTCAGTTTGTAGTTGCTCTCCCTAAGGAGGATTCATGCTAGCTCCCTTATTTGCATATTACCCAGAGGAGCGTGCATGGCCAGGTGCGTCTCCTTACTGAGTTTGTAGTTGCTCTCTCTAAGGATGATTCATGCCAGCTTTCTTATTTGCATATTACCCAGAGGAGCGTGCATGGCCAGGTGAGTCTACTTACTCAGTTTTTAGTTGCTCTCCCTCATTTGCATATTACCCAGAGGAGCGTGCATGGCCAGGTGAGTCTCCTTACTCAGTTTATAGTTGCTCTCCCTACGGAGGATTCATGCCAGCTCCCTCATTTGCATATTACCCAGAGGAGCGTGCATGGCCCGGTGCCTCTACTTACTCAGTTTGTAGTTGCTCTCCCTAAGGAGGATTCATGCCAGCTCCCTCATTTGCATATTACCCAGAGGAGCGTGCATGGCCAGGTGAGTCTACTTACTCAGTTTTTAGTTGCTCTCCCTAAGAAGGATTCATGCCAGTTTCCTCATTTGCATATTACCCAGAGTAGCGTGCATGGCCAGGTGCGTCTCCTTACTGAGTTTGAAGTTGCTCTCCGTAAGGAGGATTCATGCCAGCTCCCTTATTTGCATATTACCCAGAGGAGCGTGCATGGCCAGGTGCGTCTCCTTACTGAGTTTGTAGTTGCTCTCTCTAAGGATGATTCATGCCAGCTTTCTTATTTGCATATTACCCAGAGGAGCGTGCATGGCCAGGTGAGTCTACTTACTCAGTTTTTAGTTGCTCTCCCTAAGGAGGATTCATGCCAGCTCCCTCATTTGCATATTACCCAGAGGAGCGTGCATGGCCAGGTGAGTCTCCTTACTCAGTTTGCAGTTGCTCTCCCTAAGGAGGATTCATGCCAGCTCCCTTATTTGCATATTACCCAGAGGAGCGTGTATTGGCAGGTGCGTCTACTTACTCAGTTTGTAGTTGCTCTCCCTAAGGAGGATTCATGCCAGCTCCCTCATTTGCATATTACCCAGAGGAGCGTGCATGGCCAGGTGAGTCTACTTACTCAGTTTTTAGTTGCTCTCCGTAAGGAGGAGTCATGCCAGCTCCCTTATTTGCATATTACCCAGAGGAGCGTGCATGGCCAGGTGAGTCTACTTACTCAGTTTTTAGTTGCTCTCCCTAAGGAGGATTCATGCCAGTTCCCTCATTTGCATATTACCCAGAGTAGCGTGCATGGCCAGGTGCGTCTCCTTACTGAGTTTGAAGTTGCTCTCCGTAAGGAGGATTCATGCTAGCTCCCTTATTTGCATATTACCCAGAGGAGCGTGCATGGCCAGGTGCGGCTCCTTACTGAGTTTGTAGTTGCTCTCTCTAAGGATGATTCATGCCAGCTTTCTTATTTGCATATTACCCAGAGGAGCGTGCATGGCCAGGTGAGTCTACTTACTCAGTTTTTAGTTGCTCTCCCTAAGGAGGATTCATGCCAGCTCCCTCATTTGCATATTACCCAGAGGAGCGTGTATTGCCAGGTGCGTCTACTTACTCAGTTTGTAGTTGCTCTCCCTAAGGAGGATTCATGCCAGCTCCCTCATTTGCATATTACCCAGAGGAGCGTGCATGGCCAGGTGAGTCTACTTACTCAGTTTTTAGTTGCTTCCCCTGAGGAGGATTCATGCCAGTTCCCTCATTTGCATATTACCCAGAGTAGCGTGCATGGCCAGGTGCGTCTCCTTACTGAGTTTGAAGTTGCTCTCCGTAAGGAGGATTCATGCTAGCTCCCTTATTTGCATATTACCCAGAGGAGCGTGCATGGCCAGGTGCGTCTCCTTACTGAGTTTGTAGTTGCTCTCTCTAAGGATGATTCATGCCAGCTTTCTTATTTGCATATTACCCAGAGGAGCGTGCATGGCCAGGTGAGTCTACTTACTCAGTTTTTAGTTGCTCTCCCTAAGGAGGATTCACGCCAGCTCCCTCATTTGCATATTACCCAGAGGAGCGTGCATGGCCAGGTTCGGCTCCTTACTCAGTTTGTAGTTGCTCGCGGTTGGAGACGCCGTCACCTGAGATTTGTGCGCTGTGCGCTACGTATGGAGATGTGGCCACCCGAGATTCGTGCGCTACGTGTGGTGAGTACGTCACTTGAGATTTGCGCGACGCCACCTGACGCAACCTGACTTTTTTTTGCAGATTTGTGCGCTACGTGTGGAGACGCGGCCACCCGAGATCTGTGCGCCTTTTTGCAAACTTACGTGTGGAGAGGATCCTGACGTTTGGACGCGTTTTGAGAAGAATTTCGCTTCTCTCGGACACAAGCTGACATAACTCGTCGAGGTAAGCTGCTGCATCTGCCAAAATTTTCATTGCGTGCATCTGCTCATACGTGCTTATTTTGCGCATATTTGCAGGTTTTCGCTTGCATCTGCTCATATGTGCATATTTGGCGCATGTTTGCAGGTTTTCACTTGCATATGTTCATATATGTATATATATTTGTGTACGTGTGTGTACGTACGTGTATGTGTGTACGTACATATATGTACGTGTATGTATGTACGTGTATGTATGTATGTACGTACATGTATGTATTTATGTATGTACGTACATGTATGTATATACGTACTTACATGTTTGTATATATGTATGTACGTGTATGTATGTGTATATATGTGTGTGTGTGTATGTATGTATGTACGTGTGTGTATGTATGTACGTGTGTGTATGTATGTACGTGTGTTTATGTATGTATGTATGTATGTACATGTATGTATGTGTATGTATGTACGTGTATGTATGTACTTACATGTATGTATGTATGTACGTACGTGTGTGTATGTATGTACGTACATGTATGTACGTGTATGTATGTACGTACGTGTGTGTACGTACGTGTATGTATGTATGTACGTACATGTATGTATGTACGTGTGTGTATGTATGTACGTACATGTATGTACTTACATGTATGCACTTACATGTATGTACTTACATGTATGTACTTACGTGTATGTGTACGTACGTGTGTGTGTACGTACGTGTGTGTGTGTGTACGTACGTGTGTGTGTACGTACGTGTGTGTGTGTACGTACGTGTATGTATGTATGTACGTGTGTGTGTACGTACGTGTATGTATGTATGTACGTGTGTGTATGTATGTACGTACGTGTATGTATGTACGTACGTGTATGTATGTACTTACGTGTGTGTACGTACGTGTGTGTACGTGTGTGTGTACGTACGTGTGTGTGTACGTACGTGTGTGTACGTACGTGTATGTATGTACGTGTGTGTATGTATGTACGTACATGTATGTATGTGTATGTATGTACTTACATGTATGTACTTACGTGTATGTACTTACGTGTGTGTGTACGTACGTGTGTGTACGTACGTGTGTGTGTGTGTACGTACGTGTGTGTACGTACATGTATGTATGTACGTGTGTTTATGTACGTGCATGTACGCGTATGTGTGTATGTACGTGTGTGTGTTTGTGTATATATATATATATATATATATAAATAATATGATTCTTCTGACCAGGTTGGGGGAGTAGTGGGCAATGTAAGTGGGTGTAGCGGATCTAGGGATCAGTAATACTGGTGTGATGTGACTGTTAACCTGCTAATTTTTCGTCATTTCCTGCAGATCTGACGTCCTTGAGAATGGGAAGGCTGTCCGACAGTGAAGAGACCCTCGACGTTCAGCAATCTTGAAACCCTTCGTTTTATGGACTGCTTTTTGCCTGTGACTCACCTTTTTTTTTTTTTTTATAAGCTTTTTCATTTAAAGAATTATGACGGAGGATCCTGAAAAACTGCGCAATATTTTACACCGATTGAGTAAACAGAAAAGATACCCAAACACAGCGGCCTTTGGTTTATCAGGGAATGACACTTGGTGTAAAATCCACATTTTTAGTAAATAATAAAACGTGATTTGAATTTGTTTTTTTGTTTTACCTTATTTATGTTTTCAGACTCCTGATTACCCACGCTGTAAAGCCGGCTGCACATGGCTGTGACGGGCTCCGCCATGGAATTCCGGGGCGGAGCCCGTCACGGCGGCCCCAAGAGACCCCAATACTTACCTCCAGTTTCGGAGTCCCGCATGACGCCTCAGCGCGCATGGGCAATCGAGTGCGTGACGCACCGCAGCGGCATGTGACGCGGTAGGCGTAGAGGCGGTTTCACGCTATCTTCCGCTGTGCTACAGCGGAAGATAGCGTGAGTGGACGGCTTCCACAGACTGCAATGGAAGCCGTCCGCGCGTACACCCGCGGCAAATAGAGCATGCCGTGGGTGAGGACGGGTGATTTTACGGTGCGGAATTCCGCTGTGAAATTCCGCACCGTAAGCATTGAGCTATTAGGTTGAATAGATCCGTCTGTGGGAAGGAGCCTTAAGGCCTCATGTCCACTAGCAAAATGGAATTGCGGTTTCCGCAGCGGATTTGCCCCTAGGGAATCATTGGCCATCCGCGGTCCATTCAACTGATTTGTGCACCCGCGGATGGAATTTTAATAGAATTGCGTTTTTCACGCGTGGGAGAAAAAAACGCGGCATGCTCCATTTTACCGCGGATCGGCCACATTGCTATCACATTGATAGCAATGTGTGCGGATATCTGCATGCAAAAATTATACAATAGAAAGCTGATTCTACGCGGATTGTATTTTTCTAGTGGACATGAGGCCTAAGGCCGCCTGCAGACGGCCGTGTCGCATCCAGCTGCTCGCAATGGGACCCAACCTCAGCGCCTGCAGAGAGCAGTGCGGAACTCGCCCGCTCCCGCAGCTCTGACTCATGTGCCAGCAGACGGCACATGCGCAGAGTCGGCGCCAGCGAGTGACGTTTATGTCCGGGGCTCTGCGAACCCCGCACAGAATTAGAGCATGGCGCGGTTTGTTTTCTGCGCGTGATTTCGCGTAGACAAACCACGGCCTTCTGCATAGGATTGCGTATTGAAATGCAATCCTATGCAGGCGTGTACAGCCGGAAATGTACGGTGCTGCGTCTGGCATAGACTGAAGTGGCAGCGGTGCGCACTCGTCATCAGCTGATTGGCAGAGATTCCGAGTGGCAGATCACCACTTTACTGCGCATAGATCATCAGTACTGGAGTCCCAGGGAACACTTTTAACCCCTTGCCACCGCAGCACGTGAATGTATGTATATGTTAGGAAGCAGCTTTCTGGAATGGACTTGCATTTGCATCCTACAGATCTGAGCCCACACCATCTACTGCTGAAGACTGTTGCTAATGACAGTTGGCCTCCCGCAGCCACAGAGGGGATGGGTGAGACAACAGATTCCCGCTGTTTACCCTTTCTAGTCCAATGTCGGGCCTGCCCCGACATCATAATTTCCCTCCACAGCTCCAATGTCGGGGCAGGCCCCACACTGCAGTGCAGGAGTGGATCTGCACCCGATAGTCAGACACATCGGGTGCAGATGCACTCCTGCACTGGTCCTCATCGAGGACCCCCGAGGAAAAGGCAGAAAGGGTTTTTCACCCTTTCTGCCTTCTCCTTTACACATTACATAGCGCTCAATTAGCGCTATGTAATGCATAGATTCCGGCCTGACCCTCACCTGACCCCAGCAGTCACATGATCGCCGAGTCGGGAGGCAGAAGGAGAATACGGAAGACGCCGGACAGGTAAGCAGGTCCTCCCTGCACCCTCCTGAACTCTGTCAGATCAGGAGGGTGCAGGGAAAATGTATTTTTTCTCACCCATTCTCCCCAGCACCAATTTATTTGGAGCTGGGGAGAATGGGTGAGAAAAAATAAATGGATTGGAAAGGGTCAATGCTTTGCATGCAACGATTGCTGTTATTTCATTAGGTTTTTGTATGTAATCAGATATACTTCAGTCTAAGCCGACCTGAGTTTAAGCCAAGGTACCAACTTTTACCCCAAAAACCTGGGGTCAATTATTGACTTGAGTATAAGCCAAGGGGTAATATTAGGTACCTTGGCTAACACTTGGATCGGCTATACTCGAGTATGCATTGTGGCTGCTGCTACAGGCCAAGTGGGCAGTATACCCCTAGGTAAACTAATTAAGGGGTGTATTGTTAAAATTTTGTGGCTGCTCAAGAGCTCTACAACTGTGCTATGGGGCTTTAAAGGCCTTCAAGCAAAATGTCTGTTACGTCTGCTGCTGGTATATGTTGCTCAAAGCTTCAGTTTACTAGCAGCACAGCCCTGAGAGGGTTAATTGATTGAGCTGCCTGGGTGTGGTACTTCCTGCAAGCCAATCTCCTGGGTCTGTGCATACATATAAACCCAGCTCTTGGCAGTCTGTGTTTCAGACTGAGCAGTTATAAATCCTTGTCTTGAGGTATCTGCCTTTTTCCCATGCAGAACTTGTAAGTAGTTATATGTTTCTCAGCTTCCCCAAGACGGTTTGGACACCTGTAGTCCTCGGCTCCATTATATGCATTCCCTTTACAGCTGTGGCCTCCGTACGTCTTGTCTGCGCTGTGTGTCAGTTAGTGTAACTTGACACAGTCTCCTATCTTACCTTGTGTAGCTGACTGTCTATTCCCCTTGGTATGAGGACACATTGACTTACTGTGAGTTTCACCTGTGTGCATGTGAGGTAGGGGTATTGTCTGTGTGGTTTTCACTATATTTGATAGTTGGCGGCGTGCCCCATGCTATGTCCTGCTCCACTTGCAGTTGGCAGTGTGCCCCCTGCTCTGTCCTGTCCCAGATGCAAGCTTTCTGTGTGATCTGTGTCTTGCAGTTTCATGCCCGTTTGTACGTTTACGTTTTGTCAGTTTAGTGTTACCTCATCTCCTGTGTGAATGTTGTCCGGGTCTCCTGGACTCATGGTTAGTGTAGGGAATAGCGGTATAACCAGAAGCTTAGAAGTTCGCCCGCTAGCTTCACGTTTTGTCTAAAATGTCAAGTAATACCTGTTCTTTATAATCAGCCTATCTGTTAGTAGTGGTTGCATTTTTGGCTTCTGTATGCAGTGTTTTCTATCTCTGTGTATTCTGTTCCGTCTCTGTTATATGCCATGCGTGTGTCCTGTTCTGTGGCTCCTAGGATCAGCTATGGCCCAGTTCCGAAGACCGCTGGGCCGCCCTCTTATTTGGGCGATGTCTACGCTTAGGTTGGGCCACTGTCGACCCCCCCCCCCCCCCCCTCCCTTTAGCACAGGGTCAGTTGCATGGATTCCATGTGAATCTCCTGTGTTTCCTGTGTGCATGTATACTGCTAGACTACTACTCCTTTGGTCACAATGGTGTTGGCAGTCTGCTAAATCTGCCCACACGATCATAACAGTCTGTTCAGAAAGCCACATAGTACTGATTACATTTTGGGTCCCATTTGTGCATACTAACATAACATTAGGGCCACAATGGGTACATTTCTGAAAACAATACAAACAGGGGTATCCATTTTGGGGTGTCAGTGCACATGAAAATGATTTTGGGGGAAAAATTTTTTAGAATAGCACATCAAAAAATCTAAATTGCATTAATTCCTGAAAAAGTGGGATCTAAATACTCCTGACACCCCTCAGTGAACACATGAAGGGGTGTACTTTGTAAAATAGGGTCATTTTAGGGGGTATGTATTCTGACACCCACGAGCCTTTGCAATCTTGGCTCGGTGGAGGAAAAAGGGTTTATCAAAATGAGGAAAAGTAAGATTCAACTTGAATGTCTCCTAAATGGTTCCAAACAAAGGATGTTTTTGCAAATGTGCGTCTAGAATAAAGTGAACAGATGGAAATATATGTTGGCAAAGATTTGTAGAGTATGCTTGCACATATGAGATATAACATTTGCAAATGTTAAAAAATTACAAGTTATTCAAAATGTTGTCAATATTCTTAATTTTAATTAATATACACAACTTCTAACTGCCCATTTTTACCACTTAAACGAAGTACAACAAGGCACAGAAAAAACAATGTAAGAATCACTTCGATTTGCAAACATGCCCATCTTGAAAGCGTCCTACTGAGCCAACATCTAGGACCGTCAGTCTCTCTGCTGCTTCAACAATGATTGTGAGCAAACGCAGTGTGGTAATCTTGAAATAACTTATCAGCTCACCTGTAAAGAAGAAGGAAAAAAGTTTGCTTTATTCTGGTGGTTTGCGTACTTTGTGAATAATAAATCTCTAAACCGCTATAAGCTACATACTGTCCCTGCTTTTCTTCACCACAACTTTAATAGATCCAGACATCTCATTTGGACAATTGGTATGTTTTTCCGAAGCTTTGTTAGCTGTGTGCTAATTTGGTACAGTATTGTGATGGCACCTGTACGTTTGCAAGAAAATAAATAAAAGCTATTAGTGTATCCAAAAATGCCAAATAAAAATTCAAAAATTTTATGTAATCTGTTATCCGGCCTATAAGATGAAAATTTAACACAGTTAATTATTGTCCAAATTCGATGTACATGCACGCAGGTACACATATGAGCAGATGCAAGCGAAAACCTGCAAATATGCGCAAAATGTGCACGTATGAGCTGATGCACGCAATGAAAATTTTGGCAGATGCAGCAGCTTACCTCGACGAGTTATGTCAGCTTGTGTCCGAGCGAAGCGAAATTCTTCTCAAAATGCGTCCAAACGTCAGGATCCTCTCCACACGTAAATTTGCAAAAAGGCGCACAAATCTCGAGTGGCCGCGTCTCCACACGTAGCGCACAAATCTGCAAAAAAAAGTCAGGTTGCGTCAGGTGGCGTCGCGCAAATTTCAGGTGACGGCGTCTCCACACGTAGCGCACAAATCTCAGGTAACCGCGTCTCCACACGTAGCGCACAGCGCACAAATCTCAGGTGACCCCATCTCCACACGTAGCAGCGCACAGCGCACAAATCTCAGGTGACCGCGTCTCCACACGTAGCGCACAGCGCACAAATCTCAGGTGACGGCGTCTCCACACGTAGCGCACAGCGTAGCACACAGCGCACAAATCTCAGGTAACCGCGTCTCCATACGTAGCAGCGCACAGCGCACAAATCTCAGGTAACCGCGTCTCCACACGTAGCAGCGCACAGCGCACAAATCTCAGGTAACCGCGTCTCCACACGTAGCAGCGCACAGATCTCAGGTAACCGCGTCTCCACACGTAGCAGCGCACAGCGCACAAATCTCAGGTAACCGCGTCTCCACACGTAGCAGCGCACAGCGCACAAATCTCAGGTAACCGCGTCTCCACACGTAGCAGCGCACAGCGCACAAATCTCAGGTAACCGCGTCTCCACACGTAGCGCACAGCGTAGCGCACAGCGCACAAATCTCAGGTAACCGCATCTCCACACGTAGCAGCGCACAGCGTAGCGCACAGCGCACATATCTCAGGTGACCGCGTCTCCACACGTAGCAGCACACAGCGCAGAAATCTCAGGTAACCGCGTCTCCACACGTAGCAGCGCACAGCGCACAAATCTCAGGTAACCGCGTCTCCACACGTAGCGCACAGCGTAGCGCACAGCGCAGAAATCTCAGGTAACCGCGTCTCCACACGTAGCGCACAGCGCACAAATCTCAGGTAACCGCGTCTCCATACGTAGCGCACAAATCTCAGGTAACCGCGTCTCCACACGTAGCAGCGCACAAATCTCAGGTAACCGCGTCTCCACACGTAGCAGCGCACAGCGCACAAATCTCAGGTAACCGCGTCTCCACACGTAGCGCACAGCGTAGCGCACAAATCTCAGGTAACCGCGTCTCCATACGTAGCAGCGCACAGCGCACAAATCTCAGGTAACCGCGTCTCCACACGTAGCGCACAGCGCACAAATCTCAGGTGACCGCATCTCCACACGTAGCGCACAGCGTAGCGCACAGCGCACAAATCTCAGGTGACCCCGTCTCCACACGTAGCGCACAGCGCACAAATCTCAGGTGACCGCGTCTCCATACGTAGCAGCGCACAGCGCACAAATCTCAGGTAACCGCGTATCCACATGTAGCAGCGCACAGTGCAGAAAAATCTCAGGTGACCGCGTCTCCACACGTAGCGCATAGAGCACAAATCTCAGGTGGCCGCGTCTCCACACGTAGCGCACAGCGCACAAATCTCAGGTGACCCCGTCTCCACACGTAGCGCACAGCGCACAAATCTCAGGTAACCGCGTCTCCACACGTAGCAGCACACAGCGCACAAATCTCAGGTGACCGCGTCTCCACACGTAGCGCACAGCGCACAAATCTCAGGTGACACCGTCTCCACACGTAGTGCAGTGCGCACAAATCTCAGGTGACCGCGTCTCCACACGTAGCGCACAGCGCACAAATCTCAGGTGACCGCGTCTCCACACGTAGCGCACAAATCTCAGGTGACCG
Organism: Eleutherodactylus coqui; assembly: GCF_035609145.1. NCBI lineage: Eukaryota > Metazoa > Chordata > Amphibia > Anura > Eleutherodactylidae > Eleutherodactylus > Eleutherodactylus coqui. Next base: position 50,201,850 of record NC_089838.1, on the reverse strand, counting down.
CGTCTCCACACGTAGCGCACAGCGCACAAATCTCAGGTGACCTCGTCTCCACACGTAGCGCACAGCGCACAAATCTCAGGTGACCGCGTCTCCACACGTAGCGCACAGCGCACAAATCTCAGGTGACCGCGTCTCCACATGTAGCAGCGCACAGCGCACAAATCTCAGGTGACCGCATCTCCACACGTAGCAGCGCACAGCGCACAAATCTCAGGTAACCGCGTCTCCACACGTAGCAGCGCACAAATCTCAGGTGACCGCGTCTCCACACATAGCGCACAGCGTAGCGCACAGCGCACAAATCTCAGGTGGCCGCGTCTCCACACGTAGCAGCGCACAGCGCACAAATCTCAGGTAACCGCATCTCCACATGTAGCAGCGCACAGCGCACAAATCTCAGGTGACGGCGTCTCCACACGTAGCACACAGCGTAGCGCACAAATCTCAGGTAACCGCGTCTCCACACGTAGCGCAGAGCGCACAAATCTCAGGTGACACCGTCTCCACACGTAGCAGCGCACAGCGCAGAAATCTCAGGTGGGTACTCACCACATGTAGCGCACAAATCTGCCTCTCCCACGTTGTAAGTTGTATAAAAGGCTCCAACCATCAGCTTCCTCTGTAGATCGGAATCCGCGGGCAAATTCAAGTGTCGGTGACGTCACAGGTCACGTGAGGCGCGGGCACAGCTCTCATGGTGCACGGCTGCTGAAGGCAATCCGCGTGCACGCTGTGCAGTCACGTGGTGCCGAAGAGCCAATCAGGTGGCTCTAATCAGCAGCGCTGCTTAACCTAAGCGTAAAGTACAAATATGCACACAGGATACTTGATATATTTATGTGTATATAGGACCTGCGGAGCACATGCCCCTGCTGTGTCACTCTCCGGCCCAGCACCCGCCCCTTCAGTATACGAGCGGTCATGTGACACCCAACGGTCTCCTGCAGTGACTCCCCTGCTCCTCCTAGAGCTTATTTCCCATAGCGTTCCTCTGTCATTTCTCCAGGGGATTTATTTAGCCATCAGTTATTTCCTTTTTTCACCATCCTATATCATCCTCCTTCCCCCCTCCTTCCACCCTGAGCCACGTGACCACACACGTGACCCGCAAGGGGCGGTAACCAGCAGACGCTGCCTCCATTCATTCAGTCATGTTCACTATAAATGTAACCATGTTTTACCACCCTGTATACTTGATAAAGATTGATGTTTCAGCCGAAACGCGTTGCACCCTGTGAATAAAGAACCTTTATAACGTCATAACTTGGACAAGAATCATTTCTACAAGCTGACCTGGATTTTCAGGGGTGTCATGTGCACTGACACCCCTGCTAAGTAAGTTCCTTCTGCCTTTTCATTTTACCTATCCGATTACTGGAGCACGGGGGTATTTTCTAATTTGTTGTTTACTTCATTTGCATATTACCCAGAGGAGCGTGCATGGCCAGGTGCTTCTTACTCAGTTTGTAGTTGCTCTCCCTAAGGAGGATTCATGCCTGCTCCCTTATTTGCCTATTACCCAGAAGAGCGTGCATGGCCAGGTGCGTGTCCTTACTCAGTTTGTAGTTGCTCTCCCTAAGGAGGATTCATGCCAGCTCCCTCATTTGCATATTACCCAGAGGAGCGTGCATGGCCAGGTGCGTCTCCTTACTCACTTTGTAGTTGCTCTCCCTAAGGAGGATTCATGCCAGCTCCCTCATTTGCATATTACCCAGAGGAGCAGGCAGGGCGAGGTGCGTCTCCTTACTCAGTTTGTAGTTGCTCTCCCTAAGGAGGATTCATGCCAGCTCCCTCATTTGCATATTACCCAGAGGAGCGTGCATGGCCAGGTGAGTATGCTTACTCAGTTTTTAGTTGCTCTCCCTAAGGAGGATTCATGCCAGCTCCCTCATTTGCATATTACCCAGAGGAGCATGCAGGGCCAGGTGCGTTTCCTTACTCAGTTTGTAGTTGCTCTCCCTAAGGAGGATTCATGCCAGCTCCCTCATTTGCATATTACCCAGAGGAGCATGCAGGGCCAGGTGCGTTTCCTTACTCAGTTTGTATTTGCTCCCCCTAAGGAGGATTCATGTCAGCTGCCTCATTTGCATATTACCCAGAGGAGCGTGCATGGCCAGGTGAGTCTCCTTACTCAGTTTTTAATTGCTCTCCCTAAAGAGGATTCATGCCAGCTTCCTTATTTGCATATTACCCAGAGGAGCGTGCATGGCCAGGTGCGTCTCCTTACTTAGTTTGTAGTTGCTTTCCCTAAGGAGGATTCATGCCAGCTCCCTCATTTGCATATTACCCAGAGGAGCGTGCATGGCCAGGTGCTTCTTCTTACTCTGTTTGCAGTTGCTCTCCCTAAAGAGGATTCCTGCCAGCTCTGTCATTTGCATATTACCCAGAGGAGCGTGCATGGCCAGGTGCGTCTCCTTACTCAGTTTGTAGTTGCTCTCCCTAAGGAGGATTCATGCCAGCTCCCTCATTTGCATATTACCCAGAGGAGCGTGCATGGCCAGGTGAGTCTCCTTACTCCGTTTTTAATTGCTCTCCCTAAGGAGGATTCATGCCAGCTCCCTTATTTGCATATTACCCAGAGGAGCGTACATGGCCAGGTGCGTCTCCTTACTCAATTTGTAGTTGCTCTCCCTAAGGAGGATTCATGCCAGCTCCCTCATTTGCATATTACACAGAGGAGCGTGCATGGCCAGGTGCGTCTCATTACTCAGTTTGTAGTTGCTCTCCCTAAGGAGGATTCAAGCCAGCTCCCTCATTTGCATATTATTCAGAGGAGCGTGCATGGCCAGGTGCATCTCCTTACTCAGTTTGTAGTTGCTCTCCCTAAGGAGGATTCATGCCAGCTCCGTCATTTGCATATTACCCAGAGGAGCGTGCATGGCCAGTTGCGTCTCCTTACTCAGTTTGTAGTTGCTCTTCCTAAGGAGGATTCATGCCAGCTCCCTTATTTGCATATTACCCAGAGGAGCGTGCATGGCCAGGGCCTTTCCTTACTCAGTTTGTATTTGCTCTCCCCAAGGAGGATTCATGCCAGCTCCCTCATTTGCATATTACCCAGAGGAGCGTGCATGGCCAGGTGAGTCTCCTTACTCAGTTTTGAATTGCTCTCCCTAAGGGGGATTCATGCCAGCTCCCTCATTTGCATATTACCCAGAGGAGCGTGCATGGCCAGGTGCTTCTTCTTACTCTGTTTGCAGTTGCTCTCGCTAAGGAGGATTCCTGCCAGCTCAGTCATTTGCATATTACCCAGAGGAGCGTGCATGGCCAGGTGCGTCTCCTTACTCAGTTTGTAGTTGCTCTCCCTAAGGAGGATTCATGCCAGCTCCCTCATTTGCATATTACCCAGAGGAGCGTGCATGGCCAGGTGAGTCTGCTTACACCGTTTTTAATTGCTCTCCCTAAGGAGGATTCATGCCAGCTCCCTTATTTGCATATTACCCAGAGGAGCGTGCATGGCCAGGTGCGTCTCCTTACTCAGTTTGTAGTTGCTCTCCGTAAGGAGGATTCATGCCAGCTCCGTCATTTGCATATTACCCAGAGGAGCGTGCATGGCCAGGTGCGTCTCCTTACTCAGTTTGTAGTTGCTCTCCCTAAAGAGGATTCATGCCAGCTCCCTCATTTGCATATTACCCAGAGGAGCGTGCATGGGCAGGTGCATCTCCTTACTCAGTTTGTAGTTGCTCTCCCTAAGGAGGATTCATGCCAGCTCCCTCATTTGCATATTACCCAGAGGAGTGTGCATGGCCAGGTGCGTCTCCTTACTCAGTTTGTAGTTGCTCTCCCTAAGGAGGATTCATGCCAGCTCCCTCATATGCATATTACCCAGAGGAGCATGCATGGCCAAGGTGCCTCTCCTTACTCAGTTTGTATTTGCTCTCCCCAAGGAGGATTCATGCCAGCTCTGTCATTTGCATATTACCTAGAGGAGCGTGCATGGCCAGGTGTGTCTCCTTACTCAGTTTGTAGTTGCTCTCCCTTAGGAGGATTCATGCCAGCTCCCTCATTTGCATATTATCCAGAGGAGCATGCAGGGCCAGGTGCGTCTCCTTACTCAGTTTGCAGGTGCTCTCCCGAAGGAGGATTCATGCCAGCTCCCTCATTTGCATATTACCCAGAGGAGCATGCAGGGCCAGGTGCGTCTCTTTACTCAGTTTGTAGTTGCTCTCCCTAAGGGGGATTCATGCCAGCTCCCTCATTTGCATATTAGTAGAAGAATGAGATTAGTGCTCCAATGTGAGGTGGAGAAAATGGGAGGGTGAAGAGAAGTAGAAAGAGGAGGAAAGGGAAATCCAATTGGACTCACCCCAGACGTACCGGACCCTGTGTAAGGTCACGGTGCAACTAATGATTCTGGAAGGCAATAATATCTACGGTCAGAGCCACGGTGTCATCAAGGGATCCTGATCGCTGTTCAAAATGACATCCCAATGGGGGAGAGCATCGCAGGGTGACTCTAGGTAGAATGTATACCAGAGGCAGCAAACGCAGTAGACAACAAATTAGAAAAAAAACCCGTGCTCCAGTAATCGGATAGGTGAAATGAAAAGGCAACCCCTTTAAGTGTAGTGTGTAGTGCACGGCTGCTGAAGGCAATGCGCGTGCACGCTGTGTAGTCACGTGGTGCCGAAGAGCCAATCAGGTGGCTCTAATCAGCAGCGCTGCTTAACCTAAGCAGTTAGTGCAAATATACGAGCGGCAGTGGTGAAGAGATTATTATAAAGCTGATTGGCGGAGCAGACTGGTGACTCGACGGCTCCGGGCGCCATGATTGATGAGGGCAAGTAGTTGCACGAACTATGAGGAGGGTTCTGGCAGACCGAGTGCAACGGGTAGCCTGCAGTGTGTTGAGCCGTGTGCCCGGGCTGCAGGGGGAATACACTGATAGACGCCAGTGATAGATATATATATATATACTAGCGTACCCGTCGCGCATTGCTGCGAAGACAGACATACAGACATACATTCATTTTTATATATCTAGATGACGGCAGCAGCGACCACTGAGATTTGTAGGCCGCTGCTTCCCCCTTGCAGGCTGAATAAAATAGCCGTTGGGTGGAACATACAATTTATCCGGCTGCTGTGGCTTCTTGGGAAGATATCCTAGTACTTGTTTACCCACTTCCAACTCCAATGGAGACTGACTGTAAATGGCTGGCGTGCTCTAGTATTTATGGTTTCAAGCTGTACGTGTCATTGCATACAGTCTATCTATCTATCTATCTATCTATCTATCTATGTTATTGCATACAGTCTATCTATCTATCTATGACATCAGGAAATGAGAGAATTAGATTCCGTACGTAAAATTTGAACGCTAATTCTTTGGCGCTTTGAATTGAATAATCGAGTTGGGACCCATTAGCTTTTCCCATTTATGACATAATCAATGCTCGTGCCAAATTTCAAGTTTCTATGACATTGGGAAGTGAGAGAATTAAATTCCGTACATAAAATTTGGACGCTAATTCTTTTGCGCTTAGAACTGAATAATCGAGTTGGGATGAGACATAAGGCCTTGCCCATAAGCATTCCCCAACCTCCAAGAACTGAACCTACCTACCTGAATGAGATTTTGTAGGCCGCTGCTTCCCCCTTGCGGGCTGAATAAAATAGCCGTTGGGTGGAACATACAATTTATTCGGCTGCTGTGGCTTCTTAGGAAGATATCCTAGTACTTGTTTACCCACTTCCAACTCCAATGGTAATTGGCTGGCGTGCTCTAGTGGTTCCAAGCTGTACGTGTCATAATAGCGTACCCGTCGCGCGTTGCTGCAAAGACTCTCCAAATCTAGCCCACACACTTGCAGCGATGTGTGGAACATCCAATTTATCCGGCTGCTGTGGCTTCTTGGGAAGATAGCCTAGTACTTGTTTACCCACTTCCAACTCCAATGGTAATTGGCTGGCGTGCTCTAGTGGTTCCAAGCTGTACGTGTCATAATAGAGCCTTAATGACATCACAATGCAGCTTTATAGAACACTAGCGTACCCGTCGCGCGTTGCTGCGAAGACAGACATACATACATACTTCGTTTTTATATATCTAGATGACGGCAGCAGCGACCTCTGAGGTTTTGTAGGCCGCTGCTTCCCCCTTGCGGGCTGAATAAAATAGCCGTTGTGTGAGAATCGCTGGGGGGGGGAGACATTCTTACTGCTGGGAGAATTGCTGGGGGGGGGGGAGACATTCTTACTGCTGGGAGAATTGATGGGGGGGGGGGGAGACATTCTTACTGCTGGGAGAATTGCTGGGGGGGGGATGGGAGACATTCTGACTGCTGGGAGAATCGCTGGGGGGGGATGGGCGACATTCTGACTGCTGGGAGAATCGCTGGGGGGGGATGGGCGACATTCTGACTGCTGGGAGAATCGCTGGCGGGGGAGTGGAGGCATGACTGCTGGGAGAATCGTTGGGGGGAGGGGGGCATGGTGACTGCCAAGAAAATCTCTGTGGGGGAAGGGGGGCATGATGACTGCCAGGAGAACCGCTGGGGGGGAGCCATTATGACTGCTGGGGGAACCACTTGGGGGGAGGGGGGCATTATTATTGCTGGCGGACAGCTGGGGGTGGCATTGTGACTGCTGGTGGACCACTGGGGGGGGGGGGGGGTATTATGACTGCTGGGGGAACCGCTGGGGGGGGGGAGCGGGCATTATTACTGCTGGGGGACCGCTGGGGTATGTCACTCTTATTACTAATGGGGGGAGTGTCACTATTATTACTGCTGTGGGATGTCACTATTATCGCTGGGGTGAAGGTGTCACTATTACCGCTGGGGTATGTGTACATGTGGCAGAAATGGGCAGGGCTCTTTCAGAATAGACCGGGTGCAGATTTTGACTGCTTTTTAGATGCGGAAATGCTGCAGAATTTTCCACAGAAATCTCCGCTGAGGACATTCTGCAGTATTTCCGCGTCCAAAAAGCAGTCAGAATCTGCACCCGGTCTATTCTGAAACAGCCTTGTCCTTTTTAGAACGACGGGGGTAAAATCATACGTTGTGATAAGCCCCGCCCCCTGACGTGTTGGCACTTTGCGATACATAAGTGGGTTTTGGGTTGTAGTTTGGGCACTCGGTCCCTAAAAGGTTCGCCATCACTGGCCGAGTACATGTTTGCCCACTTCCAACTCCAATGGAGACTGACTGTAAATGGCTGGCGTGCTATAATATATATGGTTCCAAGCTGTACGTGTCATTGCATACAGTCTATCTATCTATCTATCTATCTATCTATCTATCTGGGTTATTGCTTACAGTCTATCTATCTATCTATCTATCTATCTATCTATCTATCTATCAGGGTTATTGCATACAGTCTATCTATCTATCTATCTATCTATGACATCAGGAAATGAGAGAATTAGATTTTGTAGGCCGCTGCTTCCCCCTTGCGGGCTGAATAAAATAGCCGTTGGGTGGAACATACAATTTATCCGGCTGCTGTGGCTTCTTAGGAAGATATCCTAGTACTTGTTTACCCACTTCCAACTCCAATGGTAATTGGCTGGCGTGCTCTAGTGGTTCCAAGCTGTACGTGTCATAATAGAGCCTTAATGACATCACAATGCAGCTTTATAGAACATGTTGGGGCATGTTCAAGGGCGTCCGATGTTGATGACATCAGTGATGACATCACAATAGCAGGTGGCTTACTTATTCGATCTACGTGGGGGGGGGGGGCGTAACTTTCGACGACGCTCGCGCGCCATTTATCGTAGGATATTTGTACTATGCCTATAATCTTCCCAGGAGTGTACTTAACAACTTCCCAAAGTTTCATGGCGATCGGATGAATGGTGTAGTAGCGCATAAAGGACAAACAGACACGCACGCAGACACGCACGCACGCAGACAGACATACATTCAATTTTATATATATAGATGGGGTTACTAATGGGGGGAGTGTCACTATTATTACTGCTGTGGGATGTCACTATTATCGCTGGGGTGAAGGTGTCACTATTACCGCTGGGGTATGTGTACATGTGGCAGAAATGGGCAGGGCTCTTTCAGAATAGACCGGGTGCAGATTTTGACTGCTTTTTAGATGCGGAAATGCTGCAGAATTTTCCACAGAAATCTCCGCTGAGGACATTCTGCAGTATTTCCGCGTCCAAAAAGCAGTCAGAATCTGCACCCGGTCTATTCTGAAACAGCCTTGTCCTTTTTAGAACGACGGGGGTAAAATCATACGTTGTGATAAGCCCCGCCCCCTGACGTGTTGGCACTTTGCGATACATAAGTGGGTTTTGGGTTGTAGTTTGGGCACTCGGTCCCTAAAAGGTTCGCCATCACTGGCCGAGTACATGTTTGCCCACTTCCAACTCCAATGGAGACTGACTGTAAATGGCTGGCGTGCTATAATATATATGGTTCCAAGCTGTACGTGTCATTGCATACAGTCTATCTATCTATCTATCTATCTATCTATCTATCTATCTATCTATCTATCTATCTATCTATCTATCTATCTATCTATCTATCTATCTATCTATCTATCTATCTATCTGGGTTATTGCTTACAGTCTATCTATCTATCTATCTATCAGGGTTATTGCATACAGTCTATCTATCTATCTATCTATCTATGACATCAGGAAATGAGAGAATTAGATTTTGTAGGCCGCTGCTTCCCCCTTGCGGGCTGAATAAAATAGCCGTTGGGTGGAACATACAATTTATCCGGCTGCTGTGGCTTCTTAGGAAGATATCCTAGTACTTGTTTACCCACTTCCAACTCCAATGGTAATTGGCTGGCGTGCTCTAGTGGTTCCAAGCTGTACGTGTCATAATAGAGCCTTAATGACATCACAATGCAGCTTTATAGAACATGTTGGGGCATGTTCAAGGGCGTCCGATGTTGATGACATCAGTGATGACATCACAATAGCAGGTGGCTTACTTATTCGATCTACGTGGGGGGGGGGGGGCGTAACTTTCGACGACGCTCGCGCGCCATTTATCGTAGGATATTTGTACTATGCCTATAATCTTCCCAGGAGTGTACTTAACAACTTCCCAAAGTTTCATGGCGATCGGATGAATGGTGTAGTAGCGCATAAGACACGCACGCAGACACGCACGCACGCAGACAGACATACATTCAATTTTATATATATAGATGGGGTTACTAATGGGGGGAGTGTCACTATTATTACTGCTGTGGGATGTCACTATTATCGCTGGGGTGAAGGTGTCACTATTACCGCTGGGGTATGTGTACATGTGGCAGAAATGGGCAGGGCTCTTTCAGAATAGACCGGGTGCAGATTTTGACTGCTTTTTAGATGCGGAAATGCTGCAGAATTTTCCACAGAAATCTCCGCTGAGGACATTCTGCAGTATTTCCGCGTCCAAAAAGCAGTCAGAATCTGCACCCGGTCTATTCTGAAACAGCCTTGTCCTTTTTAGAACGACGGGGGTAAAATCATACGTTGTGATAAGCCCCGCCCCCTGACGTGTTGGCACTTTGCGATACATAAGTGGGTTTTGGGTTGTAGTTTGGGCACTCGGTCCCTAAAAGGTTCGCCATCACTGGCCGAGTACATGTTTGCCCACTTCCAACTCCAATGGAGACTGACTGTAAATGGCTGGCGTGCTATAATATATATGGTTCCAAGCTGTACGTGTCATTGCATACAGTCTATCTATCTATCTATCTGGGTTATTGCTTACAGTCTATCTATCTATCTATCTATCTATCTATCTATCTATCTATCTATCTATCTATCTATCTATCTATCTATCTATCTATCAGGGTTATTGCATACAGTCTATCTATCTATCTATCTATCTATCTATGACATCAGGAAATGAGAGAATTAGATTTTGTAGGCCGCTGCTTCCCCCTTGCGGGCTGAATAAAATAGCCGTTGGGTGGAACATACAATTTATCCGGCTGCTGTGGCTTCTTAGGAAGATATCCTAGTACTTGTTTACCCACTTCCAACTCCAATGGTAATTGGCTGGCGTGCTCTAGTGGTTCCAAGCTGTACGTGTCATAATAGAGCCTTAATGACATCACAATGCAGCTTTATAGAACATGTTGGGGCATGTTCAAGGGCGTCCGATGTTGATGACATCAGTGATGACATCACAATAGCAGGTGGCTTACTTATTCGATCTACGTGGGGGGGGGGCGTAACTTTCGACGACGCTCGCGCGCCATTTATCGTAGGATATTTGTACTATGCCTATAATCTTCCCAGGAGTGTACTTAACAACTTCCCAAAGTTTCATGGCGATCGGATGAATGGTGTAGTAGCGCATAAAGGACAAACAGACACGCACGCAGACACGCACGCACGCAGACAGACATACATTCAATTTTATATATATAGATGTTGGACGCTAATTCTTTTGCGCATAGAATTGAATAATCGAGTTGGGACCCATTAGCGTTTCCTATTTATGACATATTCAATGCCTGTGCCAAATTTCAAGTTTCTATGTGAGAAAATTACATTCCGTACGTAAAATTTGGACGCCAATTCTTTGGCGCCTAGAATTGAATAATCGAGTTGGGACCGATTAGCTTTTCCTATTTATGACATATTCAATGCTCGTGCCAAATTTGAAGTTTCTATTACATCGCGAAGCAAGAGAATTCGATTCCGTACGTAAAATTTGGACGCTAATTCTTTTGCGCATAGAATTAGTATATGAGGAGGCGGTCGTCTGTGTAATATATTAGTATATGAGGAGGAGGTCGTCTGTTTAATATATTAGTATACTAGCGTACCCGTCGCGCGTTGCTGCGAAGACAGACATACATACATACTTCGTTTTTATATATCTAGATGACGGCAGCAGCGACCTCTGAGGTTTTGTAGGCCGCTGCTTCCCCCTTGCGGGCTGAATAAAATAGCCGTTGTGTGAGAATCGCTGGGGGGGGGGGGGGAGACATTCTTACTGCTGGGAGAATTGCTGGGGGGGGGGGGAGACATTCTTACTGCTGGGAGAATTGATGGGGGGGGGGGGAGACATTCTTACTGCTGGGAGAATTGCTGGGGGGGGGATGGGAGACATTCTGACTGCTGGGAGAATCGCTGGGGGGGGATGGGCGACATTCTGACTGCTGGGAGAATCGCTGGGGGGGGATGGGCGACATTCTGACTGCTGGGAGAATCGCTGGCGGGGGAGTGGAGGCATGACTGCTGGGAGAATCGTTGGGGGGAGGGGGGCATGGTGACTGCCAAGAAAATCTCTGTGGGGGAAGGGGGGCATGATGACTGCCAGGAGAACCGCTGGGGGGGAGCCATTATGACTGCTGGGGGAACCACTTGGGGGGAGGGGGGCATTATTATTGCTGGCGGACAGCTGGGGGTGGCATTGTGACTGCTGGTGGACCACTGGGGGGGGGGGGTATTATGACTGCTGGGGGAACCGCTGGGGGGGGGGAGCGGGCATTATTACTGCTGGGGGACCGCTGGGGTATGTCACTCTTATTACTAATGGGGGGAGTGTCACTATTATTACTGCTGTGGGATGTCACTATTATCGCTGGGGTGAAGGTGTCACTATTACCGCTGGGGTATGTGTACATGTGGCAGAAATGGGCAGGGCTCTTTCAGAATAGACCGGGTGCAGATTTTGACTGCTTTTTAGATGCGGAAATGCTGCAGAATTTTCCACAGAAATCTCCGCTGAGGACATTCTGCAGTATTTCCGCGTCCAAAAAGCAGTCAGAATCTGCACCCGGTCTATTCTGAAACAGCCTTGTCCTTTTTAGAACGACGGGGGTAAAATCATACGTTGTGATAAGCCCCGCCCCCTGACGTGTTGGCACTTTGCGATACATAAGTGGGTTTTGGGTTGTAGTTTGGGCACTCGGTCCCTAAAAGGTTCGCCATCACTGGCCGAGTACATGTTTGCCCACTTCCAACTCCAATGGAGACTGACTGTAAATGGCTGGCGTGCTATAATATATATGGTTCCAAGCTGTACGTGTCATTGCATACAGTCTATCTATCTATCTATCTATCTATCTATCTATCTATCTATCTGGGTTATTGCTTACAGTCTATCTATCTATCAGGGTTATTGCATACAGTCTATCTATCTATCTATCTATCTATGACATCAGGAAATGAGAGAATTAGATTTTGTAGGCCGCTGCTTCCCCCTTGCGGGCTGAATAAAATAGCCGTTGGGTGGAACATACAATTTATCCGGCTGCTGTGGCTTCTTAGGAAGATATCCTAGTACTTGTTTACCCACTTCCAACTCCAATGGTAATTGGCTGGCGTGCTCTAGTGGTTCCAAGCTGTACGTGTCATAATAGAGCCTTAATGACATCACAATGCAGCTTTATAGAACATGTTGGGGCATGTTCAAGGGCGTCCGATGTTGATGACATCAGTGATGACATCACAATAGCAGGTGGCTTACTTATTCGATCTACGTGGGGGGGGGGGGCGTAACTTTCGACGACGCTCGCGCGCCATTTATCGTAGGATATTTGTACTATGCCTATAATCTTCCCAGGAGTGTACTTAACAACTTCCCAAAGTTTCATGGCGATCGGATGAATGGTGTAGTAGCGCATAAAGGACAAACAGACACGCACGCAGACACGCACGCACGCAGACAGACATACATTCAATTTTATATATATAGATGGGGTTACTAATGGGGGGAGTGTCACTATTATTACTGCTGTGGGATGTCACTATTATCGCTGGGGTGAAGGTGTCACTATTACCGCTGGGGTATGTGTACATGTGGCAGAAATGGGCAGGGCTCTTTCAGAATAGACCGGGTGCAGATTTTGACTGCTTTTTAGATGCGGAAATGCTGCAGAATTTTCCACAGAAATCTCCGCTGAGGACATTCTGCAGTATTTCCGCGTCCAAAAAGCAGTCAGAATCTGCACCCGGTCTATTCTGAAACAGCCTTGTCCTTTTTAGAACGACGGGGGTAAAATCATACGTTGTGATAAGCCCCGCCCCCTGACGTGTTGGCACTTTGCGATACATAAGTGGGTTTTGGGTTGTAGTTTGGGCACTCGGTCCCTAAAAGGTTCGCCATCACTGGCCGAGTACATGTTTGCCCACTTCCAACTCCAATGGAGACTGACTGTAAATGGCTGGCGTGCTATAATATATATGGTTCCAAGCTGTACGTGTCATTGCATACAGTCTATCTATCTATCTATCTATCTATCTATCTATCTATCTATCTGGGTTATTGCTTACAGTCTATCTATCTATCTATCTATCTATCTATCTATCTATCAGGGTTATTGCATACAGTCTATCTATCTATCTATCTATCTATCTATCTATCTATCAGGGTTATTGCATACAGTCTATCTATCTATCTATCTATCTATGACATCAGGAAATGAGAGAATTAGATTTTGTAGGCCGCTGCTTCCCCCTTGCGGGCTGAATAAAATAGCCGTTGGGTGGAACATACAATTTATCCGGCTGCTGTGGCTTCTTAGGAAGATATCCTAGTACTTGTTTACCCACTTCCAACTCCAATGGTAATTGGCTGGCGTGCTCTAGTGGTTCCAAGCTGTACGTGTCATAATAGAGCCTTAATGACATCACAATGCAGCTTTATAGAACATGTTGGGGCATGTTCAAGGGCGTCCGATGTTGATGACATCAGTGATGACATCACAATAGCAGGTGGCTTACTTATTCGATCTACGTGGGGGGGGGGCGTAACTTTCGACGACGCTCGCGCGCCATTTATCGTAGGATATTTGTACTATGCCTATAATCTTCCCAGGAGTGTACTTAACAACTTCCCAAAGTTTCATGGCGATCGGATGAATGGTGTAGTAGCGCATAAGACACGCACGCAGACACGCACGCACGCAGACAGACATACATTCAATTTTATATATATAGATGGGGTTACTAATGGGGGGAGTGTCACTATTATTACTGCTGTGGGATGTCACTATTATCGCTGGGGTGAAGGTGTCACTATTACCGCTGGGGTATGTGTACATGTGGCAGAAATGGGCAGGGCTCTTTCAGAATAGACCGGGTGCAGATTTTGACTGCTTTTTAGATGCGGAAATGCTGCAGAATTTTCCACAGAAATCTCCGCTGAGGACATTCTGCAGTATTTCCGCGTCCAAAAAGCAGTCAGAATCTGCACCCGGTCTATTCTGAAACAGCCTTGTCCTTTTTAGAACGACGGGGGTAAAATCATACGTTGTGATAAGCCCCGCCCCCTGACGTGTTGGCACTTTGCGATACATAAGTGGGTTTTGGGTTGTAGTTTGGGCACTCGGTCCCTAAAAGGTTCGCCATCACTGGCCGAGTACATGTTTGCCCACTTCCAACTCCAATGGAGACTGACTGTAAATGGCTGGCGTGCTATAATATATATGGTTCCAAGCTGTACGTGTCATTGCATACAGTCTATCTATCTAGCTATCTATCTATCTATCTATCTGGGTTATTGCTTACAGTCTATCTATCTATCTATCTATCTATCTATCTATCTATCTATCAGGGTTATTGCATACAGTCTATCTATCTATCTATCTATCTATGACATCAGGAAATGAGAGAATTAGATTTTGTAGGCCGCTGCTTCCCCCTTGCGGGCTGAATAAAATAGCCGTTGGGTGGAACATACAATTTATCCGGCTGCTGTGGCTTCTTAGGAAGATATCCTAGTACTTGTTTACCCACTTCCAACTCCAATGGTAATTGGCTGGCGTGCTCTAGTGGTTCCAAGCTGTACGTGTCATAATAGAGCCTTAATGACATCACAATGCAGCTTTATAGAACATGTTGGGGCATGTTCAAGGGCGTCCGATGTTGATGACATCAGTGATGACATCACAATAGCAGGTGGCTTACTTATTCGATCTACGTGGGGGGGGGGGGGGCGTAACTTTCGACGACGCTCGCGCGCCATTTATCGTAGGATATTTGTACTATGCCTATAATCTTCCCAGGAGTGTACTTAACAACTTCCCAAAGTTTCATGGCGATCGGATGAATGGTGTAGTAGCGCATAAAGGACAAACAGACACGCACGCAGACACGCACGCACGCAGACAGACATACATTCAATTTTATATATATAGACTAGCGTACCCGTCGCGCGTTGCTGCGAAGACAGACATACATACATACTTCGTTTTTATATATCTAGATGACGGCAGCAGCGACCTCTGAGGTTTTGTAGGCCGCTGCTTCCCCCTTGCGGGCTGAATAAAATAGCCGTTGTGTGAGAATCGCTGGGGGGGGGAGACATTCTTACTGCTGGGAGAATTGCTGGGGGGGGGGGGAGACATTCTTACTGCTGGGAGAATTGATGGGGGGGGGGGGAGACATTCTTACTGCTGGGAGAATTGCTGGGGGGGGATGGGAGACATTCTGACTGCTGGGAGAATCGCTGGGGGGGGATGGGCGACATTCTGACTGCTGGGAGAATCGCTGGGGGGGGATGGGCGACATTCTGACTGCTGGGAGAATCGCTGGCGGGGGAGTGGAGGCATGACTGCTGGGAGAATCGTTGGGGGGAGGGGGGCATGGTGACTGCCAAGAAAATCTCTGTGGGGGAAGGGGGGCATGATGACTGCCAGGAGAACCGCTGGGGGGGAGCCATTATGACTGCTGGGGGAACCACTTGGGGGGAGGGGGGCATTATTATTGCTGGCGGACAGCTGGGGGTGGCATTGTGACTGCTGGTGGACCACTGGGGGGGGGGGGTATTATGACTGCTGGGGGAACCGCTGGGGGGGGGGGAGCGGGCATTATTACTGCTGGGGGACCGCTGGGGTATGTCACTCTTATTACTAATGGGGGGAGTGTCACTATTATTACTGCTGTGGGATGTCACTATTATCGCTGGGGTGAAGGTGTCACTATTACCGCTGGGGTATGTGTACATGTGGCAGAAATGGGCAGGGCTCTTTCAGAATAGACCGGGTGCAGATTTTGACTGCTTTTTAGATGCGGAAATGCTGCAGAATTTTCCACAGAAATCTCCGCTGAGGACATTCTGCAGTATTTCCGCATCCAAAAAGCAGTCAGAATCTGCACCCGGTCTATTCTGAAACAGCCTTGTCCTTTTTAGAACGACGGGGGTAAAATCATACGTTGTGATAAGCCCCGCCCCCTGACGTGTTGGCACTTTGCGATACATAAGTGGGTTTTGGGTTGTAGTTTGGGCACTCGGTCCCTAAAAGGTTCGCCATCACTGGCCGAGTACATGTTTGCCCACTTCCAACTCCAATGGAGACTGACTGTAAATGGCTGGCGTGCTATAATATATATGGTTCCAAGCTGTACGTGTCATTGCATACAGTCTATCTATCTATCTATCTATCTATCTATCTATCTATCTATCTGGGTTATTGCTTACAGTCTATCTATCTATCTATCTATCTATCTATCAGGGTTATTGCATACAGTCTATCTATCTATCTATCTATCTATGACATCAGGAAATGAGAGAATTAGATTTTGTAGGCCGCTGCTTCCCCCTTGCGGGCTGAATAAAATAGCCGTTGGGTGGAACATACAATTTATCCGGCTGCTGTGGCTTCTTAGGAAGATATCCTAGTACTTGTTTACCCACTTCCAACTCCAATGGTAATTGGCTGGCGTGCTCTAGTGGTTCCAAGCTGTACGTGTCATAATAGAGCCTTAATGACATCACAATGCAGCTTTATAGAACATGTTGGGGCATGTTCAAGGGCGTCCGATGTTGATGACATCAGTGATGACATCACAATAGCAGGTGGCTTACTTATTCGATCTACGTGGGGGGGGGGGCGTAACTTTCGACGACGCTCGCGCGCCATTTATCGTAGGATATTTGTACTATGCCTATAATCTTCCCAGGAGTGTACTTAACTTCCCAAAGTTTCATGGCGATCGGATGAATGGTGTAGTAGCGCATAAAGGACAAACAGACACGCACGCAGACACGCACGCACGCAGACAGACATACATTCAATTTTATATATATAGATGGGGTTACTAATGGGGGGAGTGTCACTATTATTACTGCTGTGGGATGTCACTATTATCGCTGGGGTGAAGGTGTCACTATTACCGCTGGGGTATGTGTACATGTGGCAGAAATGGGCAGGGCTCTTTCAGAATAGACCGGGTGCAGATTTTGACTGCTTTTTAGATGCGGAAATGCTGCAGAATTTTCCACAGAAATCTCCGCTGAGGACATTCTGCAGTATTTCCGCGTCCAAAAAGCAGTCAGAATCTGCACCCGGTCTATTCTGAAACAGCCTTGTCCTTTTTAGAACGACGGGGGTAAAATCATACGTTGTGATAAGCCCCGCCCCCTGACGTGTTGGCACTTTGCGATACATAAGTGGGTTTTGGGTTGTAGTTTGGGCACTCGGTCCCTAAAAGGTTCGCCATCACTGGCCGAGTACATGTTTGCCCACTTCCAACTCCAATGGAGACTGACTGTAAATGGCTGGCGTGCTATAATATATATGGTTCCAAGCTGTACGTGTCATTGCATACAGTCTATCTATCTATCTATCTGGGTTATTGCTTACAGTCTATCTATCTATCTATCTATCTATCTATCTATCTATCAGGGTTATTGCATACAGTCTATCTATCTATCTATCTATCTATGACATCAGGAAATGAGAGAATTAGATTTTGTAGGCCGCTGCTTCCCCCTTGCGGGCTGAATAAAATAGCCGTTGGGTGGAACATACAATTTATCCGGCTGCTGTGGCTTCTTAGGAAGATATCCTAGTACTTGTTTACCCACTTCCAACTCCAATGGTAATTGGCTGGCGTGCTCTAGTGGTTCCAAGCTGTACGTGTCATAATAGAGCCTTAATGACATCACAATGCAGCTTTATAGAACATGTTGGGGCATGTTCAAGGGCGTCCGATGTTGATGACATCAGTGATGACATCACAATAGCAGGTGGCTTACTTATTCGATCTACGTGGGGGGGGGGGCGTAACTTTCGACGACGCTCGCGCGCCATTTATCGTAGGATATTTGTACTATGCCTATAATCTTCCCAGGAGTGTACTTAACAACTTCCCAAAGTTTCATGGCGATCGGATGAATGGTGTAGTAGCGCATAAAGGACAAACAGACACGCACGCAGACACGCACGCACGCAGACAGACATACATTCAATTTTATATATATAGATGAGCAGGAGGTCTCACAATGCAGCTTTATAGAACATGTTGGGGCATGTTCAAGGGCGTCCGATGTTGATGACATCAGTGATGACATCACAATAGCAGGTGGCTTACTTATTCGATCTACGTGGGGGGGGGCGTAACTTTCGACGACGCTCGCGCGCCATTTATCGTAGGATATTTGTACTATGCCTATAATCTTCCCAGGAGTGTACTTAACAACTTCCCAAAGTTTCATGGCGATCGGATGAATGGTGTAGTAGCGCATAAAGGACAAACAGACACGCAGACACGCAGACACGCAGACAGACATACATTCAATTTTATATATATAGATATATATATGGTACATCATATCTACAGATGATCCTTTCACCGCCCCGCCACTAGCGTGTGCCCGCTGCGCCCATCCTGTAGTTATTGGGGTGATGGTGAGGTCTGGCGTGATCGTTTACTCACAGATATAGAAGTCATGGACCCATGTGGCGATGTGTTATCAGACGAACAATCCTAAGTCTAAAATATTCAGCACGTATTATTTTTGTCATTTTTCTTACAAAAATCGCCCGTTGAGGTCAGTGAGGGAAAAAAATGCGCGGCACGCGCCTGGACCGTACGCAGATTTTATATATATAAATGTGAAAAATGGATGGAAATTAGAGATGAGCGAGCACCAAAATGCTCGGGTGCTCGTTATTCGGGACGAACTTTTCGCGATGCTCGAGGGTTCGTTTCGAGTAACGAACCCCATTGAAGTCAATGGGCGACCCGAGCATTTTTGAATTTCGCCGATGCTCGCTAAGGTTTCCTTGTGTGAAAATCTGGGCAATTCAAGAAAGTGATGGGAACGACACAGCAACGGATAGGGCAGGCGAGGGGCTACATGTTGGGCTGCATCTCAAGTTCACAGGTCCCACTATTAAGCCACAATAGCGGCAAGAGTGGGGCCCCCCCCCCCCCCTCCCAAAAACTTTTACTTCTGAAAAGCCCTCATTAGCGTGGCATACCTTAGCTAAGCACCACACTACCTCCAACAAAGCACAATCACTGCCTGCATGACACTCCACTGCCACTTCTCCTGGGTTACATGCCCCAGTCAGACCGCGGTTTTTAATTCATAGACACAGGCAGGTACAACTCCCTATTGTGAAGTCCCTGTGGACCCACAGCATGGGTGGCTCCCTGGAACCCACCGGCGGTACATAAAAATATCCCATTGCATTGCCCAACACAGCTGAGGTAGTAATGTCGTGCTTAATACAGGTGGGCTTCGGCCCACACTGCATGCCCCAGTTAGACTGGGGTTCTTTACAAGTGGACACATGTAGGTTAAACTCCGTGTGCACCTACAGCATGGGTGGCTCCCTGGAACCCACCGGCGGTACATAAAAATATCCCATTGCATTGCCCAACACAGCTGAGGTAGTAATGTCGTGCTTAATGCAGGTGGGCTTCGGCCCACACTGCATGCCCCAGTCAGACTGGGGTTCTTTACAAGTGGACACAGATGCTTTTATAATTCCCTGTGGACCCACAGCATGGGTGGGTGCCAGGAAGCCACCGGCGGTACATAGAAATATCCCATTGCATTGCCCAACACAGCTGAGGTAGTAATGTCGTGCTTAATGCAGGTGGGCTTCGGCCCACACTGCATGCCCCAGTCAGACTGGGGTTCTTTACAAGTGGACACATGTAGGTTAAACTCCGTGTGCACCTACAGCATGGGTGGCTCCCTGGAACCCACCGGCGGTACATAAAAATATCCCATTGCATTGCCCAACACAGCTGAGGTAGTAATGTCGTGCTTAATGCAGGTGGGCTTCGGCCCACACTGCATGCCCCAGTCAGACTGGGGTTCTTTAGAAGTGGACACAGATGCTTTTATAATTCCCTGTGGACCCACAGCATGGGTGGGTGCCAGGAAGCCACCGGCGGTACATAGAAATATCCCATTGCATTGCCCAACACAGCTGAGGTAGTAATGTCGTGCTTAATGCAGGTGGGCTTCGGCCCACACTGCATGCCCCAGTCAGACTGGGGTTCTTTACAAGTGGACACAGATGCTTTTATAATTCCCTGTGGACCCACAGCATGGGTGGGTGCCAGGAAGCCACCGGCGGTACATAGAAATATCCCATTGCATTGCCCAACACAGCTGAGGTAGTAATGTCGTGCTTAATGCAGGTGGGCTTCGGCCCACACTGCATGCCCCAGTCAGACTGGGGTTCTTTACAAGTGGACAGATGTAGGTTAAACTCCGTGTGCACCTACAGCATGGGTGGCTCCCTGGAACCCACCGGCGATACACAAAAATATCCCATTGCATTGCCCAACACAGCGGATGTAACGTCTGCTGTAATGCAGGTGGGCTAAAAATTCATTTGATTACACTGTAGGCGAGGGCCCACAAAAATTGCTGTATCAACAGTACTAATGTACATCCAAAAAATTGGCCATGCCCAACCAAGATGGGAGGTGAAACCCATTAATCGCTTTGGTTAATGTGGCTTAAGTGGTAACTAGGCCTGGAGGCAGCCCAGTTTAACGAAAAATTGGTTCAAGTTAAAGTTTCAACGCTTTTAAGAGCATTGAAACATATAAAAATTGTTTAGAAAAATTATGAGTGAGCCTTGTGGCCCTAAGAAAAATTGCCCGTTCAGCGTGATTACGTGAGGTTTCAGGAGGAGGAGCAGGAGGAGGAGGAGGAATATTAGACACAGATTGATGAAGCAGAAATGTCCCCGTTTTGGATGGTGAGAGAGAACGTAGCTTCCATCTGCGGGTGCAGCCTACGTATTGCTTAGGTATCGCTGCTGTCCGCTGGTGGAGAAGAGAAGTCTGGGGAAATCCAGGCTTTGTTCATCTTGATGAGTGTAAGCCTGTCAGCACTGTCGTTTGACAGGTGGGTACGCTTATCCGTGATGATTCCCCCAGCCACACTAAACACCCCCTCTGACAAGACGCTAGCCGCAGGACAAGCAAGCACCTCCAGGGCATACAGCGCGAGTTCAGGCCACGTGTCCAGCTTCGACACCCAGTAGTTGTAGGGGGCAGAGGCGTCACGGAGGACGGTCATGCGATCGGCTACGTACTCCCTCACCATCCTTTTACAGTGCTCCCGCCGACTCAGCCTTGACTGGGGAGCGGTGACACAGTCTTGCTGGGGAGCCATAAAACTGGCAAAGGCCTTGGAGAATGTTCCCCTGCCTGCGCTGTACATGCTGCCTGATCTCTGCGCCTCCCCTGCTACCTGGCCCTCGGAACTGCGCCTTCTGCCACTAGCGCTGTCGGATGGGAAGTTTACCATCAGTTTGTCCACCAGCGCCCTGTGGTATAGCAACACTCTCGAACCCCTTTCCTCTTCGGGAATGAGAGCGGGAAGGTTCTCCTTATAGCGTGGGTCGAGCAGTGTGTACACCCAGTAATCCGTAGTGGCCAGAATGCGTGTAACGCGAGGGTCACGAGAAAGGCATCCTAACATGAAGTCAGCCATGTGTGCCAGGGTACCTGTACGCAACACATGGCTGTCTTCACTAGGAAGATCACTTTCAGGATCCTCCTCCTCCTCCTCTTCCTCCTCCTCAGGCCATACACGCTGAAAGGATGACAGCCCAGCAGCATGTGTACCCTCACCAGTGGGCCAAGCTGTCTCTTCCCCCTCCTCCTCATCCTCCTCATGCTCCTCCTCCTCCTCCTCAACGCGCTGAGATATAGACAGGCGGGTGCTCTGACTATCCAGCGACATACTGTCTTCCCCCAGCTCTGTTTCCGAGCGCAAAGCGTCTGCCTTTATGCTTTGCAGGGAACTTCTCAAGATGCATAGCAGAGGAATGGTGACGCTAATGATTGCAGCATCGCCGCTCACCACCTGGGTAGACTCCTCAAATTTTCCAAGGACCTGGCAGATGGCTGCCAACCAGGGCCACTCTTTTGTAAATAATTGAGGAGGCTGACTCCCACTGCGCCGCGCAAGTTGGAGTTGGTATTCCACTATAGCTCTACGCTGCTCATAGAGTCTGGCCAACATGTGGAGCGTAGAGTTCCACTGTGTGGGCACGTCGCACAGCAGTCGGTGCACTGGCAGATTAAACCTATGTTGCAGTGTCCGCAGGGTGGCAGCGTGCGTGTGGGATTTGCGGAAATGTGCGCTGACCCGGCACACCTTTCCGAGCAGGTATGACAAGTGGGGGTAGCTTTTCAGAAAGCGCTGAACCACCAAATTAAAGACATGGGCCAGGCATGGCACGTGCGTGAGGCTGCCGAGCTGCAGAGCCGCCACCAGCTTACGGCCGTTGTCACACACGACCATGCCCGGTTGGAGGCTCAGCGGCGCAAGCCAGTGGTCGGTCTGCTCTGTCAGACCCTGCAGCAGTTCGTGGGCCGTGTGCCTCTTCTCTCCTAAGCTGTGTAGTTTCAGCACGGCCTGCTGACGCTTGCCCACCGCTGTGCTGCCACGCCGCGTGACACCGACTGCTGGCGACGTGCTGCTGACACATCTTGATTGCGAGACAGAGGTTGCGTTGGAGGAGGAGGAGGAGGAAGGTGCTTTAGTGGAGGAAGCATACACCGCCGCAGATACCACCACCGAGCTGTGGCCCGCAATTCTGGGGGTGGGTAGGACGTGAGCGGTCCCAGGCTCTGACTCGGTCCCAGCCTCCACTAAATTCACCCAATGTGCCGTCAGGGAGATATAGTGGCCCTGCCCGCCTGTGCTTGTCCACGTGTCCGTTGTTAAGTGGACCTTGGCAGTAACCGCGTTGGTGAGGGCGCGTACAATGTTGCGGGAGACGTGGTCGTGCAGGGCTGGGACGGCACATCGGGAAAAGTAGTGGCGACTGGGAACCGAGTAGCGCGGGGCAGCCGCCGCCATCATGCTTTTGAAAGCCTCCGTTTCCACAAGCCTATACGGCAGCATCTCTAGGCTGATCAATTTTGCAATGTGCACGTTTAACGCTTGAGCGTGCGGGTGCGTGGCGTCGTAGTTGCGCTTGCGCTCAAACTGTGGCAATAGCGACGTCTGGACGCTGCGCTGAGAGACATTGCTGGATGGGGCCGAGGACAGCGGAGGTGAGGGTGTGGGTGCAGGCCAGGAGACGGTAGTGCCTGTGTCCTCAGAGGGGGGTTGGATCTCAGTGGCAGGTTGGGGCACAGGGGGAGAGGCAGTGGTGCAAACCGGAGGCGGTGAACGGGCATCGTCCCACCTTGTGGGGTGCTTGGCCATCATATGCCTGCGCATGCTGTTGGTGGTGCCTCCCCAGCTGATCTTGGCGCGACAAAGGTTGCACACCACTGTTCGTCGGTCGTCAGGCGTCTCTGTGAAAAACTGCCACACCGTAGAGCACCTTGACCTGTGCAGGGTGGCATGGCGCGAGGGGGCGCTTTGGGGAAACAGTTGGTGGATTATTCGGTCTGGCCCTGCCTCTACCCCTGGCCACCGCACTGGCTCGGCCTGTGCCCACACCCTCACTTGGCCCTCCGCGTCCTCGGCCGTGTCCACATCCTCTAGGCCTACCCCTACCCCTCAGCATGCTGTATTACCAGTGATTTGATTTCCCAGGCAGGAAAGAAATTGGCGCAAGGCTAAACTCAACCGTAGCTGGTTGCGTCTGATTTTTGTACGTTGTCCACGCAGCACACACGTACACGGAGACCTTAGGACTGACACAGGCAGGCCAAATATAATTTCTTTTCCTTTTTTGCAAAGGGAAGCACCCACTGCGTATATTCAATGAACAAGAAGTTTAATATCTGTGGTGTGGCCCTCAAAAAGTGTCACACAACTATAGTGTAGCAGAGTTATTAACTCTAGCAGAGCAGGTATTTGCCAGTCAGGAAAGACAATGGCGCAAGCCTGCAGTAAACCGTAGCTGGTTGCGTCTGATTTTTGTACGTTGTCCACGCAGCACACACGTACACGGAGACCTTAGGACTGAAACAGGCTGGCCAAATATAATTTTTTGTCCTTTTTAGCAAAGGGAAGGACCCACTTCGTATATTCAATGAACAATAACTTTTAGAACTGTAGTGTGGCCCTGAAAAAGTGACACACAACTTTAGTGTAGCAGAGTTATTAACTCTAGCAGAGCAGGTATTTGCCAGTCAGGAAAGACAATGGCGCAAGCCTGCAGTAAACCGTAGCTGGTTGCGTCTGATTTTTGTACGTTGTCCACGCAGCACACACGTACACGGAGACCTTAGGACTGAAACAGGCTGGCCAAATATAATTTTTTGTCCTTTTTAGCAAAGGGAAGGACCCACTGCGTATATTCAATGAACAATAACTTTTAGAACTGTAGTGTGGCCCTGAAAAGGTGACACACAACTTTAGTGTAGCAGAGTTATTAACTCTAGCAGAGCAGGTATTTGCCAGTCAGGAAAGACAATGGCGCAAGCCTGCAGTAAACCGTAGCTGGTTGCGTCTGATTTTTGTACGTTGTCCACGCAGCACACACGTACACGGAGACCTTAGGACTGAAACAGGCTGGCCAAATATAATTTTTTGTCCTTTTTAGCAAAGGGAAGGACCCACTGCGTATATTCAATGAACAATAACTGTGTTGTGGCCCTGCCTACACAATTCTGTCCCTGTAGTATCAATGGAGGGTGCAATGCTCTGCACAGACGATTTTTAGAAAAAAAAAAATATGCAACACTGCTAACAGCAGCCAGCACAGTACTGCACACGCTTAAATTTGGCCCTAGAAAGGACCGTTGAGGTTCTTGAAGGCTACACTCACTTCTAACACTCTCCCTGCCTATACACCACTTCTGTCCCTAATGCCAGGTGCAATGCTCTGCACTGCCGATTTTGAGAAAAAAACAAAAACAAAACACTGCTAGCAGCAGCCTGCACACAGGTAGATGTGGCCCTGAGAAGGACCGTTGGGGTTCTTGAAGCCTACACTGACTCCTAACGCTCTCCCTACAGCAGCACCAGCACGATAGCACTTTCCCTCAGCTAACTCACAAGGCATGTGTGGCGAGCCGCGGGAGGGGCCGACTTTTATACTCGGGTGACATCTGATCGCCCCAGCCACTCACAGCAGGGGGGTGGTATAAGGCTTGAACGTCACAGGGGGAAGTTGTAATGCCTTCCCTGTCTTTCAATTGGCCAGAAAAGCGCGCTAACGTCTCAGAGAGGAAACTGAAAGTAACCGGAACACCCCGCGTGGTACTCGTTACGAGTAACGAGCATCCCGAACACCCTAATATTCGCACGAATATCAAGCTCGGACGAGTACGTTCGCTCATCTCTAATGGAAATGTAAAAAAAAAAAAAAATGGAACAGATATTTCAGGAAGGAGAACAGTGTGACACTGAATGTATGCGTAATACAGGCGTCCCGCTTCTGAGAAATCCCAGAGAATTTGGCGCTTGCTTGGGATGGGTGTTGTAGACCGAGGAGACCCTATTGGAGCCCCTCTAGGACTGTTTGTCTCTCAGGGACCTAAAGAGCTCTATTGTCTGATCCCCAGTGCTTGGGTCACCCGATGTTGCTTTGTCCTTACTGTTTCCTGATGCGCTGCGGGGCCATGCTCAGAAACATGGAGGCAGAAGATGACCTGTTGTGTACTACTCCGCCGGACTAGACCAGGCATGGCCCTCCTGCCGCCGTGCTGGTGGATAGCCCAGCCCTAGTGGATTGGATGCCATGTATTGGATCACCCCCTTACTGGCATGGAAATACTGCATAGAGCACAAACTAAACATCTTTCAGCTGGCAGACTCGATGAGGCCGCCCTGCTGGCACCCTCACATATCACAACCTAGAGGCCTGTAGTTCTAAATCCAGGCACATTACTTCTCGCTGAGCTTGAAAGGGGGAGGGGACGGGGCAGCTGTCCGCTCCCAAAACTGAAGCCATTGGTCTCTTCACTCCGCCGACATTTACAGCCCGTTTTATAAAGGAGAGGAGAGACATACCCTGAAAATAAGAGATAGCATCATTTTCCAGAATTTTTGAGGATGCAAAATCATTTTTCAGGCTTTTTGAGGATGCTTGAAAATTTAAGCCCTACTCCAAAATGAAGCCCTACTAACAGTTAATTAAAAAAGTCAATTTAAATAGTGTCCAGGCAGCTATACATGTAAAAAAGTTAAACCTTTTTGAACAAAAATTAATATAAAACACTGTCTTATTTTCGGGGAAACACAGTATATATATATATATATATATATATATATATATATATATATATATATGATTCTTGCTGCTCCATATTACGGGTTCATGCGAGCGGCTGGAAGAATCATTGACGCACCGCACAGCACTTGTGTAAATCGCATAGGACTCAGTTTATTTGTCAAACAGAGACTATATAGTCCTTTAAGGGCTCATGTCCACGGGCGGGTGTGAATTCTGGGATCCGCGCGATCTGCGCGATCCGCGCGGTCCCCCCCTCCCTGCCCGCGGCATTAGGACATTCCAGTGTCTCCTCTGTGCATGTGGGCACGTCCCACACACATGCGCAGTGGAGATTTTTTTTGTTGTTGAAATCACCTGCGTTCCCGCAGCACACCCGGAGTGACAGTTTTGGAGTGTCTCCACTTGTCTTCTGCATCCAGCTGTTCCCCGCTCAGAGTGCTCGGCAGATATACAGCTGAGCGCTCCGAGCGGAGGATACAGAAGACAAGCGGGGTGTCCCTGCTTGTCTCCTGCATCAAGATGTTTTCTGCATAGAGGGCCTGGCTGTCACACAGCTGAGCGGAGTATGAAGAACACAGCTGGACCGCTCTGTTCTTCATACCCAGAGTGTCATAAGGGAGCGGCATACAGCTGAAACAATAGTATCAGCTGTATCCCGCTGTGAATCCCTGATAAGGCTCATTGTTGTTTTTCAGCATGCTGAAAGACACCAATGAGCGACCGCTTAACGAAAACTGCACAGTCAGTGCAGTTACACACAACGATTATCGCTCAAAAGACGGCTTTTGAGCGATAATCGTTGTGTCTAAATGGGCCTTTAGTCAAGGTAAATATGTAAGATGAGCCCAACCTCCTCATTTGTAAACAGCAGCAGCTTAGATTTGTCAATGACCTGAATTACTCTCCGTTCAGCTGATGCTTTACCCGGCCGAAGGGAACTATTTTTAAGTATCAGCATAAAGTTTGCAGCAAATCTTTATATAGGAAGTGCGGGGTGAAAGCTGCGGGCACACCGCTAATGTCACTTATTACTGAGGGAGCAAAGGGTGTGACATGGAGAAGTGCAACTCAATGGTTCCTCCCGTCTCAGGATGTAAAGAGGACCTCACTGGAATGTCCTTTATGAAATAAACCCTGGAGCAGTGAGCAGGTTGTCTGCAATCCTAGTTGTCACCTTCTAGGACGTCCTGCAGGGCAGTATAAGACGGCATGAAGTAAGGATGGAGCAGAGTAACTCTGGTGCCGCAGCGACCGGAGGAAACTGGCCCAGAAGGGAGCATCTGAATGTTCCGCTGACCCAGCGGGGTTCCAAATTCGGACCACTTGTCTAACCAGGAACTGAATGCTCTGCAGCTCTTTTTGTGACTGAATAACATGTCATTTTAGGAAACAGCATTAACCTCTTCCTTGGGGATATATGAGGAGCGTGACAAGTGCCCCGATGACCAGGATAGGTTAGTCCTTTCTATAGGAAAAACTGCTTGCCCTAGAATCTAGTGAAAAATGACTTCTGTCGTGGCCTGAAGTTAAGCCGATGGTAGATGGGTTGGCAGTGGAGCAGGTTCCTTTCACAGCATTACATGAACATGTAGAGCCGACTTCACATAAGACACTTCATCATTCTACAGTCACACGTAGTGTTAGTTAGGAATGCTCCTCTTGTATCGCCATCTCCAATCTTCTAGTTTGTTGTGGAAGTACTTGCTATGTTACTGTCCCACAGCTGATCTAGTTGGGTTGGTCATTTGACTAGACTGGTCAGCTTAGCATCGGTAGGAGAGGAGTTCCTGGTTGGTTAGCCTCTCTTCAAATATTCCTTCCGCAGTGTGCCTTTAATGAATGCAGACATGGATCCACTGTGTCAACCTACTGGATATGTGATGACCCGATCCAGCAAGGCTGACATCTAGCGTGCGGAGACGAGATACCCGAAGGCTGTAACCAAGTCCAGGGGTGAGAACTAGGGAAGGTGCCTAGCATGAGGGCAAAGGAAGACCCTGCCTATAAGCAAAACAAGATCACAAGATGTATTAAGAGAGGCTTAGATGGTCAGGAGGAGAACATAGTTTTACCACAAAGCCCCGATGACACTATAGATAGCTGCAGGGACTCCTCACACTGCAGCGTCCCCTCATCTGTATGATAGCGGTACTAATACTCTCTAAGCAGCTTCATTTCGTTGTATTAAAAAAAATTGTGTGACCAAGTGAATTTTAATTTTTTTTATTAGAACCCTGTGTGTTGCTCTATCCAGTTTCTGTACTTAGATACTGATGAATATACAGCGGGAGCATTGGGGTCACAAGCGTCACTTCCCCAGCTGACCACTCCAACCAACTTGTACTTGTTTAGTGACCGGCAGATCAGCGGACCTCCTGAATCTCCCTGCAAAAAGTAAAATGAATGTGACCTTGTAATAAATAGCAGCGCTGAGACCCTCAAAGTGCTTTCTGCTCCGCTTATAGCGAAGGGTGTTAATGGCGAAGGGGCAAGAACATCAATTCCTAGCAAAGTCTAGCTGGGATGGTGATAAAAGTGCAACCCCTCCGTGCCAGGAAGGAGAATATTCATCCATTACCAGTATATTTAACCCTTTCCAATCCAACTTGTATCCTGGTTTTCCTAGGGGGCTTACTCTTTTTCTGCTGTTATACAACGGTGCTATATGCTGGCTAAAGCCAGGACTGCATAAGGTGACACATTGGATAGGCTCCAACAGCAGAGAGGCTGGCAATATACAGTAAGAGAACCCCGCCGGACGTCTTTCAACATCGAAGCTGTACAGCCTTAAATCATAATGTTTTTAGACGTCAGACAGTGGATTGGAAAGGTTAAGAGTAAAGACCCTTTTATGTGGGCCGACAATCAGTCTGTCAGAATATGTATGCCATCAGACACCCGCTCCTCGTATGATTGGGTCTTTTATGTGGGCATAAAAAAAGCTTATTCTTCAGTGAAACAGGAAAAGATGCGGTCCATAAATGACATTTGTATGGGGATGACGATGGTATTAAAGGGGTTGTCCCGTGGCAGCAAGTGGGGGTATACACTTCTGTATGGCCATATTAATGCACTTTGTAATGTACATTGTGCATTAATTATGAGCCATACAGAAGTTATAAGAAGGTTTTCACTTACCTGCTCCGTTGCTAGCGTCCTCGTTTCCATGGAGCCGACTAATTTTCGCCGTCTAATGGCCAAATTAGCCGCTCTTGCGCAGTCCGGGTCTTCTTCTGTTCTCAATGGGGCCGCTCGTGCAGGATGCCGGCTCCGTGTAGCTCCGCCCCGTCACATGCCGATTCCAGCCAATCAGGAGGCTGGAATCGCCAATGGACCGCACAGAAGCCCTGCGGTCCACCGAGGGTGAAGATCCCGGCGGCCATCTTCAACCGGTAAGTAAGAAGTCACCGGAGCGCGGGGATTCAGGTAAGCGCTGTGCGGTTTTTTTTTTAAGTCCCTGCATCGGGGTTTGAAAAAAAAAAAAAACCGTTTCGGCGCGGGACAACCCCTTTAAGGATCTTTCATACCCATAGCACTGAATGTTGTCACATGTGAACAGAAGTAATGAGCGCCAATCAGCATGACATTTGATGATTGGCACTCAGTAAACCGGCAGACAATCAGCCTGTGAGAGAGGGCCTTAAAAGACTGGTACCACAATAGATTTACTACCTATCCATAGGACACATGATAAAAGTTTGATCAGTGGGGTCACCGACTACTGCTCCATTTGATCTCTTCCACCCTGCAGGGGCTGCAGTGAACCTGCAATGAGGAGGAGAGGGGGACATGGAACGCCCATTCTCAGAAGTGGCAGGGGCTCAGCACCAAGACCCTCACTGATCAGACTTACCACCTCTCCGATGGACAGGTGAACAAAGTATTTTGATTCAACCCCTTTAAGCAGGTAAGTAAAGGGGTTTTCAAATTTTTTTT